>NW_028274831.1:956413-1275217 GCF_037043125.1 Eumetopias jubatus | reverse complement strand
CAATTTCAATGTTAAAAAAGTCTATTTTGTCTGATATAAGGATTGCTACTCTGACTTCTTTTGACATCCACTTGCATGATTAATGTTTCTCCATCTCTTAATTTCCATCTGCAGGTGTCTTTAGGTGTGAAATCTTTTATATATATATACAAACTCTGTCATGCTCTTTTGCTTGGAGCATTTAGTCCATTTACATTCAAACTAATTATCATTAGACATGTATTTATTGATGTTTTGTTACTTGTTTCATAGTTTTTTTGTGTAGTTTTTCTCTGATCCTTTCTTCTCTTGCTCTCTCTCTCATGGTTTGCTCGTTTTCTTTAATGATATTCTTGGATTTCTTTCCCTTTATCTTTTGCATGTGTATTAGAGGTTTGGGTTTGTGGTGACCCCCTGGATTATATATAGCCTTTTCAGTCTATATTAAGTTGAATGCTGTTTAAGTTCAAACCCACTGTTGACTCCTCCTCATGTGTTAGGGTATATGTTTTCATATTTTACATACTTTTATTTTGTGAATCCCTTAACTGATTTTTACAGAAATACTTATTTTTACTGCTTCCTTGATTCATTATTGTCATACTCTCACTTACGATTTTTTTCCACTCATAGTGTCCCCTTCAATATTTTTTGTAGTTAATTTAGTGGTCATGAACTCTTTTAGTTTGTGTGGCTAAGAAACTCTTTTTCTCCCCTTCTTTTCTGAAGGATAGGCTTGCTGGATAAATTATTCCTTGCTGCAGATTTTTCTCATTCAGCACTTTGAATATTTAACGCCACTTTCTTCTGTCCTGCATAGTTTCTGCTGAAAACTCAGCTGATAGATTTATGGGCTTTCCCTTGCATGTTAACTGTCTTCTTTTATCTTGCTGCTTTAAATGTTTTTTCTTTATCACTACCTTTTCCCATTTGGATTACTATGTATCTTGATGTGGACCTCCTTAGGTTGATTTTGTGGGAGGGGATCTCTATGCCTTATGGATTTGTATAGGTTTCCTTCACCAGATTAGGTTAAGTTTTCAGCTCTTCTTTGGTCAAATAGATTTTCTGCCCCCTTTTCCCCCTTTTCACCTTCTGGGATCCCTCTCATGTGGGTGTTGTTACACTGGATGGAGTCACTGAATTCCCTATGTCTCTTCTCATTTTTGCATACTTCTTTTTCCTCTCATTTGTTCCGCTTGATTACTTTCCATTACTGTCTTCTAGTTCATTAATTTGTTCCTCTGCTTCGTCCATCCTGCTAATTATTCTATCTAGTATATTCTTCATTTCATTTCTTGTGTTCCACATCTCTGATTATTTCTTTCATATCTCTTTGTTAAGAGTCTCAATGATGTTCCCCCTTCTGATGTCCTCCCTCTTTTCATTTCCCCAGTGAGTATCTTTATAATTGTTATCTTAAATTTTCTGTCAGGCATGTTCCTTATATCCATTTTGTTTAGGTCTCTTGCTGTGGCTTTGTCCTCTTCTTTCGTTTAGGACATAGTCCTCTGTCTGCTCATTTGGCCTACTTCTCAGAGAATATCTCTCGGTTAGGAAGGTCAGATATATTGCTTGTTCTTGAAAATACGGGGCAGAACATACATTTTTCACTTGGTGATGCTGGTTCTCCTCTGAAGGTAATGCATAGCAACAACAGAGACTGGATCTGGACTGTGTCATTGTGCACAACACATGGGGTGTGCTGTTTTAACAAGATGCATGCGTGTTCTGTGGGTGATGGGGAGACATATTGTTGTCAAGGATTGTGTGGGTCTTATCAGGGAGGGTATCCACAGCACTGGGACTGAAGCAGGTGTGGTAGGTGTGGGGATGGGCCATGGTTTATGCAAGTTAGTGATTGCTAGATTGTGCTTGGTCTTGCAGGTAGGTGTGTGTTTATAATGAGGGGCCGTAGAGGGAAATGGCACCTGCCAGCTCCTTTGTTCCTGGACAAGTCCCTTAGCAAACTCTGAGTTCAGGAACTATGTCTCCCTTGTTTAATCCTCAAGCACCTTTCAACCTGCTTCACCCAAGCTTCTCCACACTCTTTGCTCTGCTTAATCTTTAAGGACAGATCTCAGCTTCCTATCACCTTCTGTGCTCTCTCAGAGCTGAGACAGCTGATTTTTAAAAGTTCCAAGCTTTAAGTCTGCTGGCTGTATACGCTCACAAATGTCATCCCTTCTGATTTTCAAAGCCATAAGCTATGAGGATGTCTCTACGCTTTAGAGGCTCCCCGGTGTAGTAGTTTGTTTCTGGCCCCTCTGTGACTGTGGTTCCCTCCCTCTGGTGGTCAGAAATATGGGCTTTAGATTCCTACAGAGTCCTTGTCCTTCCTACCATCTTTGATGTAATTCCCTCTCTCCATTTAGTTGTATAGTTTTGTGGGGAAATCTGAAGGTCCATTTCTGGGTGACTCTGGTGTGAGTGTTACCTAGTTGTATCTGTGGGATGAGGTGAGTTTAGGGTCCTTCTACTCTGCCATCTTCCCCACAATTCAGTTTATTTTGTCTCATAAAAATATTACGACTCCAACTTTCTTTTCACTTCCATTTGCATGATAAATGGTTTTGTGTCCCATTACTTCCAATCTGCTTTTATTTTTAGGTCTGAAGTGATTCTCTGGTAGGCAGCATAGAGATGGGTCTTGCTTCCTCTTTACAGTCTATGTTTTCTGATTGGGATATTTAGTCCTTTTTTGTTAAAGCAATCATTGAGAAAGTATTTGTATCTCTCTAGTTTACTTCACAAGGAAAAGTGTGACAGGCTTCGCTCTGAGAAGGAGGTCTGCGTGGAACGCCTCTTTCAACTCATGGCTTGTTTCTGGCTGACGGAAGGCTTCTCAAGGGTGTGTACGGAAGCCTAGGGAAAAAGCGGCTACACTTCTCTCTCCGGGGGGAAAAAAGCAAGAACCCAAAAGCATCGGCGAGAAACCGTCTCTCAACGATCACCTTCTTTCCTGACGAGACAGAAACATGTTCAACTCTGTGTGTGTGTGTGTGTGTGTGTGTGTGTGTGTGTGTGAGGGCACGCGCGCGCGCGCGTGCGTGAGTGAATAAGGAGAGTGCCATGTACTGACCTGGGAAAAGCAAGTCTGCGTATACAGCGACTCGCCACTAGCATCTTCAGGTATCCTGGAGAGAGAAGCATTTCCAAAAGTGGGTGTGGAAGCATCATGAAAGTGCCGTACGCTTTACTAACTTTCCCTGGACCTAACTCCGAGAAACGTCCTCCCTGACGATCGAAAAGAGCTGAGCCATCTCAAGGCTGCGTGTGATCGCACAGGGACCGTTCCCTGGACCTAACTTCGGAAAACGCGTCGGGGTACAAGGCAGCTTTCAACGGACGTCTTCTTTCGTGAGCCCAGAAGCGTTTGCATATGTAGGCGTGGAAGCGTCAGGAGAGCGCCGTAGACCGCTCTCTAAGAGGCAACCTCGCTTTTGCGAAGCCGTCTTGCACCTGACATCCTTTGCCTTGGAGACGGGAGCCTTTTATATAGTCGTGGTGGAAGCACAAGGAACGTGCCGTGCCCTGTCCTCATCTCTTAGAAACAAGGCCGCGCGCAATGGGACTTTCAGCGTAGCATATGGACGGGGTCATGAAGTCAGTCGAGATTGCAAGTGGACGTGTGCAGGCATAAGGAGAGTGCCCTATCCTTAACTCCTTGAAAGCGTGACGGAGGGAGACCGTCTTTCAAGCGAACCCCTCTCCGGAGGATATATCGAAGCAGTGACAAAAGGGGATGTGGAAGCACAACGCAAGGGTTCTATACGAAACTCGGAAAAGAAGGTGGTGTAGAAGGCAGCTTTCCCCCGCGTCTTGGTTCAGGTTTAGGGAAGGGATACTCTCTGCGCGTGTGGAAGCCTAGGGAAAGTACCATCGGCTGATGTGTGAAAAGCAAGCCTGCGCAGAACGCAACGTTCAGCGCACATCTTGTTTCACGAAGAGAGAAGCCGTTTCCAATGTGTGCGTGGAAGCCTAAGGCCAAGTGCCATATATCCTTACCCCCACGGAAAACCGCTGTAGGAAACCCGTCGTTCAACTCACAGCTTCCCGGAGGAAGTTTTTCTAAAGTGCGTGTGGAGGCCCAAGGAAAAGTGTGACAGGCTTCGCTCTGAGAAGGAGGTCTGTGTGGAACGCCTCTTTCAACTCACGGCTTGTTTCTGACTGACGGAAGGCCTCTCAAGGGTGTGTACCGAAGCCTACGGAAAAAGCGCATACACTTCACTCTCCGGGGGGAAAAGGGCAAGCACCCAAAAGCATTGGCGAGAAACCGTCTCTCAACGAACACCTCCTTTCCTGACGAGACAGAAACATGTTCAACTCTGTGTGTGTGTGTGTGTGTGTGTGCGCGCGCGCGCGCGCGTGAGTGAATAAGGAATGTGCCATGCACTCACCTGGGAAAAGCAAGTCTGCGTATACGGCAACTCTCCACTAACATCTTCAGGTATCCTTGAGAGAGAAGCATTTCCAAAAGTGGGTGTGGAAGCATCATGAAAGTGCCGTACGCTTTACTACCGTTCAACACCCAACTCAACACCCAAAATACAAATAACCGAGTCAAGAAATGGGCAGAAGATATGAACAGGTATTTCTCCAAAGAAGACACACAAATGGCCAACAGACATATGAGAAACTGCTCAACAGCACTTGGCATGGGGAAAAAGAAATCCAAATGACAATGAGATACCACTTCACACCAGTCAGAATTGCAAAAATTAACAAGCGAAGAAATAACAAATGTTGGTGAGGAGAAAGGGGAACTCTCTTACACTTCTAAGTGGGAATGAAAACTGGTACAGCCACTTTGGAAAACAATATGGAGGTTCCTCAAGAACTTAAAACAGAGCTCCCTTACAACCCAGCAATTTTATTTACCCCAAAGCTACAAATGTAGTGATCTGAAGGGGCAACTGCACCCCAAATGTTTATAGCGACATTGTCCACAATAGCCAAACCGTGGAAGGAACCAAGACATCCATCGACAGATAAATGGATAAAGAAAACATGGTATATACATATACAAAGGAATATGACTCAGCCATCAGAAAGGATCAATATTTAGCATATCGATGTGGATGGCACTGGAGGGTATTATGCTGAGCAAAATAAGTCAGTCAGAGAAAAACAATTATTATATGGTTTTACTCATATGTGGAATAGAAGGAACAGCACAGAGGATCATAGGGGAAGGGAGGGAAAATGAATGCGAAGAAACCAGAGAGGAAGAAAATCCATGACAGGTTCCTAACTATTGGAAACAAACTGAGGGTTGCTGGAGGAAAGGTGGGTGGGGAGATGGAGTAACTGTGTGATGGGCATTAAGGAATGCATGTGATGTGATGAACACTGGGTGTTATACACAACTGATGAATTGTGGAACGCTACATTTGAAACTACTGGTGTACTCTATGTTGGCTAATTCAATTTCAATGTTAAAAAAGTCTATTTTGTCTGATATAAGGATTGCTACTCTGACTTCTTTTGACATCCACTTGCATGATTAATGTTTCTCCATCTCTTAATTTCCATCTGCAGGTGTCTTTAGGTGTGAAATCTTTTATATATATATACAAACTCTGTCATGCTCTTTTGCTTGGAGCATTTAGTCCATTTACATTCAAACTAATTATCATTAGACATGTATTTATTGATGTTTTGTTACTTGTTTCATAGTTTTTTGTGTAGTTTTTCTCTGATCCTTTCTTCTCTTGCTCTCTCTCTCATGGTTTGCTCGTTTTCTTTAATGATATTCTTGGATTTCTTTCCCTTTATCTTTTGCATGTGTATTAGAGGTTTGGGTTTGTGGTGACCCCCTGGATTATATATAGCCTTTTCAGTCTATATTAAGTTGAATGCTGTTTAAGTTCAAACCCACTGTTGACTCCTCCTCATGTGTTAGGGTATATGTTTTCATATTTTACATACTTTTATTTTGTGAATCCCTTAACTGATTTTTACAGAAATACTTATTTTTACTGCTTCCTTGATTCATTATTGTCATACTCTCACTTACGATTTTTTTCCACTCATAGTGTCCCCTTCAATATTTTTTGTAGTTAATTTAGTGGTCATGAACTCTTTTAGCTTGTGTGGCTAAGAAACTCTTTTTCTCCCCTTCTTTTCTGAAGGATAGGCTTGCTGGATAAATTATTCCTTGCTGCAGATTTTTCTCATTCAGCACTTTGAATATTTAACGCCACTTTCTTCTGTCCTGCATAGTTTCTGCTGAAAACTCAGCTGATAGATTTATGGGCTTTCCCTTGCATGTTAACTGTCTTCTTTTATCTTGCTGCTTTAAATGTTTTTTCTTTATCACTACCTTTTCCCATTTGGATTACTATGTGTCTTGATGTGGACCTCCTTAGGTTGATTTTGTGGGAGGGGATCTCTATGCCTTATGGATTTGTATAGGTTTCCTTCACCAGATTAGGTTAAGTTTTCAGCTCTTCTTTGGTCAAATAGATTTTCTGCCCCCCTTTCCCCCTTTTCACCTTCTGGGATCCCTCTCATGTGGGTGTTGTTACACTGGATGGAGTCACTGAATTCCCTAAGTCTCTTCTCATTTTTGCATACTTCTTTTTCCTCTCATTTGTTCCGCTTGATTACTTTCCATTACTGTCTTCTAGTTCATTAATTTGTTCCTGTGCTTCGTCCATCCTGCTAATTATTCTATCTAGTATATTCTTCATTTCATTTCTTGTGTTCCACATCTCTGATTATTTCTTTCATATCTCTTTGTTAAGAGTCTCAATGATGTTCCCCCTTCTGATGTCCTCCCTCTTTTCATTTCCCCAGTGAGTATCTTTATAATTGTTATCTTAAATTTTCTGTCAGGCATGTTCCTTATATCCATTTTGTTTAGGTCTCTTGCTGTGGCTTTGTCCTCTTCTTTCGTTTAGGACATAGTCCTCTGTCTGCTCATTTGGCCTACTTCTCAGAGAATATCTCTCTGTTAGGAAGGTCAGATATATTGCTTGTTCTTGAAAATACGGGCCAGAACATACATTTTTCACTTGGTGATGCTGGTTCTCCTCTGAAGGTAATGCATAGCAACAACAGAGACTGGATCTGGACTGTGTCATTGTGCACAACACATGGGGTGTGCTGTTTTAACAAGATGCATGCGTGTTCTGTGGGTGATGGGGAGACATATTGTTGTCAAGGATTGTGTGGGTCTTATCAGGGAGGGTATCCACAGCACTGGGACTGAAGCAGGTGTGGTAGGTGTGGGGATGGGCCATGGTTTATGCAAGTTAGTGATTGCTAGATTGTGCTTGGTCTTGCAGGTAGGTGTGTGTTTATAATGAGGGGCCGTAGAGGGAAATGGCACCTGCCAGCTCCTTTGTTCCTGGACAAGTCCCTTAGCAAACTCTGAGTTCAGGAACTATGTCTCCCTTGTTTAATCCTCAAGCACCTTTCAACCTGCTTCACCCAAGCTTCTCCACACTCTTTGCTCTGCTTAATCTTTAAGGACAGATCTCAGCTTCCTATCACCTTCTGTGCTCTCTCAGAGCTGAGACAGCTGATTTTTAAAAGTTCCAAGCATTAAGTCTGCTGGTTGTATACGCTCACAAATGTCATCCCTTCTGATTTTCAAAGCCATAAGCTATGAGGATGTCTCTACGCTTTAGAGGCTCCCCGGTGTAGTAGTTTGTTTCTGGCCCCTCTGTGACTGTGGTTCCCTCCCTCTGGTGGTCAGAAATATGGGCTTTAGATTCCTACAGAGTCCTTGTCCTTCCTACCATCTTTGATGTGATTCCCTCTCTCCATTTAGTTGTATAGTTTTGTGGGGAAATCTGAAGGTCCATTTCTGGGTGACTCTGGTGTGAGTGTTACCTAGTTGTATCTGTGGGATGAGGTGAGTTTAGGGTCCTTCTACTCTGCCATCTTCCCCACAATTCAGTTTATTTTGTCTCATAAAAATATTACGACTCCAACTTTCTTTTCACTTCCATTTGCATGATAAATGGTTTTGTGTCCCATTACTTCCAATCTGCTTTTATTTTTAGGTCTGAAGTGATTCTCTGCTAGGCAGCATAGAGATGGGTCTTGCTTCCTCTTTACAGTCTATGTTTTCTGATTGGGATATTTAGTCCTTTTTTGTTAAAGCAATCATTGAGAAAGTATTTGTATCTCTCTAGTTTACTTCACAAGGAAAAGTGTGACAGGCTTCGCTCTGAGAAGGAGGTCTGCGTGGAACGCCTCTTTCAACTCATGGCTTGTTTCTGGCTGACGGAAGGCTTCTCAAGGGTGTGTACGGAAGCCTAGGGAAAAAGCGGCTACACTTCTCTCTCCGGGGGGAAAAAAGCAAGAACCCAAAAGCATCGGCGAGAAACCGTCTCTCAACGATCACCTTCTTTCCTGACGAGACAGAAACATGTTCAACTCTGTGTGTGTGTGTGTGTGTGTGTGTGTGTGTGTGTGTGTGAGGGCACGCGCGCGCGCGCGTGCGTGAGTGAATAAGGAGAGTGCCATGTACTGACCTGGGAAAAGGAAGTCTGCGTATACAGCGACTCGCCACTAGCATCTTCAGGTATCCTGGAGAGAGAAGCATTTCCAAAAGTGGGTGTGAAGCATCATGAAAGTGCCGTACGCTTTACTAACTTTCCCTGGACCTAACTCCGAGAAACGTCCTCCCTGACGATCGAAAAGAGCTGAGCCATCTCAAGGCTGCGTGTGATCGCACAGGGACCGTTCCCTGGACCTAACTTCGGAAAACGCGTCGGGGTACAAGGCAGCTTTCAACGGACGTCTTCTTTCGTGAGCCCAGAAGCGTTTGCATATGTAGGCGTGGAAGCGTCAGGAGAGCGCCGTAGACCGCTCTCTAAGAGGCAACCTCGCTTTTGCGAAGCCGTCTTGCACCTGACATCCTTTGCCTTGGAGACGGGAGCCTTTTATATAGTCGTGGTGGAAGCACAAGGAACGTGCCGTGCCCTGTCCTCATCTCTTAGAAACAAGGCCGCGCGCAATGGGACTTTCAGCGTAGCATATGGACGGGGTCATGAAGTCAGTCGAGATTGCAAGTGGACGTGTGCAGGCATAAGGAGCGTGCCCTATCCTTAACTCCTTGAAAGCGTGACGGAGGGAGACCGTCTTTCAAGCGAACCCCTCTCCGGAGGATATATCGAAGCAGTGACAAAAGTGGATGTGGAAGCACAACGCAAGGGTTCTATACGAAACTCGGAAAAGAAGGTGGTGTAGAAGGCAGCTTTCCCCCGCGTCTTGGTTCAGGTTTAGGGAAGGGATACTCTCTGCGCGTGTGGAAGCCTAGGGAAAGTACCATCGGCTGATGTGTGAAAAGCAAGCCTGCGCAGAACGCAACGTTCAGCGCACATCTTGTTTCACGAAGAGAGAAGCCGTTTCCAATGTGTGCGTGGAAGCCTAAGGCCAAGTGCCATATATCCTTACCCCCACGGAAAACCGCTGTAGGAAACCCGTCGTTCAACTCACAGCTTCCCGGAGGAAGTTTTTCTAAAGTGCGTGTGGAGGCCCAAGGAAAAGTGTGACAGGCTTCGCTCTGAGAAGGAGGTCTGTGTGGAACGCCTCTTTCAACTCACGGCTTGTTTCTGACTGACGGAAGGCCTCTCAAGGGTGTGTACCGAAGCCTACGGAAAAAGCGCATACACTTCACTCTCCGGGGGGAAAAGGGCAAGCACCCAAAAGCATTGGCGAGAAACCGTCTCTCAACGAACACCTCCTTTCCTGACGAGACAGAAACATGTTCAACTCTGTGTGTGTGTGTGTGTGTGTGTGCGCGCGCGCGCGCGCGTGAGTGAATAAGGAATGTGCCATGCACTCACCTGGGAAAAGCAAGTCTGCGTATACGGCAACTCTCCACTAACATCTTCAGGTATCCTTGAGAGAGAAGCATTTCCAAAAGTGGGTGTGGAAGCATCATGAAAGTGCCGTACGCTTTACTACCGTTCAACACCCAACTCAACACCCAAAATACAAATAACCGAGTCAAGAAATGGGCAGAAGATATGAACAGGTATTTCTCCAAAGAAGACACACAAATGGCCAACAGACATATGAGAAACTGCTCAACAGCACTTGGCATGGGGAAAAAGAAATCCAAATGACAATGAGATACCACTTCACACCAGTCAGAATTGCAAAAATTAACAAGCGAAGAAATAACAAATGTTGGTGAGGAGAAAGGGGAACTCTCTTACACTTCTAAGTGGGAATGAAAACTGGTACAGCCACTTTGGAAAACAATATGGAGGTTCCTCAAGAACTTAAAACAGAGCTCCCTTACAACCCAGCAATTTTATTTACCCCAAAGCTACAAATGTAGTGATCTGAAGGGGCAACTGCACCCCAAATGTTTATAGCGACATTGTCCACAATAGCCAAACCGTGGAAGGAACCAAGACATCCATCGACAGATAAATGGATAAAGAAAACATGGTATATACATATACAAAGGAATATGACTCAGCCATCAGAAAGGATCAATATTTAGCATATCGATGTGGATGGCACTGGAGGGTATTATGCTGAGCAAAATAAGTCAGTCAGAGAAAAACAATTATTATATGGTTTTACTCATATGTGGAATAGAAGGAACAGCACAGAGGATCATAGGGGAAGGGAGGGAAAATGAATGCGAAGAAACCAGAGAGGAAGAAAATCCATGACAGGTTCCTAACTATTGGAAACAAACTGAGGGTTGCTGGAGGAAAGGTGGGTGGGGAGATGGAGTAACTGTGTGATGGGCATTAAGGAATGCATGTGATGTGATGAACACTGGGTGTTATTCACAACTGATGAATTGTGGAACGCTACATTTGAAACTACTGGTGTACTCTATGTTGGCTAATTCAATTTCAATGTTAAAAAAGTCTATTTTGTCTGATATAAGGATTGCTACTCTGACTTCTTTTGACATCCACTTGCATGATTAATGTTTCTCCATCTCTTAATTTCCATCTGCAGGTGTCTTTAGGTGTGAAATCTTTTATATATATATACAAACTCTGTCATGCTCTTTTGCTTGGAGCATTTAGTCCATTTACATTCAAACTAATTATCATTAGACATGTATTTATTGATGTTTTGTTACTTGTTTCATAGTTTTTTGTGTAGTTTTTCTCTGATCCTTTCTTCTCTTGCTCTCTCTCTCATGGTTTGCTCGTTTTCTTTAATGATATTCTTGGATTTCTTTCCCTTTATCTTTTGCATGTGTATTAGAGGTTTGGGTTTGTGGTGACCCCCTGGATTATATATAGCCTTTTCAGTCTATATTAAGTTGAATGCTGTTTAAGTTCAAACCCACTGTTGACTCCTCCTCATGTGTTAGGGTATATGTTTTCATATTTTACATACTTTTATTTTGTGAATCCCTTAACTGATTTTTACAGAAATACTTATTTTTACTGCTTCCTTGATTCATTATCGTCATACTCTCACTTACGATTTTTTTCCACTCATAGTGTCCCCTTCAATATTTTTTGTAGTTAATTTAGTGGTCATGAACTCTTTTAGTTTGTGTGGCTAAGAAACTCTTTTTCTCCCCTTCTTTTCTGAAGGATAGGCTTGCTGGATAAATTATTCCTTGCTGCAGATTTTTCTCATTCAGCACTTTGAATATTTAACGCCACTTTCTTCTGTCCTGCATAGTTTCTGCTGAAAACTCAGCTGATAGATTTATGGGCTTTCCCTTGCATGTTAACTGTCTTCTTTTATCTTGCTGCTTTAAATGTTTTTTCTTTATCACTACCTTTTCCCATTTGGATTACTATGTATCTTGATGTGGACCTCCTTAGGTTGATTTTGTGGGAGGGGATCTCTATGCCTTATGGATTTGTATAGGTTTCCTTCACCAGATTAGGTTAAGTTTTCAGCTCTTCTTTGGTCAAATAGATTTTCTGCCCCCTTTTCCCCCTTTTCACCTTCTGGGATCCCTCTCATGTGGGTGTTGTTACACTGGATGGAGTCACTGAATTCCCTATGTCTCTTCTCATTTTTGCATACTTCTTTTTCCTCTCATTTGTTCCGCTTGATTACTTTCCATTACTGTCTTCTAGTTCATTAATTTGTTCCTCTGCTTCGTCCATCCTGCTAATTATTCTATCTAGTATATTCTTCATTTCATTTCTTGTGTTCCACATCTCTGATTATTTCTTTCATATCTCTTTGTTAAGAGTCTCAATGATGTTCCCCCTTCTGATGTCCTCCCTCTTTTCATTTCCCCAGTGAGTATCTTTATAATTGTTATCTTAAATTTTCTGTCAGGCATGTTCCTTATATCCATTTTGTTTAGGTCTCTTGCTGTGGCTTTGTCCTCTTCTTTCGTTTAGGACATAGTCCTCTGTCTGCTCATTTGGCCTACTTCTCAGAGAATATCTCTCTGTTAGGAAGGTCAGATATATTGCTTGTTCTTGAAAATACGGGGCAGAACATACATTTTTCACTTGGTGATGCTGGTTCTCCTCTGAAGGTAATGCATAGCAACAACAGAGACTGGATCTGGACTGTGTCATTGTGCACAACACATGGGGTGTGCTGTTTTAACAAGATGCATGCGTGTTCTGTGGGTGATGGGGAGACATATTGTTGTCAAGGATTGTGTGGGTCTTATCAGGGAGGGTATCCACAGCACTGGGACTGAAGCAGGTGTGGTAGGTGTGGGGATGGGCCATGGTTTATGCAAGTTAGTGATTGCTAGATTGTGCTTGGTCTTGCAGGTAGGTGTGTGTTTATAATGAGGGGCCGTAGAGGGAAATGGCACCTGCCAGCTCCTTTGTTCCTGGACAAGTCCCTTAGCAAACTCTGAGTTCAGGAACTATGTCTCCCTTGTTTAATCCTCAAGCACCTTTCAACCTGCTTCACCCAAGCTTCTCCACACTCTTTGCTCTGCTTAATCTTTAAGGACAGATCTCAGCTTCCTATCACCTTCTGTGCTCTCTCAGAGCTGAGACAGCTGATTTTTAAAGGTTCCAAGCTTTAAGTCTGCTGGCTGTATACGCTCACAAATGTCATCCCTTCTGATTTTCAAAGCCATAAGCTATGAGGATGTCTCTACGCTTTAGAGGCTCCCTGGTGTAGTAGTTTGTTTCTGGCCCCTCTGTGACTGTGGTTCCCTCCCTCTGGTGGTCAGAAATATGGGGTTTAGATTCCTACAGAGTCCTTGTCCTTCCTACCATCTTTGATGTGATTCCCTCTCTCCATTTAGTTGTATAGTTTTGTGGGGAAATCTGAAGGTCCATTTCTGGGTGACTCTGGTGTGAGTGTTACCTAGTTGTATCTGTGGGATGAGGTGAGTTTAGGGTCCTTCTACTCTGCCATCTTCCCCACAATTCAGTTTATTTTGTCTCATAAAAATATTACGACTCCAACTTTCTTTTCACTTCCATTTGCATGATAAATGGTTTTGTGTCCCATTACTTCCAATCTGCTTTTATTTTTAGGTCTGAAGTGATTCTCTGCTAGGCAGCATAGAGATGGGTCTTGCTTCCTCTTTACAGTCTATGTTTTCTGATTGGGATATTTAGTCCTTTTTTGTTAAAGCAATCATTGAGAAAGTATTTGTATCTCTCTAGTTTACTTCACAAGGAAAAGTGTGACAGGCTTCGCTCTGAGAAGGAGGTCTGCGTGGAACGCCTCTTTCAACTCATGGCTTGTTTCTGGCTGACGGAAGGCTTCTCAAGGGTGTGTACGGAAGCCTAGGGAAAAAGCGGCTACACTTCTCTCTCCGGGGGGAAAAAAGCAAGAACCCAAAAGCATCGGCGAGAAACCGTCTCTCAACGATCACCTTCTTTCCTGACGAGACAGAAACATGTTCAACTCTGTGTGTGTGTGTGTGTGTGTGAGGGCACGCGCGCGCGCGCGTGCGTGAGTGAATAAGGAGAGTGCCATGTACTGACCTGGGAAAAGCAAGTCTGCGTATAGAGCGACTCGCCACTAGCATCTTCAGGTATCCTGGAGAGAGAAGCATTTCCAAAAGTGGGTGTGGAAGCATCATGAAAGTGCCGTACGCTTTACTAACTTTCCCTGGACCTAACTCCGAGAAACGTCCTCCCTGACGATCGAAAAGAGCTGAGCCATCTCAAGGCTGCGTGTGATCGCACAGGGACCGTTCCCTGGACCTAACTTCGGAAAACGCGTCGGGGTACAAGGCAGCTTTCAACGGACGTCTTCTTTCGTGAGCCCAGAAGCGTTTGCATATGTAGGCGTGGAAGCGTCAGGAGAGCGCCGTAGACCGCTCTCTAAGAGGCAACCTCGCTTTTGCGAAGCCGTCTTGCACCTGACATCCTTTGCCTTGGAGACGGGAGCCTTTTATATAGTCGTGGTTGAAGCACAAGGAACGTGCCGTGCCCTGTCCTCATCTCTTAGAAACAAGGCCGCGCGCAATGGGACTTTCAGCGTAGCATATGGACGGGGTCATGAAGTCAGTCGAGATTGCAAGTGGACGTGTGCAGGCATAAGGAGCGTGCCCTATCCTTAACTCCTTGAAAGCGTGACGGAGGGAGACCGTCTTTCAAGCGAACCCCTCTCCGGAGGATATATCGAAGCAGTGACAAAAGTGGATGTGGAAGCACAACGCAAGGGTTCTATACGAAACTCGGAAAAGAAGGTGGTGTAGAAGGCAGCTTTCCCCCGCGTCTTGGTTCAGGTTTAGGGAAGGGATACTCTCTGCGCGTGTGGAAGCCTAGGGAAAGTACCATCGGCTGATGTGTGAAAAGCAAGCCTGCGCAGAACGCAACGTTCAGCGCACATCTTGTTTCACGAAGAGAGAAGCCGTTTCCAATGTGTGCGTGGAAGCCTAAGGCCAAGTGCCATATATCCTTACCCCCACGGAAAACCGCTGTAGGAAACCCGTCGTTCAACTCACAGCTTCCCGGAGGAAGTTTTTCTAAAGTGCGTGTGGAGGCCCAAGGAAAAGTGTGACAGGCTTCGCTCTGAGAAGGAGGTCTGTGTGGAACGCCTCTTTCAACTCACGGCTTGTTTCTGACTGACGGAAGGCCTCTCAAGGGTGTGTACCGAAGCCTACGGAAAAAGCGCATACACTTCACTCTCCGGGGGGAAAAGGGCAAGCACCCAAAAGCATTGGCGAGAAACCGTCTCTCAACGAACACCTCCTTTCCTGACGAGACAGAAACATGTTCAACTCTGTGTGTGTGTGTGTGTGTGTGTGCGCGCGCGCGCGCGCGTGAGTGAATAAGGAATGTGCCATGCACTCACCTGGGAAAAGCAAGTCTGCGTATACGGCAACTCTCCACTAACATCTTCAGGTATCCTTGAGAGAGAAGCATTTCCAAAAGTGGGTGTGGAAGCATCATGAAAGTGCCGTACGCTTTACTACCGTTCAACACCCAACTCAACACCCAAAATACAAATAACCGAGTCAAGAAATGGGCAGAAGATATGAACAGGTATTTCTCCAAAGAAGACACACAAATGGCCAACAGACATATGAGAAACTGCTCAACAGCACTTGGCATGGGGAAAAAGAAATCCAAATGACAATGAGATACCACTTCACACCAGTCAGAATTGCAAAAATTAACAAGCGAAGAAATAACAAATGTTGGTGAGGAGAAAGGGGAACTCTCTTACACTTCTAAGTGGGAATGAAAACTGGTACAGCCACTTTGGAAAACAATATGGAGGTTCCTCAAGAACTTAAAACAGAGCTCCCTTACAACCCAGCAATTTTATTTACCCCAAAGCTACAAATGTAGTGATCTGAAGGGGCAACTGCACCCCAAATGTTTATAGCGACATTGTCCACAATAGCCAAACCGTGGAAGGAACCAAGACATCCATCGACAGATAAATGGATAAAGAAAACATGGTATATACATATACAAAGGAATATGACTCAGCCATCAGAAAGGATCAATATTTAGCATATCGATGTGGATGGCACTGGAGGGTATTATGCTGAGCAAAATAAGTCAGTCAGAGAAAAACAATTATTATATGGTTTTACTCATATGTGGAATAGAAGGAACAGCACAGAGGATCATAGGGGAAGGGAGGGAAAATGAATGCGAAGAAACCAGAGAGGAAGAAAATCCATGACAGGTTCCTAACTATTGGAAACAAACTGAGGGTTGCTGGAGGAAAGGTGGGTGGGGAGATGGAGTAACTGTGTGATGGGCATTAAGGAATGCATGTGATGTGATGAACACTGGGTGTTATACACAACTGATGAATTGTGGAACGCTACATTTGAAACTACTGGTGTACTCTATGTTGGCTAATTCAATTTCAATGTTAAAAAAGTCTATTTTGTCTGATATAAGGATTGCTACTCTGACTTCTTTTGACATCCACTTGCATGATTAATGTTTCTCCATCTCTTAATTTCCATCTGCAGGTGTCTTTAGGTGTGAAATCTTTTATATATATATACAAACTCTGTCATGCTCTTTTGCTTGGAGCATTTAGTCCATTTACATTCAAACTAATTATCATTAGACATGTATTTATTGATGTTTTGTTACTTGTTTCATAGTTTTTTGTGTAGTTTTTCTCTGATCCTTTCTTCTCTTGCTCTCTCTCTCATGGTTTGCTCGTTTTCTTTAATGATATTCTTGGATTTCTTTCCCTTTATCTTTTGCATGTGTATTAGAGGTTTGGGTTTGTGGTGACCCCCTGGATTATATATAGCCTTTTCAGTCTATATTAAGTTGAATGCTGTTTAAGTTCAAACCCACTGTTGACTCCTCCTCATGTGTTAGGGTATATGTTTTCATATTTTACATACTTTTATTTTGTGAATCCCTTAACTGATTTTTACAGAAATACTTATTTTTACTGCTTCCTTGATTCATTATTGTCATACTCTCACTTACGATTTTTTTCCACTCATAGTGTCCCCTTCAATATTTTTTGTAGTTAATTTAGTGGTCATGAACTCTTTTAGTTTGTGTGGCTAAGAAACTCTTTTTCTCCCCTTCTTTTCTGAAGGATAGGCTTGCTGGATAAATTATTCCTTGCTGCAGATTTTTCTCATTCAGCACTTTGAATATTTAACGCCACTTTCTTCTGTCCTGCATAGTTTCTGCTGAAAACTCAGCTGATAGATTTATGGGCTTTCCCTTGCATGTTAACTGTCTTCTTTTATCTTGCTGCTTTAAATGTTTTTTCTTTATCACTACCTTTTCCCATTTGGATTACTATGTATCTTGATGTGGACCTCCTTAGGTTGATTTTGTGGGAGGGGATCTCTATGCCTTATGGATTTGTATAGGTTTCCTTCACCAGATTAGGTTAAGTTTTCAGCTCTTCTTTGGTCAAATAGATTTTCTGCCCCCTTTTCCCCCTTTTCACCTTCTGGGATCCCTCTCATGTGGGTGTTGTTACACTGGATGGAGTCACTGAATTCCCTATGTCTCTTCTCATTTTTGCATACTTCTTTTTCCTCTCATTTGTTCCGCTTGATTACTTTCCATTACTGTCTTCTAGTTCATTAATTTGTTCCTCTGCTTCGTCCATCCTGCTAATTATTCTATCTAGTATATTCTTCATTTCATTTCTTGTGTTCCACATCTCTGATTATTTCTTTCATATCTCTTTGTTAAGAGTCTCAATGATGTTCCCCCTTCTGATGTCCTCCCTCTTTTCATTTCCCCAGTGAGTATCTTTATAATTGTTATCTTAAATTTTCTGTCAGGCATGTTCCTTATATCCATTTTGTTTAGGTCTCTTGCTGTGGCTTTGTCCTCTTCTTTCGTTTAGGACATAGTCCTCTGTCTGCTCATTTGGCCTACTTCTCAGAGAATATCTCTCTGTTAGGAAGGTCAGATATATTGCTTGTTCTTGAAAATACGGGCCAGAACATACATTTTTCACTTGGTGATGCTGGTTCTCCTCTGAAGGTAATGCATAGCAACAACAGAGACTGGATCTGGACTGTGTCATTGTGCACAACACATGGGGTGTGCTGTTTTAACAAGATGCATGCGTGTTCTGTGGGTGATGGGGAGACATATTGTTGTCAAGGATTGTGTGGGTCTTATCAGGGAGGGTATCCACAGCACTGGGACTGAAGCAGGTGTGGTAGGTGTGGGGATGGGCCATGGTTTATGCAAGTTAGTGATTGCTAGATTGTGCTTGGTCTTGCAGGTAGGTGTGTGTTTATAATGAGGGGCCGTAGAGGGAAATGGCACCTGCCAGCTCCTTTGTTCCTGGACAAGTCCCTTAGCAAACTCTGAGTTCAGGAACTATGTCTCCCTTGTTTAATCCTCAAGCACCTTTCAACCTGCTTCACCCAAGCTTCTCCACACTCTTTGCTCTGCTTAATCTTTAAGGACAGATCTCAGCTTCCTATCACCTTCTGTGCTCTCTCAGAGCTGAGACAGCTGATTTTTAAAAGTTCCAAGCTTTAAGTCTGCTGGTTGTATACGCTCACAAATGTCATCCCTTCTGATTTTCAAAGCCATAAGCTATGAGGATGTCTCTACGCTTTAGAGGCTCCCCGGTGTAGTAGTTTGTTTCTGGCCCCTCTGTGACTGTGGTTCCCTCCCTCTGGTGGTCAGAAATATGGGCTTTAGATTCCTACAGAGTCCTTGTCCTTCCTACCATCTTTGATGTGATTCCCTCTCTCCATTTAGTTGTATAGTTTTGTGGGGAAATCTGAAGGTCCATTTCTGGGTGACTCTGGTGTGAGTGTTACCTAGTTGTATCTGTGGGATGAGGTGAGTTTAGGGTCCTTCTACTCTGCCATCTTCCCCACAATTCAGTTTATTTTGTATCATAAAAATATTACGACTCCAACTTTCTTTTCACTTCCATTTGCATGATAAATGGTTTTGTGTCCCATTACTTCCAATCTGCTTTTATTTTTAGGTCTGAAGTGATTCTCTGCTAGGCAGCATAGAGATGGGTCTTGCTTCCTCTTTACAGTCTATGTTTTCTGATTGGGATATTTAGTCCTTTTTTGTTAAAGCAATCATTGAGAAAGTATTTGTATCTCTCTAGTTGACTTCACAAGGAAAAGTGTGACAGGCTTCGCTCTGAGAAGGAGGTCTGCGTGGAACGCCTCTTTCAACTCATGGCTTGTTTCTGGCTGACGGAAGGCTTCTCAAGGGTGTGTACGGAAGCCTAGGGAAAAAGCGGCTACACTTCTCTCTCCGGGGGGAAAAAAGCAAGAACCCAAAAGCATCGGCGAGAAACCGTCTCTCAACGATCACCTTCTTTCCTGACGAGACAGAAACATGTTCAACTCTGTGTGTGTGTGTGTGTGTGTGTGTGTGTGTGTGTGTGTGTGTGTGAGGGCACGCGCGCGCGCGCGTGCGTGAGTGAATAAGGAGAGTGCCATGTACTGACCTGGGAAAAGCAAGTCTGCGTATACAGCGACTCGCCACTAGCATCTTCAGGTATCCTGGAGAGAGAAGCATTTCCAAAAGTGGGTGTGGAAGCATCATGAAAGTGCCGTACGCTTTACTAACTTTCCCTGGACCTAACTCCGAGAAACGTCCTCCCTGACGATCGATAAGAGCTGAGCCATCTCAAGGCTGCGTGTGATCGCACAGGGACCGTTCCCTGGACCTAACTTCGGAAAACGCGTCGGGGTACAAGGCAGCTTTCAACGGACGTCTTCTTTCGTGAGCCCAGAAGCGTTTGCATATGTAGGCGTGGAAGCGTCAGGAGAGCGCCGTAGACCGCTCTCTAAGAGGCAACCTCGCTTTTGCGAAGCCGTCTTGCACCTGACATCCTTTGCCTTGGAGACGGGAGCCTTTTATATAGTCGTGGTGGAAGCACAAGGAACTTGCCGTGCCCTGTCCTCATCTCTTAGAAACAAGGCCGCGCGCAATGGGACTTTCAGCGTAGCATATGGACGGGGTCATGAAGTCAGTCGAGATTGCAAGTGGACGTGTGCAGGCATAAGGAGAGTGCCCTATCCTTAACTCCTTGAAAGCGTGACGGAGGGAGACCGTCTTTCAAGCGAACCCCTCTCCGGAGGATATATCGAAGCAGTGACAAAAGGGGATGTGGAAGCACAACGCAAGGGTTCTATACGAAACTCGGAAAAGAAGGTGGTGTAGAAGGCAGCTTTCCCCCGCGTCTTGGTTCAGGTTTAGGGAAGGGATACTCTCTGCGCGTGTGGAAGCCTAGGGAAAGTACCATCGGCTGATGTGTGAAAAGCAAGCCTCCGCAGAACGCAACGTTCAGCGCACATCTTGTTTCACGAAGAGAGAAGCCGTTTCCAATGTGTGCGTGGAAGCCTAAGGCCAAGTGCCATATATCCTTACCCCCACGGAAAACCGCTGTAGGAAACCCGTCGTTCAACTCACAGCTTCCCGGAGGAAGTTTTTCTAAAGTGCGTGTGGAGGCCCAAGGAAAAGTGTGACAGGCTTCGCTCTGAGAAGGAGGTCTGTGTGGAACGCCTCTTTCAACTCACGGCTTGTTTCTGACTGACGGAAGGCCTCTCAAGGGTGTGTACTGAAGCCTACGGAAAAAGCGCATACACTTCACTCTCCGGGGGGAAAAGGGCAAGCACCCAAAAGCATTGGCGAGAAACCGTCTCTCAACGAACACCTCCTTTCCTGACGAGACAGAAACATGTTCAACTCTGTGTGTGTGTGTGTGTGTGTGCGAGCGCGCGCGCGCGTGAGTGAATAAGGAATGTGCCATGCACTCACCTGGGCAAAGCAAGTCTGCGTATACGGCAACTCTCCACTAACATCTTCAGGTATCCTTGAGAGAGAAGCATTTCCAAAAGTGGGTGTGGAAGCATCATGAAAGTGCCGTACGCTTTACTACCGTTCAACACCCAAACTCAACACCCAAAATACAAATAACCGAGTCAAGAAATGGGCAGAAGATATGAACAGGTATTTCTCCAAAGAAGACACACAAATGGCCAACAGACATATGAGAAACTGCTCAACAGCACTTGGCATGGGGAAAAAGAAATCCAAATGACAATGAGATACCACTTCACACCAGTCAGAATTGCAAAAATTAACAAGCGAAGAAATAACAAATGTTGGTGAGGAGAAAGGGGAACTCTCTTACACTTCTAAGTGGGAATGAAAACTGGTACAGCCACTTTGGAAAACAATATGGAGGTTCCTCAAGAACTTAAAACAGAGCTCCCTTACAACCCAGCAATTTTATTTACCCCAAAGCTACAAATGTAGTGATCTGAAGGGGCAACTGCACCCCAAATGTTTATAGCGACATTGTCCACAATAGCCAAACCGTGGAAGGAACCAAGACATCCATCGACAGATAAATGGATAAAGAAAACATGGTATATACATATACAAAGGAATATGACTCAGCCATCAGAAAGGATCAATATTTAGCATATCGATGTGGATGGCACTGGAGGGTATTATGCTGAGCAAAATAAGTCAGTCAGAGAAAAACAATTATTATATGGTTTTACTCATATGTGGAATAGAAGGAACAGCACAGAGGATCATAGGGGAAGGGAGGGAAAATGAATGCGAAGAAACCAGAGAGGAAGAAAATCCATGACAGGTTCCTAACTATTGGAAACAAACTGAGGGTTGCTGGAGGAAAGGTGGGTGGGGAGATGGAGTAACTGTGTGATGGGCATTAAGGAATGCATGTGATGTGATGAACACTGGGTGTTATACACAACTGATGAATTGTGGAACGCTACATTTGAAACTACTGGTGTACTCTATGTTGGCTAATTCAATTTCAATGTTAAAAAAGTCTATTTTGTCTGATATAAGGATTGCTACTCTGACTTCTTTTGACATCCACTTGCATGATTAATGTTTCTCCATCTCTTAATTTCCATCTGCAGGTGTCTTTAGGTGTGAAATCTTTTATATATATATATACAAACTCTGTCATGCTCTTTTGCTTGGAGCATTTAGTCCATTTACATTCAAACTAATTATCATTAGACATGTATTTATTGATGTTTTGTTACTTGTTTCATAGTTTTTTGTGTAGTTTTTCTCTGATCCTTTCTTCTCTTGCTCTCTCTCTCATGGTTTGCTCGTTTTCTTTAATGATATTCTTGGATTTCTTTCCCTTTATCTTTTGCATGTGTATTAGAGGTTTGGGTTTGTGGTGACCCCCTGGATTATATATAGCCTTTTCAGTCTATATTAAGTTGAATGCTGTTTAAGTTCAAACCCACTGTTGACTCCTCCTCATGTGTTAGGGTATATGTTTTCATATTTTACATACTTTTATTTTGTGAATCCCTTAACTGATTTTTACAGAAATACTTATTTTTACTGCTTCCTTGATTCATTATTGTCATACTCTCACTTACGATTTTTTTCCACTCATAGTGTCCCCTTCAATATTTTTTGTAGTTAATTTAGTGGTCATGAACTCTTTTAGCTTGTGTGGCTAAGAAACTCTTTTTCTCCCCTTCTTTTCTGAAGGATAGGCTTGCTGGATAAATTATTCCTTGCTGCAGATTTTTCTCATTCAGCACTTTGAATATTTAACGACACTTTCTTCTGTCCTGCATAGTTTCTGCTGAAAACTCAGCTGATAGATTTATGGGCTTTCCCTTGCATGTTAACTGTCTTCTTTTATCTTGCTGCTTTAAATGTTTTTTCTTTATCACTACCTTTTCCCATTTGGATTACTATGTATCTTGATGTGGACCTCCTTAGGTTGATTTTGTGGGAGGGGATCTCTATGCCTTATGGATTTGTATAGGTTTCCTTCACCAGATTAGGTTAAGTTTTCAGCTCTTCTTTGGTCAAATAGATTTTCTGCCCCCCTTTCCCCCTTTTCACCTTCTGGGATCCCTCTCATGTGGGTGTTGTTACCCTGGATGGAGTCACTGAATTCCCTAAGTCTCTTCTCATTTTTGCATACTTCTTTTTCCTCTCATTTTTTCCGCTTGATTACTTTCCATTACTGTCTTCTAGTTCATTAATTTGTTCCTGTGCTTCGTCCATCCTGCTAATTATTCTATCTAGTATATTCTTCATTTCATTTCTTGTGTTCCACATCTCTGATTATTTCTTTCATATCTCTTTGTTAAGAGTCTCAATGATGTTCCCCCTTCTGATGTCCTCCCTCTTTTCATTTCCCCAGTGAGTATCTTTATAATTGTTATCTTAAATTTTCTGTCAGGCATGTTCCTTATATCCATTTTGTTTAGGTCTCTTGCTGTGGCTTTGTCCTCTTCTTTCGTTTAGGACATAGTCCTCTGTCTGCTCATTTGGCCTACTTCTCAGAGAATATCTCTCTGTTAGGAAGGTCAGATATATTGCTTGTTCTTGAAAATACGGGGCAGAACATACATTTTTCACTTGGTGATGCTGGTTCTCCTCTGAAGGTAATGCATAGCAACAACAGAGACTGGATCTGGACTGTGTCATTGTGCACAACACATGGGGTGTGCTGTTTTAACAAGATGCATGCGTGTTCTGTGGGTGATGGGGAGACATATTGTTGTCAAGGATTGTGTGGGTCTTATCAGGGAGGGTATCCACAGCACTGGGACTGAAGCAGGTGTGGTAGGTGTGGGGATGGGCCATGGTTTATGCAAGTTAGTGATTGCTAGATTGTGCTTGGTCTTGCAGGTAGGTGTGTGTTTATAATGAGGGGCCGTAGAGGGAAATGGCACCTGCCAGCTCCTTTGTTCCTGGACAAGTCCCTTAGCAAACTCTGAGTTCAGGAACTATGTCTCCCTTGTTTAATCCTCAAGCACCTTTCAACCTGCTTCACCCAAGCTTCTCCACACTCTTTGCTCTGCTTAATCTTTAAGGACAGATCTCAGCTTCCTATCACCTTCTGTGCTCTCTCAGAGCTGAGACAGCTGATTTTTAAAAGTTCCAAGCATTAAGTCTGCTGGTTGTATACGCTCACAAATGTCATCCCTTCTGATTTTCAAAGCCATAAGCTATGAGGATGTCTCTACGCTTTAGAGGCTCCCCGGTGTAGTAGTTTGTTTCTGGCCCCTCTGTGACTGTGGTTCCCTCCCTCTGGTGGTCAGAAATATGGGCTTTAGATTCCTACAGAGTCCTTGTCCTTCCTACCATCTTTGATGTGATTCCCTCTCTCCATTTAGTTGTATAGTTTTGTGGGGAAATCTGAAGGTCCATTTCTGGGTGACTCTGGTGTGAGTGTTACCTAGTTGTATCTGTGGGATGAGGTGAGTTTAGGGTCCTTCTACTCTGCCATCTTCCCCACAATTCAGTTTATTTTGTCTCATAAAAATATTACGACTCCAACTTTCTTTTCACTTCCATTTGCATGATAAATGGTTTTGTGTCCCATTACTTCCAATCTGCTTTTATTTTTAGGTCTGAAGTGATTCTCTGCTAGGCAGCATAGAGATGGGTCTTGCTTCCTCTTTACAGTCTATGTTTTCTGATTGGGATATTTAGTCCTTTTTTGTTAAAGCAATCATTGAGAAAGTATTTGTATCTCTCTAGTTGACTTCACAAGGAAAAGTGTGACAGGCTTCGCTCTGAGAAGGAGGTCTGCGTGGAACGCCTCTTTCAACTCATGGCTTGTTTCTGGCTGACGGAAGGCTTCTCAAGGGTGTGTACGGAAGCCTAGGGAAAAAGCGGCTACACTTCTCTCTCCGGGGGGAAAAAAGCAAGAACCCAAAAGCATCGGCGAGAAACCGTCTCTCAACGATCACCTTCTTTCCTGACGAGACAGAAACATGTTCAACTCTGTGTGTGTGTGTGTGTGTGTGTGTGTGTGTGTGTGAGGGCACGCGCGCGCGCGTGCGTGAGTGAATAAGGAGAGTGCCATGTACTGACCTGGGAAAAGGAAGTCTGCGTATACAGCGACTCGCCACTAGCATCTTCAGGTATCCTGGAGAGAGAAGCATTTCCAAAAGTGGGTGTGGAAGCATCATGAAAGTGCCGTACGCTTTGCTAACTTTCCCTGGACCTAACTCCGAGAAACGTCCTCCCTGACGATCGAAAAGAGCTGAGCCATCTCAAGGCTGCGTGTGATCGCACAGGGACCGTTCCCTGGACCTAACTTCGGAAAACGCGTCGGGGTACAAGGCAGCTTTCAACGGACGTCTTCTTTCGTGAGCCCAGAAGCGTTTGCATATGTAGGCGTGGAAGCGTCAGGAGAGCGCCGTAGACCGCTCTCTAAGAGGCAACCTCGCTTTTGCGAAGCCGTCTTGCACCTGACATCCTTTGCCTTGGAGACGGGAGCCTTTTATATAGTCGTGGTGGAAGCACAAGGAACGTGCCGTGCCCTGTCCTCATCTCTTAGAAACAAGGCCGCGCGCAATGGGACTTTCAGCGTAGCATATGGACGGGGTCATGAAGTCAGTCGAGATTGCAAGTGGACGTGTGCAGGCATAAGGAGAGTGCCCTATCCTTAACTCCTTGAAAGCGTGACGGAGGGAGACCGTCTTTCAAGCGAACCCCTCTCCGGAGGATATATCGAAGCAGTGACAAAAGTGGATGTGGAAGCACAACGCAAGGGTTCTATACGAAATTCGGAAAAGAAGGTGGTGTAGAAGGCAGCTTTCCCCCGCGTCTTGGTTCAGGTTTAGGGAAGGGATACTCTCTGCGCGTGTGGAAGCCTAGGGAAAGTACCATCGGCTGATGTGTGAAAAGCAAGCCTGCGCAGAACGCAACGTTCAGCGCACATCTTGTTTCACGAAGAGAGAAGGCGTTTCCAATGTGTGCGTGGAAGCCTAAGGCCAAGTGCCATATATCCTTACCCCCACGGAAAACCGCTGTAGGAAACCCGTCGTTCAACTCACAGCTTCCCGGAGGAAGTTTTTCTAAAGTGCGTGTGGAGGCCCAAGGAAAAGTGTGACAGGCTTCGCTCTGAGAAGGAGGTCTGTGTGGAACGCCTCTTTCAACTCACGGCTTGTTTCTGACTGACGGAAGGCTTCTCAAGGGTGTGTACTGAAGCCTACGGAAAAAGCGCATACACTTCACTCTCCGGGGGGAAAAGGGCAAGCACCCAAAAGCATTGGCGAGAAACCGTCTCTCAACGAACACCTCCTTTCCTGACGAGACAGAAACATGTTCAACTCTGTGTGTGTGTGTGTGTGTGCGCGCGCGCGCGCGCGTGAGTGAATAAGGAATGTGCCATGCACTCACCTGGGAAAAGCAAGTCTGCGTATACGGCAACTCTCCACTAACATCTTCAGGTATCCTTGAGAGAGAAGCATTTCCAAAAGTGGGTGTGGAAGCATCATGAAAGTGCCGTACGCTTTACTACCATTCAACACCCAACTCAACACCCAAAATACAAATAACCGAGTCAAGAAATGGGCAGAAGATATGAACAGGTATTTCTCCAACGAAGACACACAAATGGCCAACAGACATATGAGAAACTGCTCAAGATCACTTGGCATGGGGAAAAAGAAATCCAAATGACAATGAGATACCACTTCACACCAGTCAGAATTGCAAAAATTAACAAGCGAAGAAATAACAAATGTTGGTCAGGAGAAAGGGGAACTCTCTTACACTTCTAAGTGGGAATGAAAACTGGTACAGCCACTTTGGAAAACAATATGGAGGTTCCTCAAGAACTTAAAACAGAGCTCCCTTACAACCCAGCAATTTTATTTACCCCAAAGCTACAAATGTAGTGATCTGAAGGGGCAACTGCACCCCAAATGTTTATAGCGACATTGTCCACAATAGCCAAACCGTGGAAGGAACCAAGACATCCATCGACAGATAAATGGATAAAGAAAACATGGTACATACATATACAAAGGAATATGACTCAGGCATCAGAAAGGATCAATATTTAGCATATCGATGTGGATGGCACTGGAGGGTATTATGCTGAGCAAAATAAGTCAGTCAGAGAAAAACAATTATTATATGGTTTTACTCATATGTGGAATAGAAGGAACAGCACAGAGGATCATAGGGGAAGGGAGGGAAAATGAATGCGAAGAAACCAGAGAGGAAGAAAATCCATGACAGGTTCCTAACTATTGGAAACAAACTGAGGGTTGCTGGAGGAAAGGTGGGTGGGGAGATGGAGTAACTGTGTGATGGGCATTAAGGAATGCATGTGATGTGATGAACACTGGGTGTTATACACAACTGATGAATTGTGGAACGCTACATTTGAAACTACTGGTGTACTCTATGTTGGCTAATTCAATTTCAATGTTAAAAAAGTCTATTTTGTCTGATATAAGGATTGCTACTCTGACTTCTTTTGACATCCACTTGCATGATTAATGTTTCTCCATCTCTTAATTTCCATCTGCAGGTGTCTTTAGGTGTGAAATCTTTTATATATATATACAAACTCTGTCATGCTCTTTTGCTTGGAGCATTTAGTCCATTTACATTCAAACTAATTATCATTAGACATGTATTTATTGATGTTTTGTTACTTGTTTCATAGTTTTTTGTGTAGTTTTTCTCTGATCCTTTCTTCTCTTGCTCTCTCTCTCATGGTTTGCTCGTTTTCTTTAATGATATTCTTGGATTTCTTTCCCTTTATCTTTTGCATGTGTATTAGAGGTTTGGGTTTGTGGTGACCCCCTGGATTATATATAGCCTTTTCAGTCTATATTAAGTTGAATGCTGTTTAAGTTCAAACCCACTGTTGACTCCTCCTCATGTGTTAGGGTATATGTTTTCATATTTTACATACTTTTATTTTGTGAATCCCTTAACTGATTTTTACAGAAATACTTATTTTTACTGCTTCCTTGATTCATTATTGTCATACTCTCACTTACGATTTTTTTCCACTCATAGTGTCCCCTTCAATATTTTTTGTAGTTAATTTAGTGGTCATGAACTCTTTTAGCTTGTGTGGCTAAGAAACTCTTTTTCTCCCCTTCTTTTCTGAAGGATAGGCTTGCTGGATAAATTATTCCTTGCTGCAGATTTTTCTCATTCAGCACTTTGAATATTTAACGACACTTTCTTCTGTCCTGCATAGTTTCTGCTGAAAACTCAGCTGATAGATTTATGGGCTTTCCCTTGCATGTTAACTGTCTTCTTTTATCTTGCTGCTTTAAATGTTTTTTCTTTATCACTACCTTTTCCCATTTGGATTACTATGTATCTTGATGTGGACCTCCTTAGGTTGATTTTGTGGGAGGGGATCTCTATGCCTTATGGATTTGTATAGGTTTCCTTCACCAGATTAGGTTAAGTTTTCAGCTCTTCTTTGGTCAAATAGATTTTCTGCCCCCCTTTCCCCCTTTTCACCTTCTGGGATCCCTCTCATGTGGGTGTTGTTACCCTGGATGGAGTCACTGAATTCCCTAAGTCTCTTCTCATTTTTGCATACTTCTTTTTCCTCTCATTTTTTCCGCTTGATTACTTTCCATTACTGTCTTCTAGTTCATTAATTTGTTCCTGTGCTTCGTCCATCCTGCTAATTATTCTATCTAGTATATTCTTCATTTCATTTCTTGTGTTCCACATCTCTGATTATTTCTTTCATATCTCTTTGTTAAGAGTCTCAATGATGTTCCCCCTTCTGATGTCCTCCCTCTTTTCATTTCCCCAGTGAGTATCTTTATAATTGTTATCTTAAATTTTCTGTCAGGCATGTTCCTTATATCCATTTTGTTTAGGTCTCTTGCTGTGGCTTTGTCCTCTTCTTTCGTTTAGGACATAGTCCTCTGTCTGCTCATTTGGCCTACTTCTCAGAGAATATCTCTCTGTTAGGAAGGTCAGATATATTGCTTGTTCTTGAAAATACGGGGCAGAACATACATTTTTCACTTGGTGATGCTGGTTCTCCTCTGAAGGTAATGCATAGCAACAACAGAGACTGGATCTGGACTGTCATTGTGCACAACACATGGGGTGTGCTGTTTTAACAAGATGCATGCGTGTTCTGTGGGTGATGGGGAGACATATTGTTGTCAAGGATTGTGTGGGTCTTATCAGGGAGGGTATCCACAGCACTGGGACTGAAGCAGGTGTGGTAGGTGTGGGGATGGGCCATGGTTTATGCAAGTTAGTGATTGCTAGATTGTGCTTGGTCTTGCAGGTAGGTGTGTGTTTATAATGAGGGGCCGTAGAGGGAAATGGCACCTGCCAGCTCCTTTGTTCCTGGACAAGTCCCTTAGCAAACTCTGAGTTCAGGAACTATGTCTCCCTTGTTTAATCCTCAAGCACCTTTCAACCTGCTTCACCCAAGCTTCTCCACACTCTTTGCTCTGCTTAATCTTTAAGGACAGATCTCAGCTTCCTATCACCTTCTGTGCTCTCTCAGAGCTGAGACAGCTGATTTTTAAAAGTTCCAAGCATTAAGTCTGCTGGTTGTATACGCTCACAAATGTCATCCCTTCTGATTTTCAAAGCCATAAGCTATGAGGATGTCTCTACGCTTTAGAGGCTCCCCGGTGTAGTAGTTTGTTTCTGGCCCCTCTGTGACTGTGGTTCCCTCCCTCTGGTGGTCAGAAATATGGGCTTTAGATTCCTACAGAGTCCTTGTCCTTCCTACCATCTTTGATGTGATTCCCTCTCTCCATTTAGTTGTATAGTTTTGTGGGGAAATCTGAAGGTCCATTTCTGGGTGACTCTGGTGTGAGTGTTACCTAGTTGTATCTGTGGGATGAGGTGAGTTTAGGGTCCTTCTACTCTGCCATCTTCCCCACAATTCAGTTTATTTTGTCTCATAAAAATATTACGACTCCAACTTTCTTTTCACTTCCATTTGCATGATAAATGGTTTTGTGTCCCATTACTTCCAATCTGCTTTTATTTTTAGGTCTGAAGTGATTCTCTGCTAGGCAGCATAGAGATGGGTCTTGCTTCCTCTTTACAGTCTATGTTTTCTGATTGGGATATTTAGTCCTTTTTTGTTAAAGCAATCATTGAGAAAGTATTTGTATCTCTCTAGTTGACTTCACAAGGAAAAGTGTGACAGGCTTCGCTCTGAGAAGGAGGTCTGCGTGGAACGCCTCTTTCAACTCATGGCTTGTTTCTGGCTGACGGAAGGCTTCTCAAGGGTGTGTACGGAAGCCTAGGGAAAAAGCGGCTACACTTCTCTCTCCGGGGGGAAAAAAGCAAGAACCCAAAAGCATCGGCGAGAAACCGTCTCTCAACGATCACCTTCTTTCCTGACGAGACAGAAACATGTTCAACTCTGTGTGTGTGTGTGTGTGTGTGTGTGTGTGTGTGTGAGGGCACGCGCGCGCGCGTGCGTGAGTGAATAAGGAGAGTGCCATGTACTGACCTGGGAAAAGCAAGTCTGCGTATACAGCGACTCGCCACTAGCATCTTCAGGTATCCTGGAGAGAGAAGCATTTCCAAAAGTGGGTGTGGAAGCATCATGAAAGTGCCGTACGCTTTGCTAACTTTCCCTGGACCTAACTCCGAGAAACGTCCTCCCTGACGATCGAAAAGAGCTGAGCCATCTCAAGGCTGCGTGTGATCGCACAGGGACCGTTCCCTGGACCTAACTTCGGAAAACGCGTCGGGGTACAAGGCAGCTTTCAACGGACGTCTTCTTTCGTGAGCCCAGAAGCGTTTGCATATGTAGGCGTGGAAGCGTCAGGAGAGCGCCGTAGACCGCTCTCTAAGAGGCAACCTCGCTTTTGCGAAGCCGTCTTGCACCTGACATCCTTTGCCTTGGAGACGGGAGCCTTTTATATAGTCGTGGTGGAAGCACAAGGAACGTGCCGTGCCCTGTCCTCATCTCTTAGAAACAAGGCCGCGCGCAATGGGACTTTCAGCGTAGCATATGGACGGGGTCATGAAGTCAGTCGAGATTGCAAGTGGACGTGTGCAGGCATAAGGAGAGTGCCCTATCCTTAACTCCTTGAAAGCGTGACGGAGGGAGACCGTCTTTCAAGCGAACCCCTCTCCGGAGGATATATCGAAGCAGTGACAAAAGTGGATGTGGAAGCACAACGCAAGGGTTCTATACGAAATTCGGAAAAGAAGGTGGTGTAGAAGGCAGCTTTCCCCCGCGTCTTGGTTCAGGTTTAGGGAAGGGATACTCTCTGCGCGTGTGGAAGCCTAGGGAAAGTACCATCGGCTGATGTGTGAAAAGCAAGCCTGCGCAGAACGCAACGTTCAGCGCACATCTTGTTTCACGAAGAGAGAAGGCGTTTCCAATGTGTGCGTGGAAGCCTAAGGCCAAGTGCCATATATCCTTACCCCCACGGAAAACCGCTGTAGGAAACCCGTCGTTCAACTCACAGCTTCCCGGAGGAAGTTTTTCTAAAGTGCGTGTGGAGGCCCAAGGAAAAGTGTGACAGGCTTCGCTCTGAGAAGGAGGTCTGTGTGGAACGCCTCTTTCAACTCACGGCTTGTTTCTGACTGACGGAAGGCTTCTCAAGGGTGTGTACTGAAGCCTACGGAAAAAGCGCATACACTTCACTCTCCGGGGGGAAAAGGGCAAGCACCCAAAAGCATTGGCGAGAAACCGTCTCTCAACGAACACCTCCTTTCCTGACGAGACAGAAACATGTTCAACTCTGTGTGTGTGTGTGTGTGTGCGCGCGCGCGCGCGCGTGAGTGAATAAGGAATGTGCCATGCACTCACCTGGGAAAAGCAAGTCTGCGTATACGGCAACTCTCCACTAACATCTTCAGGTATCCTTGAGAGAGAAGCATTTCCAAAAGTGGGTGTGGAAGCATCATGAAAGTGCCGTACGCTTTACTACCATTCAACACCCAACTCAACACCCAAAATACAAATAACCGAGTCAAGAAATGGGCAGAAGATATGAACAGGTATTTCTCCAACGAAGACACACAAATGGCCAACAGACATATGAGAAACTGCTCAAGATCACTTGGCATGGGGAAAAAGAAATCCAAATGACAATGAGATACCACTTCACACCAGTCAGAATTGCAAAAATTAACAAGCGAAGAAATAACAAATGTTGGTCAGGAGAAAGGGGAACTCTCTTACACTTCTAAGTGGGAATGAAAACTGGTACAGCCACTTTGGAAAACAATATGGAGGTTCCTCAAGAACTTAAAACAGAGCTCCCTTACAACCCAGCAATTTTATTTACCCCAAAGCTACAAATGTAGTGATCTGAAGGGGCAACTGCACCCCAAATGTTTATAGCGACATTGTCCACAATAGCCAAACCGTGGAAGGAACCAAGACATCCATCGACAGATAAATGGATAAAGAAAACATGGTACATACATATACAAAGGAATATGACTCAGGCATCAGAAAGGATCAATATTTAGCATATCGATGTGGATGGCACTGGAGGGTATTATGCTGAGCAAAATAAGTCAGTCAGAGAAAAACAATTATTATATGGTTTTACTCATATGTGGAATAGAAGGAACAGCACAGAGGATCATAGGGGAAGGGAGGGAAAATGAATGCGAAGAAACCAGAGAGGAAGAAAATCCATGACAGGTTCCTAACTATTGGAAACAAACTGAGGGTTGCTGGAGGAAAGGTGGGTGGGGAGATGGAGTAACTGTGTGATGGGCATTAAGGAATGCATGTGATGTGATGAACACTGGGTGTTATACACAACTGATGAATTGTGGAACGCTACATTTGAAACTACTGGTGTACTCTATGTTGGCTAATTCAATTTCAATGTTAAAAAAGTCTATTTTGTCTGATATAAGGATTGCTACTCTGACTTCTTTTGACATCCACTTGCATGATTAATGTTTCTCCATCTCTTAATTTCCATCTGCAGGTGTCTTTAGGTGTGAAATCTTTTATATATATATACAAACTCTGTCATGCTCTTTTGCTTGGAGCATTTAGTCCATTTACATTCAAACTAATTATCATTAGACATGTATTTATTGATGTTTTGTTACTTGTTTCATAGTTTTTTGTGTAGTTTTTCTCTGATCCTTTCTTCTCTTGCTCTCTCTCTCATGGTTTGCTCGTTTTCTTTAATGATATTCTTGGATTTCTTTCCCTTTATCTTTTGCATGTGTATTAGAGGTTTGGGTTTGTGGTGACCCCCTGGATTATATATAGCCTTTTCAGTCTATATTAAGTTGAATGCTGTTTAAGTTCAAACCCACTGTTGACTCCTCCTCATGTGTTAGGGTATATGTTTTCATATTTTACATACTTTTATTTTGTGAATCCCTTAACTGATTTTTACAGAAATACTTATTTTTACTGCTTCCTTGATTCATTATTGTCATACTCTCACTTACGATTTTTTTCCACTCATAGTGTCCCCTTCAATATTTTTTGTAGTTAATTTAGTGGTCATGAACTCTTTTAGTTTGTGTGGCTAAGAAACTCTTTTTCTCCCCTTCTTTTCTGAAGGATAGGCTTGCTGGATAAATTATTCCTTGCTGCAGATTTTTCTCATTCAGCACTTTGAATATTTAACGCCACTTTCTTCTGTCCTGCATAGTTTCTGCTGAAAACTCAGCTGATAGATTTATGGGCTTTCCCTTGCATGTTAACTGTCTTCTTTTATCTTGCTGCTTTAAATGTTTTTTCTTTATCACTACCTTTTCCCATTTGGATTACTATGTATCTTGATGTGGACCTCCTTAGGTTGATTTTGTGGGAGGGGATCTCTATGCCTTATGGATTTGTATAGGTTTCCTTCACCAGATTAGGTTAAGTTTTCAGCTCTTCTTTGGTCAAATAGATTTTCTGCCCCCTTTTCCCCCTTTTCACCTTCTGGGATCCCTCTCATGTGGGTGTTGTTACACTGGATGGAGTCACTGAATTCCCTATGTCTCTTCTCATTTTTGCATACTTCTTTTTCCTCTCATTTGTTCCGCTTGATTACTTTCCATTACTGTCTTCTAGTTCATTAATTTGTTCCTCTGCTTCGTCCATCCTGCTAATTATTCTATCTAGTATATTCTTCATTTCATTTCTTGTGTTCCACATCTCTGATTATTTCTTTCATATCTCTTTGTTAAGAGTCTCAATGATGTTCCCCCTTCTGATGTCCTCCCTCTTTTCATTTCTCCAGTGAGTATCTTTATAATTGTTATCTTAAATTTTCTGTCAGGCATGTTCCTTATATCCATTTTGTTTAGGTCTCTTGCTGTGGCTTTGTCCTCTTCTTTCGTTTAGGACATAGTCCTCTGTCTGCTCATTTGGCCTACTTCTCAGAGAATATCTCTCTGTTAGGAAGGTCAGATATATTGCTTGTTCTTGAAAATACGGGGCAGAACATACATTTTTCACTTGGTGATGCTGGTTCTCCTCTGAAGGTAATGCATAGCAACAACAGAGACTGGATCTGGACTGTGTCATTGTGCACAACACATGGGGTGTGCTGTTTTAACAAGATGCATGCGTGTTCTGTGGGTGATGGGGAGACATATTGTTGTCAAGGATTGTGTGGGTCTTATCAGGGAGGGTATCCACAGCACTGGGACTGAAGCAGGTGTGGTAGGTGTGGGGATGGGCCATGGTTTATGCAAGTTAGTGATTGCTAGATTGTGCTTGGTCTTGCAGGTAGGTGTGTGTTTATAATGAGGGGCCGTAGAGGGAAATGGCACCTGCCAGCTCCTTTGTTCCTGGACAAGTCCCTTAGCAAACTCTGAGTTCAGGAACTATGTCTCCCTTGTTTAATCCTCAAGCACCTTTCAACCTGCTTCACCCAAGCTTCTCCACACTCTTTGCTCTGCTTAATCTTTAAGGACAGATCTCAGCTTCCTATCACCTTCTGTGCTCTCTCAGAGCTGAGACAGCTGATTTTTAAAAGTTCCAAGCTTTAAGTCTGCTGGTTGTATACGCTCACAAATGTCATCCCTTCTGATTTTCAAAGCCATAAGCTATGAGGATGTCTCTACGCTTTAGAGGCTCCCCGGTGTAGTAGTTTGTTTCTGGCCCCTCTGTGACTGTGGTTCCCTCCCTCTGGTGGTCAGAAATATGGGCTTTAGATTCCTACAGAGTCCTTGTCCTTCCTACCATCTTTGATGTGATTCCCTCTCTCCATTTAGTTGTATAGTTTTGTGGGGAAATCTGAAGGTCCATTTCTGGGTGACTCTGGTGTGAGTGTTACCTAGTTGTATCTGTGGGATGAGGTGAGTTTAGGGTCCTTCTACTCTGCCATCTTCCCCACAATTCAGTTTATTTTGTATCATAAAAATATTACGACTCCAACTTTCTTTTCACTTCCATTTGCATGATAAATGGTTTTGTGTCCCATTACTTCCAATCTGCTTTTATTTTTAGGTCTGAAGTGATTCTCTGCTAGGCAGCATAGAGATGGGTCTTGCTTCCTCTTTACAGTCTATGTTTTCTGATTGGGATATTTAGTCCTTTTTTGTTAAAGCAATCATTGAGAAAGTATTTGTATCTCTCTAGTTGACTTCACAAGGAAAAGTGTGACAGGCTTCGCTCTGAGAAGGAGGTCTGCGTGGAACGCCTCTTTCAACTCATGGCTTGTTTCTGGCTGACGGAAGGCTTCTCAAGGGTGTGTACGGAAGCCTAGGGAAAAAGCGGCTACACTTCTCTCTCCGGGGGGAAAAAAGCAAGAACCCAAAAGCATCGGCGAGAAACCGTCTCTCAACGATCACCTTCTTTCCTGACGAGACAGAAACATGTTCAACTCTGTGTGTGTGTGTGTGTGTGTGTGTGTGTGTGTGTGTGTGTGTGTGAGGGCACGCGCGCGCGCGCGTGCGTGAGTGAATAAGGAGAGTGCCATGTACTGACCTGGGAAAAGCAAGTCTGCGTATACAGCGACTCGCCACTAGCATCTTCAGGTATCCTGGAGAGAGAAGCATTTCCAAAAGTGGGTGTGGAAGCATCATGAAAGTGCCGTACGCTTTACTAACTTTCCCTGGACCTAACTCCGAGAAACGTCCTCCCTGACGATCGATAAGAGCTGAGCCATCTCAAGGCTGCGTGTGATCGCACAGGGACCGTTCCCTGGACCTAACTTCGGAAAACGCGTCGGGGTACAAGGCAGCTTTCAACGGACGTCTTCTTTCGTGAGCCCAGAAGCGTTTGCATATGTAGGCGTGGAAGCGTCAGGAGAGCGCCGTAGACCGCTCTCTAATAGGCAACCTCGCTTTTGCGAAGCCGTCTTGCACCTGACATCCTTTGCCTTGGAGACGGGAGCCTTTTATATAGTCGTGGTGGAAGCACAAGGAACTTGCCGTGCCCTGTCCTCATCTCTTAGAAACAAGGCCGCGCGCAATGGGACTTTCAGCGTAGCATATGGACGGGGTCATGAAGTCAGTCGAGATTGCAAGTGGACGTGTGCAGGCATAAGGAGAGTGCCCTATCCTTAACTCCTTGAAAGCGTGACGGAGGGAGACCGTCTTTCAAGCGAACCCCTCTCCGGAGGATATATCGAAGCAGTGACAAAAGGGGATGTGGAAGCACAACGCAAGGGTTCTATACGAAACTCGGAAAAGAAGGTGGTGTAGAAGGCAGCTTTCCCCCGCGTCTTGGTTCAGGTTTAGGGAAGGGATACTCTCTGCGCGTGTGGAAGCCTAGGGAAAGTACCATCGGCTGATGTGTGAAAAGCAAGCCTGCGCAGAACGCAACGTTCAGCGCACATCTTGTTTCACGAAGAGAGAAGGCGTTTCCAATGTGTGCGTGGAAGCCTAAGGCCAAGTGCCATATATCCTTACCCCCACGGAAAACCGCTGTAGGAAACCCGTCGTTCAACTCACAGCTTCCCGGAGGAAGTTTTTCTAAAGTGCGTGTGGAGGCCCAAGGAAAAGTGTGACAGGCTTCGCTCTGAGAAGGAGGTCTGTGTGGAACGCCTCTTTCAACTCACGGCTTGTTTCTGACTGACGGAAGGCCTCTCAAGGGTGTGTACTGAAGCCTACGGAAAAAGCGCATACACTTCACTCTCCGGGGGGAAAAGGGCAAGCACCCAAAAGCATTGGCGAGAAACCGTCTCTCAACGAACACCTCCTTTCCTGACGAGACAGAAACATGTTCAACTCTGTGTGTGTGTGTGTGTGTGTGCGAGCGCGCGCGCGCGTGAGTGAATAAGGAATGTGCCATGCACTCACCTGGGCAAAGCAAGTCTGCGTATACGGCAACTCTCCACTAACATCTTCAGGTATCCTTGAGAGAGAAGCATTTCCAAAAGTGGGTGTGGAAGCATCATGAAAGTGCCGTACGCTTTACTACCGTTCAACACCCAAACTCAACACCCAAAATACAAATAACCGAGTCAAGAAATGGGCAGAAGATATGAACAGGTATTTCTCCAAAGAAGACACACAAATGGCCAACAGACATATGAGAAACTGCTCAACAGCACTTGGCATGGGGAAAAAGAAATCCAAATGACAATGAGATACCACTTCACACCAGTCAGAATTGCAAAAATTAACAAGCGAAGAAATAACAAATGTTGGTGAGGAGAAAGGGGAACTCTCTTACACTTCTAAGTGGGAATGAAAACTGGTACAGCCACTTTGGAAAACAATATGGAGGTTCCTCAAGAACTTAAAACAGAGCTCCCTTACAACCCAGCAATTTTATTTACCCCAAAGCTACAAATGTAGTGATCTGAAGGGGCAACTGCACCCCAAATGTTTATAGCGACATTGTCCACAATAGCCAAACCGTGGAAGGAACCAAGACATCCATCGACAGATAAATGGATAAAGAAAACATGGTATATACATATACAAAGGAATATGACTCAGGCATCAGAAAGGATCAATATTTAGCATATCGATGTGGATGGCACTGGAGGGTATTATGCTGAGCAAAATAAGTCAGTCAGAGAAAAACAATTATTATATGGTTTTACTCATATGTGGAATAGAAGGAACAGCACAGAGGATCATAGGGGAAGGGAGGGAAAATGAATGCGAAGAAACCAGAGAGGAAGAAAATCCATGACAGGTTCCTAACTATTGGAAACAAACTGAGGGTTGCTGGAGGAAAGGTGGGTGGGGAGATGGAGTAACTGTGTGATGGGCATTAAGGAATGCATGTGATGTGATGAACACTGGGTGTTATACACAACTGATGAATTGTGGAACGCTACATTTGAAACTACTGGTGTACTCTATGTTGGCTAATTCAATTTCAATGTTAAAAAAGTCTATTTTGTCTGATATAAGGATTGCTACTCTGACTTCTTTTGACATCCACTTGCATGATTAATGTTTCTCCATCTCTTAATTTCCATCTGCAGGTGTCTTTAGGTGTGAAATCTTTTATATATATATACAAACTCTGTCATGCTCTTTTGCTTGGAGCATTTAGTCCATTTACATTGAAACTAATTATCATTAGACATGTATTTATTGATGTTTTGTTACTTGTTTCATAGTTTTTTGTGTAGTTTTTCTCTGATCCTTTCTTCTCTTGCTCTCTCTCTCATGGTTTGCTCGTTTTCTTTAATGATATTCTTGGATTTCTTTCCCTTTATCTTTTGCATGTGTATTAGAGGTTTGGGTTTGTGGTGACCCCCTGGATTATATATAGCCTTTTCAGTCTATATTAAGTTGAATGCTGTTTAAGTTCAAACCCACTGTTGACTCCTCCTCATGTGTTAGGGTATATGTTTTCATATTTTACATACTTTTATTTTGTGAATCCCTTAACTGATTTTTACAGAAATACTTATTTTTACTGCTTCCTTGATTCATTATTGTCATACTCTCACTTACGATTTTTTTCCACTCATAGTGTCCCCTTCAATATTTTTTGTAGTTAATTTAGTGGTCATGAACTCTTTTAGCTTGTGTGGCTAAGAAACTCTTTTTCTCCCCTTCTTTTCTGAAGGATAGGCTTGCTGGATAAATTATTCCTTGCTGCAGATTTTTCTCATTCAGCACTTTGAATATTTAACGACACTTTCTTCTGTCCTGCATAGTTTCTGCTGAAAACTCAGCTGATAGATTTATGGGCTTTCCCTTGCATGTTAACTGTCTTCTTTTATCTTGCTGCTTTAAATGTTTTTTCTTTATCACTACCTTTTCCCATTTGGATTACTATGTATCTTGATGTGGACCTCCTTAGGTTGATTTTGTGGGAGGGGATCTCTATGCCTTATGGATTTGTATAGGTTTCCTTCACCAGATTAGGTTAAGTTTTCAGCTCTTCTTTGGTCAAATAGATTTTCTGCCCCCCTTTCCCCCTTTTCACCTTCTGGGATCCCTCTCATGTGGGTGTTGTTACACTGGATGGAGTCACTGAATTCCCTAAGTCTCTTCTCATTTTTGCATACTTCTTTTTCCTCTCATTTTTTCCGCTTGATTACTTTCCATTACTGTCTTCTAGTTCATTAATTTGTTCCTGTGCTTCGTCCATCCTGCTAATTATTCTATCTAGTATATTCTTCATTTCATTTCTTGTGTTCCACATCTCTGATTATTTCTTTCATATCTCTTTGTTAAGAGTCTCAATGATGTTCCCCCTTCTGATGTCCTCCCTCTTTTCATTTCCCCAGTGAGTATCTTTATAATTGTTATCTTAAATTTTCTGTCAGGCATGTTCCTTATATCCATTTTGTTTAGGTCTCTTGCTGTGGCTTTGTCCTCTTCTTTCGTTTAGGACATAGTCCTCTGTCTGCTCATTTGGCCTACTTCTCAGAGAATATCTCTCTGTTAGGAAGGTCAGATATATTGCTTGTTCTTGAAAATACGGGGCAGAACATACATTTTTCACTTGGTGATGCTGGTTCTCCTCTGAAGGTAATGCATAGCAACAACAGAGACTGGATCTGGACTGTGTCATTGTGCACAACACATGGGGTGTGCTGTTTTAACAAGATGCATGCGTGTTCTGTGGGTGATGGGGAGACATATTGTTGTCAAGGATTGTGTGGGTCTTATCAGGGAGGGTATCCACAGCACTGGGACTGAAGCAGGTCTGGTAGGTGTGGGGATGGGCCATGGTTTATGCAAGTTAGTGATTGCTAGATTGTGCTTGGTCTTGCAGGTAGGTGTGTGTTTATAATGAGGGGCCGTAGAGGGAAATGGCACCTGCCAGCTCCTTTGTTCCTGGACAAGTCCCTTAGCAAACTCTGAGTTCAGGAACTATGTCTCCCTTGTTTAATCCTCAAGCACCTTTCAACCTGCTTCACCCAAGCTTCTCCACACTCTTTGCTCTGCTTAATCTTTAAGGACAGATCTCAGCTTCCTATCACCTTCTGTGCTCTCTCAGAGCTGAGACAGCTGATTTTTAAAAGTTCCAAGCTTTAAGTCTGCTGGTTGTATACGCTCACAAATGTCATCCCTTCTGATTTTCAAAGCCATAAGCTATGAGGATGTCTCTACGCTTTAGAGGCTCCCCGGTGTAGTAGTTTGTTTCTGGCCCCTCTGTGACTGTGGTTCCCTCCCTCTGGTGGTCAGAAATATGGGGTTTAGATTCCTACAGAGTCCTTGTCCTTCCTACCATCTTTGATGTGATTCCCTCTCTCCATTTAGTTGTATAGTTTTGTGGGGAAATCTGAAGGTCCATTTCTGGGTGACTCTGGTGTGAGTGTTACCTAGTTGTATCTGTGGGATGAGGTGAGTTTAGGGTCCTTCTACTCTGCCATCTTCCCCACAATTCAGTTTATTTTGTCTCATAAAAATATTACGACTCCAACTTTCTTTTCACTTCCATTTGCATGATAAATGGTTTTGTGTCCCATTACTTCCAATCTGCTTTTATTTTTAGGTCTGAAGTGATTCTCTGCTAGGCAGCATAGAGATGGGTCTTGCTTCCTCTTTACAGTCTATGTTTTCTGATTGGGATATTTAGTCCTTTTTTGTTAAAGCAATCATTGAGAAAGTATTTGTATCTCTCTAGTTGACTTCACAAGGAAAAGTGTGACAGGCTTCGCTCTGAGAAGGAGGTCTGCGTGGAACGCCTCTTTCAACTCATGGCTTGTTTCTGGCTGACGGAAGGCTTCTCAAGGGTGTGTACGGAAGCCTAGGGAAAAAGCGGCTACACTTCTCTCTCCGGGGGGAAAAAAGCAAGAACCCAAAAGCATCGGCGAGAAACCGTCTCTCAACGATCACCTTCTTTCCTGACGAGACAGAAACATGTTCAACTCTGTGTGTGTGTGTGTGTGTGTGTGTGTGTGTGAGGGCACGCGCGCGCGCGCGTGCGTGAGTGAATAAGGAGAGTGCCATGTACTGACCTGGGAAAAGCAAGTCTGCGTATACAGCGACTCGCCACTAGCATCTTCAGGTATCCTGGAGAGAGAAGCATTTCCAAAAGTGGGTGTGGAAGCATCATGAAAGTGCCGTACGCTTTACTAACTTTCCCTGGACCTAACTCCGAGAAACGTCCTCCCTGACGATCGAAAAGAGCTGAGCCATCTCAAGGCTGCGTGTGATCGCACAGGGACCGTTCCCTGGACCTAACTTCGGAAAACGCGTCGGGGTACAAGGCAGCTTTCAACGGACGTCTTCTTTCGTGAGCCCAGAAGCGTTTGCATATGTAGGCGTGGAAGCGTCAGGAGAGCGCCGTAGACCGCTCTCTAAGAGGCAACCTCGCTTTTGCGAAGCCGTCTTGCACCTGACATCCTTTGCCTTGGAGACGGGAGCCTTTTATATAGTCGTGGTGGAAGCACAAGGAACGTGCCGTGCCCTGTCCTCATCTCTTAGAAACAAGGCCGCGCGCAATGGGACTTTCAGCGTAGCATATGGACGGGGTCATGAAGTCAGTCGAGATTGCAAGTGGACGTGTGCAGGCATAAGGAGAGTGCCCTATCCTTAACTCCTTGAAAGCGTGACGGAGGGAGACCGTCTTTCAAGTGAACCCCTCTCCGGAGGATATATCGAAGCAGTGACAAAAGTGGATGTGGAAGCACAACGCAAGGGTTCTATACGAAACTCGGAAAAGAAGGTGGTGTAGAAGGCAGCTTTCCCCCGCGTCTTGGTTCAGGTTTAGGGAAGGGATACTCTCTGCGCGTGTGGAAGCCTAGGGAAAGTACCATCGGCTGATGTGTGAAAAGCAAGCCTGCGCAGAACGCAACGCTCAGCGCACATCTTGTTTCACGAAGAGAGAAGCCGTTTCCAATGTGTGCGTGGAAGCCTAAGGCCAAGTGCCATATATCCTTACCCCCACGGAAAACCGCTGTAGGAAACCCGTCGTTCAACTCACAGCTTCCCGGAGGAAGTTTTTCTAAAGTGCGTGTGGAGGCCCAAGGAAAAGTGTGACAGGCTTCGCTCTGAGAAGGAGGTCTGTGTGGAACGCCTCTTTCAACTCACGGCTTGTTTCTGACTGACGGAAGGCTTCTCAAGGGTGTGTACTGAAGCCTACGGAAAAAGCGCATACACTTCACTCTCCGGGGGGAAAAGGGCAAGCACCCAAAAGCATTGGCGAGAAACCGTCTCTCAACGAACACCTCCTTTCCTGACGAGACAGAAACATGTTCAACTCTGTGTGTGTGTGTGTGTGTGCGCGCGCGTGAGTGAATAAGGAATGTGCCATGCACTCACCTGGGAAAAGCAAGTCTGCGTATACGGCAACTCTCCACTAACATCTTCAGGTATCCTTGAGAGAGAAGCATTTCCAAAAGTGGGTGTGGAAGCATCATGAAAGTGCCGTACGCTTTACTACCGTTCAACACCCAAACTCAACACCCAAAATACAAATAACCGAGTCAAGAAATGGGCAGAAGATATGAACAGGTATTTCTCCAAAGAAGACACACAAATGGCCAACAGACATGTGAGAAACTGCTCAACAGCACTTGGCATGGGGAAAAAGAAATCCAAATGACAATGAGATACCACTTCACACCAGTCAGAATTGCAAAAATTAACAAGCGAAGAAATAACAAATGTTGGTGAGGAGAAAGGGGAACTCTCTTACACTTCTAAGTGGGAAGGAAAACTGGTACAGCCACTTTGGAAAACAATATGGAGGTTCCTCAAGAACTTAAAACAGAGCTCCCTTACAACCCAGCAATTTTATTTACCCCAAAGCTACAAATGTAGTGATCTGAAGGGGCAACTGCACCCCGAATGTTTATAGCGACATTGTCCACAATAGCCAAACCGTGGAAGGAACCAAGACATCCATCGACAGATAAATGGATAAAGAAAACATGGTACATACATATACAAAGGAATATGACTCAGCCATCAGAAAGGATCAATATTTAGCATATCGATGTGGATGGCACTGGAGGGTATTATGCTGAGCAAAATAAGTCAGTCAGAGAAAAACAATTATTATATGGTTTTACTCATATGTGGAATAGAAGGAACAGCACAGAGGATCATAGGGGAAGGGAGGGAAAATGAATGCGAAGAAACCAGAGAGGAAGAAAATCCATGACAGGTTCCTAACTATTGGAAACAAACTGAGGGTTGCTGGAGGAAAGGTGGGTGGGGAGATGGAGTAACTGTGTGATGGGCATTAAGGAATGCATGCGATGTGATGAACACTGGGTGTTATACACAACTGATGAATTGTGGAACGCTACATTTGAAACTACTGGTGTACTCTATGTTGGCTAATTCAATTTCAATGTTAAAAAAGTCTATTTTGTCTGATATACGAATTGCTACTCTGAATTCTTTTGACATCCACTTGCATGATTAATGTTTCTCCATCTCTTAATTTCCATCTGCAGGTGTCTTTAGGTGTGAAATCTTTTATATATATATACAAACTCTGTCATGCTCTTTTGCTTGGAGCATTTAGTCCATTTACATTCAAACTAATTATCATTAGACATGTATTTATTGATGTTTTGTTACTTGTTTCATAGTTTTTTGTGTAGTTTTTCTCTGATCCTTTCTTCTCTTGCTCTCTCTCTCATGGTTTGCTCGTTTTCTTTAATGATATTCTTGGATTTCTTTCCCTTTATCTTTTGCATGTGTATTAGAGGTTTGGGTTTGTGGTGACCCCCTGGATTATATATAGCCTTTTCAGTCTATATTAAGTTGAATGCTGTTTAAGTTCAAACCCACTGTTGACTCCTCCTCATGTGTTAGGGTATATGTTTTCATATTTTACATACTTTTATTTTGTGAATCCCTTAACTGATTTTTACAGAAATACTTATTTTTACTGCTTCCTTGATTCATTATTGTCATACTCTCACTTACGATTTTTTTCCACTCATAGTGTCCCCTTCAATATTTTTTGTAGTTAATTTAGTGGTCATGAACTCTTTTAGTTTGTGTGGCTAAGAAACTCTTTTTCTCCCCTTCTTTTCTGAAGGATAGGCTTGCTGGATAAATTATTCCTTGCTGCAGATTTTTCTCATTCAGCACTTTGAATATTTAACGCCACTTTCTTCTGTCCTGCATAGTTTCTGCTGAAAACTCAGCTGATAGATTTATGGGCTTTCCCTTGCATGTTAACTGTCTTCTTTTATCTTGCTGCTTTAAATGTTTTTTCTTTATCACTACCTTTTCCCATTTGGATTACTATGTATCTTGATGTGGACCTCCTTAGGTTGATTTTGTGGGAGGGGATCTCTATGCCTTATGGATTTGTATAGGTTTCCTTCACCAGATTAGGTTAAGTTTTCAGCTCTTCTTTGGTCAAATAGATTTTCTGCCCCCTTTTCCCCCTTTTCACCTTCTGGGATCCCTCTCATGTGGGTGTTGTTACACTGGATGGAGTCACTGAATTCCCTATGTCTCTTCTCATTTTTGCATACTTCTTTTTCCTCTCATTTGTTCCGCTTGATTACTTTCCATTACTGTCTTCTAGTTCATTAATTTGTTCCTCTGCTTCGTCCATCCTGCTAATTATTCTATCTAGTATATTCTTCATTTCATTTCTTGTGTTCCACATCTCTGATTATTTCTTTCATATCTCTTTGTTAAGAGTCTCAATGATGTTCCCCCTTCTGATGTCCTCCCTTTTTTCATTTCCCCAGTGAGTATCTTTATAATTGTTATCCTAAATTTTCTGTCAGGCATGTTCCTTATATCCATTTTGTTTAGGTCTCTTGCTGTGGCTTTGTCCTCTTCTTTCGTTTAGGACATAGTCCTCTGTCTGCTCATTTGGCCTACTTCTCAGAGAATATCTCTCTCTTAGGAAGGTCAGATATATTGCTTGTTCTTGAAAATACGGGGCAGAACATACATTTTTCACTTGGTGATGCTGGTTCTCCTCTGAAGGTAATGCATAGCAACAACAGAGACTGGATCTGGACTGTGTCATTGTGCACAACACATGGGGTGTGCTGTTTTAACAAGACGCATGCGTGTTCTGTGGGTGATGGGGAGACATATTGTTGTCAAGGATTGTGTGGGTCTTATCAGGGAGGGTATCCACAGCACTGGGACTGAAGCAGGTGTGGTAGGTGTGGGGATGGGCCATGGTTTATGCAAGTTAGTGATTGCCAGATTGTGCTTGGTTTTGCAGGTAGGTGTGTGTTTATAATGAGGGGCCGTAGAGGGAAATGGCACCTGCCAGCTCCTTTGTTCCTGGACAAGTCCCTTAGCAAACTCTGAGTTCAGGAACTATGTCTCCCTTGTTTAATCCTCAAGCACCTTTCAACCTGCTTCACCCAAGCTTCTCCACACTCTTTGCTCTGCTTAATCTTTAAGGACAGATCTCAGCTTCCTATCACCTTCTGTGCTCTCTCAGAGCTGAGACAGCTGATTTTTAAAAGTTCCAAGCTTTAAGTCTGCTGGTTGTATACGCTCACAAATGTCATCCCTTCTGATTTTCAAAGCCATAAGCTATGAGGATGTCTCTACGCTTTAGAGGCTCCCCGGTGTAGTAGTTTGTTTCTGGCCCCTCTGTGACTGTGGTTCCATCCCTCTGGTGGTCAGAAATATGGGCTTTAGATTCCTACAGAGTCCTTGTCCTTCCTACCATCTTTGATGTGATTCCCTCTCTCCATTTAGTTGTATAGTTTTGTGGGGAAATCTGAAGGTCCATTTCTGGGTGACTCTGGTGTGAGTGTTACCTAGTTGTATCTGTGGGATGAGGTGAGTTTAGGGTCCTTCTACTCTGCCATCTTCCCCACAATTCAGTTTATTTTGTCTCATAAAAATATTACGACTCCAACTTTCTTTTCACTTCCATTTGCATGATAAATGGTTTTGTGTCCCATTACTTCCAATCTGCTTTTATTTTTAGGTCTGAAGTGATTCTCTGGTAGGCAGCATAGAGATGGGTCTTGCTTCCTCTTTACAGTCTATGTTTTCTGATTGGGATATTTAGTCCTTTTTTGTTAAAGCAATCATTGAGAAAGTATTTGTATCTCTCTAGTTGACTTCACAAGGAAAAGTGTGACAGGCTTCGCTCTGAGAAGGAGGTCTGCGTGGAACGCCTCTTTCAACTCATGGCTTGTTTCTGGCTGACGGAAGGCTTCTCAAGGGTGTGTACGGAAGCCTAGGGAAAAAGGGGCTACACTTCTCTCTCCGGGGGGAAAAAAGCAAGAACCCAAAAGCATCGGCGAGAAACCGTCTCTCAACGATCACCTTCTTTCCTGACGAGACAGAAACATGTTCAACTCTGTGTGTGTGTGTGTGTGTGTGTGTGTGTGTGTGTGTGTGAGGGCACGCGCGCGCGCGCGTGCGTGAGTGAATAAGGAGAGTGCCATGTACTGACCTGGGAAAAGCAAGTCTGCGTATACAGCGACTCGCCACTAGCATCTTCAGGTATCCTGGAGAGAGAAGCATTTCCAAAAGTGGGTGTGGAAGCATCATGAAAGTGCCGTACGCTTTACTAACTTTCCCTGGACCTAACTCCGAGAAACGTCCTCCCTGACGATCGAAAAGAGCTGAGCCATCTCAAGGCTGCGTGTGATCGCACAGGGACCGTTCCCTGGACCTAACTTCGGAAAACGCGTCGGGGTACAAGGCAGCTTTCAACGGACGTCTTCTTTCGTGAGCCCAGAAGCGTTTGCATATGTAGGCGTGGAAGCGTCAGGAGAGCGCCGTAGACCGCTCTCTAAGAGGCAACCTCGCTTTTGCGAAGCCGTCTTGCACCTGACATCCTTTCCCTTGGAGACGGGAGCCTTTTATATAGTCGTGGTGGAAGCACAAGGAACGTGCCGTGCCCTGTCCTCATCTCTTAGAAACAAGGCCGCGCGCAATGGGACTTTCAGCGTAGCATATGGACGGGGTCATGAAGTCAGTCGAGATTGCAAGTGGACGTGTGCAGGAATAAGGAGAGTGCCCTATCCTTAACTCCTTGAAAGCGTGACGGAGGGAGACCGTCTTTCAAGCGAACCCCTCTCCGGAGGATATATCGAAGCAGTGACAAAAGTGGATGTGGAAGCACAACGCAAGGGTTCTATACGAAACTCGGAAAAGAAGGTGGTGTAGAAGGCAGCTTTCCCCCGCGTCTTGGTTCAGGTTTAGGGAAGGGATACTCTCTGCGCGTGTGGAAGCCTAGGGAAAGTACCATCGGCTGATGTGTGAAAAGCAAGCCTGCGCAGAACGCAACGTTCAGCGCACATCTTGTTTCACGAAGAGAGAAGCCGTTTCCAATGTGTGCGTGGAAGCCTAAGGCCAAGTGCCATATATCCTTACCCCCACGGAAAACCGCTGTAGGAAACCCGTCGTTCAACTCACAGCTTCCCGGAGGAAGTTTTTCTAAAGTGCGTGTGGAGGCCCAAGGAAAAGTGTGACAGGCTTCGCTCTGAGAAGGAGGTCTGTGTGGAACGCCTCTTTCAACTCACGGCTTGTTTCTGACTGACGGAAGGCTTCTCAAGGGTGTGTACTGAAGCCTACGGAAAAAGCGCATACACTTCACTCTCCGGGGGGAAAAGGGCAAGCACCCAAAAGCATTGGCGAGAAACCGTCTCTCAACGAACACCTCCTTTCCTGACGAGACAGAAACATGTTCAACTCTGTGTGTGTGTGTGTGTGTGTGCGCGCGCGCGCGCGCGTGAGTGAATAAGGAATGTGCCATGCACTCACCTGGGAAAAGCAAGTCTGCGTATACGGCAACTCTCCACTAACATCTTCAGGTATCCTTGAGAGAGAAGCATTTCCAAAAGTGGGTGTGGAAGCATCATGAAAGTGCCGTACGCTTTACTACCGTTCAACACCCAAACTCAACACCCAAAATACAAATAACCGAGTCAAGAAATGGGCAGAAGATATGAACAGGTATTTCTCCAACGAAGACACACAAATGGCCAACAGACATATGAGAAACTGCTCAACAGCACTTGGCATGGGGAAAAAGAAATCCAAATGACAATGAGATACCACTTCACACCAGTCAGAATTGCAAAAATTAACAAGCGAAGAAATAACAAATGTTGGTGAGGAGAAAGGGGAACTCTCTTACACTTCTAAGTGGGAATGAAAACTGGTACAGCCACTTTGGAAAACAATATGGAGGTTCCTCAAGAACTTAAAACAGAGCTCCCTTACAACCCAGCAATTTTATTTACCCCAAAGCTACAAATGTAGTGATCTGAAGGGGCAACTGCACCCCGAATGTTTATAGCGACATTGTCCACAATAGCCAAACCGTGGAAGGAACCAAGACATCCATCGACAGATAAATGGATAAAGAAAACATGGTACATACATATACAAAGGAATATGACTCAGCCATCAGAAAGGATCAATATTTAGCATATCGATGTGGATGGCACTGGAGGGTATTATGCTGAGCAAAATAAGTCAGTCAGAGAAAAACAATTATTATATGGTTTTACTCATATGTGGAATAGAAGGAACAGCACAGAGGATCATAGGGGAAGGGAGGGAAAATGAATGCGAAGAAACCAGAGAGGAAGAAAATCCATGACAGGTTCCTAACTATTGGAAACAAACTGAGGGTTGCTGGAGGAAAGGTGGCTGGGGAGATGGGGTAACTGTGTGATGGGCATTAAGGAATGCATGGGATGTGATGAACACTGGGTGTTATACACAACTGATGAATTGTGGAACGCTACATTTGAAACTACTGGTGTACTCTATGTTGGCTAATTCAATTTCAATTTTAAAAAACTCTATTTGGTCTGATATAAGGATTGCTACTCTGACTTCTTTTGACATCCACTTGCATGATTAATGTTTCTCCATCTCTTAATTTCCATCTGCAGGTGTCTTTAGGTGTGAAATCTTTTATACATATATACAAACTCTGTCATGCTCTTTTGCTTGGAGCATTTCGTCCATTTACATTCAAACTAATTATCATTAGACATGTATTTATTGATGTTTTGTTACTTGTTTCAGAGTTTTTTGTGTAGTTTTTCTCTGATCCTTTCTTCTCTTGCTCTCTCTCTCATGGTTTGCTCGTTTTCTTTAATGATATTCTTGGATTTCTTTCCCTTTATCTTTTGCATGTGTATTAGAGGTTTGGGTTTGTGGTGACCCCCTGGATTATATATAGCCTTTTCAGTCTATATTAAGTTGAATGCTGTTTAAGTTCAAACCCACTGTTGACTCCTCCTCATGTGTTAGGGTATATGTTTTCATATTTTACATACTTTTATTTTGTGAATCCCTTAACTGATTTTTACAGAAATACTTATTTTTACTGCTTCCTTGATTCATTATTGTCATACTCTCACTTACGATTTTTTTCCACTCATAGTGTCCCCTTCAATATTTTTTGTAGTTAATTTAGTGGTCATGAACTCTTTTAGTTTGTGTGGCTAAGAAACTCTTTTTCTCCCCTTCTTTTCTGAAGGATAGGCTTGCTGGATAAATTATTCCTTGCTGCAGATTTTTCTCATTCAGCACTTTGAATATTTAACGCCACTTTCTTCTGTCCTGCATAGTTTCTGCTGAAAACTCAGCTGATAGATTTATGGGCTTTCCCTTGCATGTTAACTGTCTTCTTTTATCTTGCTGCTTTAAATGATTTTTCTTTATCACTACCTTTTCCCATTTGGATTACTATGTATCTTGATGTGGACCTCCTTAGGTTGATTTTGTGGGAGGGGATCTCTATGCCTTATGGATTTGTATAGGTTTCCTTCACCAGATTAGGTTAAGTTTTCAGCTCTTCTTTGGTCAAATAGAATTTCTGCCCCCTTTTCCCCCTTTTCACCTTCTGGGATCCCTCTCATGTGGGTGTTGTTACACTGGATGGAGTCACTGAATTCCCTATGTCTCTTCTCATTTTTGCATACTTCTTTTTCCTCTCATTTGTTCCGCTTGATTACTTTCCATTACTGTCTTCTAGTTCATTAATTTGTTCCTCTGCTTCGTCCATCCTGCTAATTATTCTATCTAGTATATTCTTCATTTCATTTCTTGTGTTCCACATCTCTGATTATTTCTTTCATATCTCTTTGTTAAGAGTCTCAATGATGTTCCCCCTTCTGATGTCCTCCCTCTTTTCATTTCCCCAGTGAGTATCTTTATAATTGTTATCTTAAATTTTCTGTCAGGCATGTTCCTTATATCCATTTTGTTTAGGTCTCTTGCTGTGGCTTTGTCCTCTTCTTTCGTTTAGGACATAGTCCTCTGTCTGCTCATTTGGCCTACTTCTCAGAGAATATCTCTCTGTTAGGAAGGTCAGATATATTGCTTGTTCTTGAAAATACGGGGCAGAACATACATTTTTCACTTGGTGATGCTGGTTCTCCTCTGAAGGTAATGCATAGCAACAACAGAGACTGGATCTGGACTGTGTCATTGTGCACAACACATGGGGTGTGCTGTTTTAACAAGATGCATGCGTGTTCTGTGGGTGATGGGGAGACATATTGTTGTCAAGGATTGTGTGGGTCTTATCAGGGAGGGTATCCACAGCACTGGGACTGAAGCAGGTCTGGTAGGTGTGGGGATGGGCCATGGTTTATGCAAGTTAGTGATTGCTAGATTGTGCTTGGTCTTGCAGGTAGGTGTGTGTTTATAATGAGGGGCCGTAGAGGGAAATGGCACCTGCCAGCTCCTTTGTTCCTGGACAAGTCCCTTAGCAAACTCTGAGTTCAGGAACTATGTCTCCCTTGTTTAATCCTCAAGCACCTTTCAACCTGCTTCACCCAAGCTTCTCCACACTCTTTGCTCTGCTTAATCTTTAAGGACAGATCTCAGCTTCCTATCACCTTCTGTGCTCTCTCAGAGCTGAGACAGCTGATTTTTAAAAGTTCCAAGCTTTAAGTCTGCTGGTTGTATACGCTCACAAATGTCATCCCTTCTGATTTTCAAAGCCATAAGCTATGAGGATGTCTCTACGCTTTAGAGGCTCCCCGGTGTAGTAGTTTGTTTCTGGCCCCTCTGTGACTGTGGTTCCCTCCCTCTGGTGGTCAGAAATATGGGGTTTAGATTCCTACAGAGTCCTTGTCCTTCCTACCATCTTTGATGTGATTCCCTCTCTCCATTTAGTTGTATAGTTTTGTGGGGAAATCTGAAGGTCCATTTCTGGGTGACTCTGGTGTGAGTGTTACCTAGTTGTATCTGTGGGATGAGGTGAGTTTAGGGTCCTTCTACTCTGCCATCTTCCCCACAATTCAGTTTATTTTGTCTCATAAAAATATTACGACTCCAACTTTCTTTTCACTTCCATTTGCATGATAAATGGTTTTGTGTCCCATTACTTCCAATCTGCTTTTATTTTTAGGTCTGAAGTGATTCTCTGCTAGGCAGCATAGAGATGGGTCTTGCTTCCTCTTTACAGTCTATGTTTTCTGATTGGGATATTTAGTCCTTTTTTGTTAAAGCAATCATTGAGAAAGTATTTGTATCTCTCTAGTTGACTTCACAAGGAAAAGTGTGACAGGCTTCGCTCTGAGAAGGAGGTCTGCGTGGAACGCCTCTTTCAACTCATGGCTTGTTTCTGGCTGACGGAAGGCTTCTCAAGGGTGTGTACGGAAGCCTAGGGAAAAAGCGGCTACACTTCTCTCTCCGGGGGGAAAAAAGCAAGAACCCAAAAGCATCGGCGAGAAACCGTCTCTCAACGATCACCTTCTTTCCTGACGAGACAGAAACATGTTCAACTCTGTGTGTGTGTGTGTGTGTGTGTGTGTGTGTGTGAGTGTGTGTGAGGGCACGCGCGCGCGCGCGTGCGTGAGTGAATAAGGAGAGTGCCATGTACTGACCTGGGAAAAGCAAGTCTGCGTATACAGCGACTCGCCACTAGCATCTTCAGGTATCCTGGAGAGAGAAGCATTTCCAAAAGTGGGTGTGGAAGCATCATGAAAGTGCCGTACGCTTTACTAACTTTCCCTGGACCTAACTCCGAGAAACGTCCTCCCTGACGATCGAAAATAGCTGAGCCATCTCAAGGCTGCGTGTGATCGCACAGGGACCGTTCCCTGGACCTAACTTCGGAAAACGCGTCGGGGTACAAGGCAGCTTTCAACGGACGTCTTCTTTCGTGAGCCCAGAAGCGTTTGCATATGTAGGCGTGGAAGCGTCAGGAGAGCGCCGTAGACCGCTCTCTAAGAGGCAACCTCGCTTTTGCGAAGCCGTCTTGCACCTGACATCCTTTGCCTTGGAGACGGGAGCCTTTTATATAGTCGTGGTGGAAGCACAAGGAACGTGCCGTGCCCTGTCCTCATCTCTTAGAAACAAGGCCGCGCGCAATAGGACTTTCAGCGTAGCATATGGACGGGGTCATGAAGTCAGTCGAGATTGCAAGTGGACGTGTGCAGGCATAAGGAGAGTGCCCTATCCTTAACTCCTTGAAAGCGTGACGGAGGGAGACCGTCTTTCAAGCGAACCCCTCTCCGGAGGATATATCGAAGCAGTGACAAAAGTGGATGTGGAAGCACAACGCAAGGGTTCTATACGAAACTCGGAAAAGAAGGTGGTGTAGAAGGCAGCTTTCCCCCGCGTCTTGGTTCAGGTTTAGGGAAGGGATACTCTCTGCGCGTGTGGAAGCCTAGGGAAAGTACCATCGGCTGATGTGTGAAAAGCAAGCCTGCGCAGAACGCAACGTTCAGCGCACATCTTGTTTCACGAAGAGAGAAGCCGTTTCCAATGTGTGCGTGGAAGCCTAAGGCCAAGTGCCATATATCCTTACCCCCACGGAAAACCGCTGTAGGAAACCCGTCGTTCAACTCACAGCTTCCCGGAGGAAGTTTTTCTAAAGTGCGTGTGGAGGCCCAAGGAAAAGTGTGACAGGCTTCGCTCTGAGAAGGAGGTCTGTGTGGAACGCCTCTTTCAACTCACGGCTTGTTTCTGACTGACGGAAGGCTTCTCAAGGGTGTGTACTGAAGCCTACGGAAAAAGCGCATACACTTCACTCTCCGGGGGGAAAAGGGCAAGCACCCAAAAGCATTGGCGAGAAACCGTCTCTCAACGAACACCTCCTTTCCTGACGAGACAGAAACATGTTCAACTCTGTGTGTGTGTGTGTGTGTGTGCGCGCGCGCGCGCGCGTGAGTGAATAAGGAATGTGCCATGCACTCACCTGGGAAAAGCAAGTCTGCGTATACGGCAACTCTCCACTAACATCTTCAGGTATCCTTGAGAGAGAAGCATTTCCAAAAGTGGGTGTGGAAGCATCATGAAAGTGCCGTACGCTTTACTACCGTTCAACACCCAAACTCAACACCCAAAATACAAATAACCGAGTCAAGAAATGGGCAGAAGATATGAACAGGTATTTCTCCAACGAAGACACACAAATGGCCAACAGACATATGAGAAACTGCTCAACAGCACTTGGCATGGGGAAAAAGAAATCCAAATGACAATGAGATACCACTTCACACCAGTCAGAATTGCAAAAATTAACAAGCGAAGAAATAACAAATGTTGGTGAGGAGAAAGGGGAACTCTCTTACACTTCTAAGTGGGAATGAAAACTGGTACAGCCACTTTGGAAAACAATATGGAGGTTCCTCAAGAACTTAAAACAGAGCTCCCTTACAACCCAGCAATTTTATTTACCCCAAAGCTACAAATGTAGTGATCTGAAGGGGCAACTGCACCCCGAATGTTTATAGCGACATTGTCCACAATAGCCAAACCGTGGAAGGAACCAAGACATCCATCGACAGATAAATGGATAAAGAAAACATGGTACATACATATACAAAGGAATATGACTCAGCCATCAGAAAGGATCAATATTTAGCATATCGATGTGGATGGCACTGGAGGGTATTATGCTGAGCAAAATAAGTCAGTCAGAGAAAAACAATTATTATATGGTTTTACTCATATGTGGAATAGAAGGAACAGCACAGAGGATCATAGGGGAAGGGAGGGAAAATGAATGCGAAGAAACCAGAGAGGAAGAAAATCCATGACAGGTTCCTAACTATTGGAAACAAACTGAGGGTTGCTGGAGGAAAGGTGGGTGGGGAGATGGAGTAACTGTGTGATGGGCATTAAGGAATGCATGTGATGTGATGAACACTGGGTGTTATACACAACTGATGAATTGTGGAACGCTACATTTGAAACTACTGGTGTACTCTATGTTGGCTAATTCAATTTCAATGTTAAAAAAGTCTATTTTGTCTGATATAAGGATTGCTACTCTGACTTCTTTTGACATCCACTTGCATGATTAATGTTTCTCCATTTCTTAATTTCCATCTGCAGGTGTCTTTAGGTGTGAAATCTTTTATATATATATACAAACTCTGTCATGCTCTTTTGCTTGGAGCATTTAGTCCATTTACATTCAAACTAATTATCATTAGACATGTATTTATTGATGTTTTGTTACTTGTTTCATAGTTTTTTGTGTAGTTTTTCTCAGATCCTTTCTTCTCTTGCTCTCTCTCTCATGGTTTGCTCGTTTTCTTTAATGATATTCTTGGATTTCTTTCCCTTTATCTTTTGCATGTGTATTAGAGGTTTGGGTTTGTGGTGACCCCCTGGATTATATATAGCCTTTTCAGTCTATATTAAGTTGAATGCTGTTTAAGTTCAAACCCACTGTTGACTCCTCCTCATGTGTTAGGGTATATGTTTTCATATTTTACATACTTTTATTTTGTGAATCCCTTAACTGATTTTTACAGAAATACTTATTTTTACTGCTTCCTTGATTCATTATTGTCATACTCTCACTTACGATTTTTTTCCACTCATAGTGTCCCCTTCAATATTTTTTGTAGTTAATTTAGTGGTCATGAACTCTTTTAGTTTGTGTGGCTAAGAAACTCTTTTTCTCCCCTTCTTTTCTGAAGGATAGGCTTGCTGGATAAATTATTCCTTGCTGCAGATTTTTCTCATTCAGCACTTTGAATATTTAACGCCACTTTCTTCTGTCCTGCATAGTTTCTGCTGAAAACTCAGCTGATAGATTTATGGGCTTTCCCTTGCATGTTAACTGTCTTCTTTTATCTTGCTGCTTTAAATGATTTTTCTTTATCACTACCTTTTCCCATTTGGATTACTATGTATCTTGATGTGGACCTCCTTAGGTTGATTTTGTGGGAGGGGATCTCTATGCCTTATGGATTTGTATAGGTTTCCTTCACCAGATTAGGTTAAGTTTTCAGCTCTTCTTTGGTCAAATAGAATTTCTGCCCCCTTTTCCCCCTTTTCACCTTCTGGGATCCCTCTCATGTGGGTGTTGTTACACTGGATGGAGTCACTGAATTCCCTAAGTCTCTTCTCATTTTTGCATACTTCTTTTTCCTCTCATTTGTTCCGCTTGATTACTTTCCATTACTGTCTTCTAGTTCATTAATTTGTTCCTCTGCTTCGTCCATCCTGCTAATTATTCTATCTAGTATATTCTGCATTTCATTTCTTGTGTTCCACATCTCTGATTATTTCTTTCATATCTCTTTGTTAAGAGTCTCAATGATGTTCCCCCTTCTGATGTCCTCCCTCTTTTCATTTCCCCAGTGAGTATCTTTATAATTGTTATCTTAAATTTTCTGTCAGGCATGTTCCTTATATCCATTTTGTTTAGGTCTCTTGCTGTGGCTTTGTCCTCTTCTTTCGTTTAGGACATAGTCCTCTGTCTGCTCATTTGGCCTACTTCTCAGAGAATATCTCTCTGTTAGGAAGGTCAGATATATTGCTTGTTCTTGAAAATACGGGGCAGAACATACATTTTTCACTTGGTGATGCTGGTTCTCCTCTGAAGGTAATGCATAGCAACAACAGAGACTGGATCTGGACTGTGTCATTGTGCACAACACATGGGGTGTGCTGTTTTAACAAGATGCATGCGTGTTCTGTGGGTGATGGGGAGACATATTGTTGTCAAGGATTGTGTGGGTCTTATCAGGGAGGGTATCCACAGCACTGGGACTGAAGCAGGTCTGGTAGGTGTGGGGATGGGCCATGGTTTATGCAAGTTAGTGATTGCCAGATTGTGCTTGGTCTTGCAGGTAGGTGTGTGTTTATAATGAGGGGCCGTAGAGGGAAATGGCACCTGCCAGCTCCTTTGTTCCTGGACAAGTCCCTTAGCAAACTCTGAGTTCAGGAACTATGTCTCCCTTGTTTAATCCTCAAGCACCTTTCAACCTGCTTCACCCAAGCTTCTCCACACTCTTTGCTCTGCTTAATCTTTAAGGACAGATCTCAGCTTCCTATCACCTTCTGTGCTCTCTCAGAGCTGAGACAGCTGATTTTTAAAAGTTCCAAGCTTTAAGTCTGCTGGTTGTATACGCTCACAAATGTCATCCCTTCTGATTTTCAAAGCCATAAGCTATGAGGATGTCTCTACGCTTTAGAGGCTCCCCGGTGTAGTAGTTTGTTTCTGGCCCCTCTGTGACTGTGGTTCCCTCCCTCTGGTGGTCAGAAATATGGGGTTTAGATTCCTACAGAGTCCTTGTCCTTCCTACCATCTTTGATGTGATTCCCTCTCTCCATTTAGTTGTATAGTTTTGTGGGGAAATCTGAAGGTCCATTTCTGGGTGACTCTGGTGTGAGTGTTACCTAGTTGTATCTGTGGGATGAGGTGAGTTTAGGGTCCTTCTACTCTGCCATTTCCCCACAATTCAGTTTATTTTGTCTCATAAAAATATTACGACTCCAACTTTCTTTTCACTTCCATTTGCATGATAAATGGTTTTGTGTCCCATTACTTCCAATCTGCTTTTATTTTTAGGTCTGAAGTGATTCTCTGGTAGGCAGCATAGAGATGGGTCTTGCTTCCTCTTTACAGTCTATGTTTTCTGATTGGGATATTTAGTCCTTTTTTGTTAAAGCAATCATTGAGAAAGTATTTGTATCTCTCTAGTTGACTTCACAAGGAAAAGTGTGACAGGCTTCGCTCTGAGAAGGAGGTCTGCGTGGAACGCCTCTTTCAACTCATGGCTTGTTTCTGGCTGACGGAAGGCTTCTCAAGGGTGTGTACGGAAGCCTAGGGAAAAGGCGGCTACACTTCTCTCTCCGGGGGGAAAAAAGCAAGAACTCAAAAGCATCGGCGAGAAACCGTCTCTCAACGATCACCTTCTTTCCTGACGAGACAGAAACATGTTCAACTCTGTGTGTGTGTGTGTGTGTGTGTGTGTGTGTGTGTGAGGGCACGCGCGCGCGCGCGTGCGTGAGTGAATAAGGAGAGTGCCATGTACTGACCTGGGAAAAGCAAGTCTGCGTATACAGCGACTCGCCACTAGCATCTTCAGGTATCCTGGAGAGAGAAGCATTTCCAAAAGTGGGTGTGGAAGCATCATGAAAGTGCCGTACGCTTTACTAACTTTCCCTGGACCTAACTCCGAGAAACGTCCTCCCTGACGATCGAAGAGAGCTGAGCCATCTCAAGGCTGCGTGTGATCGCACAGGGACCGTTCCCTGGACCTAACTTCGGAAAACGCGTCGGGGTACAAGGCAGCTTTCAACGGACGTCTTCTTTCGTGAGCCCAGAAGCGTTTGCATATGTAGGCGTGGAAGCGTCAGGAGAGCGCCGTAGACCGCTCTCTAAGAGGCAACCTCGCTTTTGCGAAGCCGTCTTGCACCTGACATCCTTTGCCTTGGAGACGGGAGCCTTTTATATAGTCGTGGTGGAAGCACAAGGAACGTGCCGTGCCCTGTCCTCATCTCTTAGAAACAAGGCCGCGCGCAATGGGACTTTCAGCGTAGCATATGGACGGGGTCATGAAGTCAGTCGAGATTGCAAGTGGACGTGTGCAGGCATAAGGAGAGTGCCCTATCCTTAACTCCTTGAAAGCGTGACGGAGGGAGACCGTCTTTCAAGCGAACCCCTCTCCGGAGGATATATCGAAGCAGTGACAAAAGTGGATGTGGAAGCACAACGCAAGGGTTCTATACGAAACTCGGAAAAGAAGGTGGTGTAGAAGGCAGCTTTCCCCCGCGTCTTGGTTCAGGTTTAGGGAAGGGATACTCTCTGCGCGTGTGGAAGCCTAGGGAAAGTACCATCGGCTGATGTGTGAAAAGCAAGGCTGCGCAGAACGCAACGTTCAGCGCACATCTTGTTTCACGAAGAGAGAAGCCGTTTCCAATGTGTGCGTGGAAGCCTAAGGCCAAGTGCCATATATCCTTACCCCCACGGAAAACCGCTGTAGGAAACCCGTCGTTCAACTCACAGCTTCCCGGAGGAAGTTTTTCTAAAGTGCGTGTGGAGGCCCAAGGAAAAGTGTGACAGGCTTCGCTCTGAGAAGGAGGTCTGTGTGGAACGCCTCTTTCAACTCACGGCTTGTTTCTGACTGACGGAAGGCTTCTCAAGGGTGTGTACTGAAGCCTACGGAAAAAGCGCATACACTTCACTCTCCGGGGGGAAAAGGGCAAGCACCCAAAAGCATTGGCGAGAAACCGTCTCTCAACGAACACCTCCTTTCCTGACGAGACAGAAACATGTTCAACTCTCTGTGTGTGTGTGTGTGTGTGCGCGCGCGCGCGCGCGTGAGTGAATAAGGAATGTGCCATGCACTCACCTGGGAAAAGCAAGTCTGCGTATACGGCAACTCTCCACTAACATCTTCAGGTATCCTTGAGAGAGAAGCATTTCCAAAAGTGGGTGTGGAAGCATCATGAAAGTGCCGTACGCTTTACTACCGTTCAACACCCAAACTCAACACCCAAAATACAAATAACCGAGTCAAGAAATGGGCAGAAGATATGAACAGGTATTTCTCTAAAGAAGACACACAAATGGCCAACAGACATATGAGAAACTGCTCAACAGCACTTGGCATGGGGAAAAAGAAATCCAAATGACAATGAGATACCACTTCACACCAGTCAGAATTGCAAAAATTAACAAGCGAAGAAATAACAAATGTTGGTGAGGAGAAAGGGGAACTCTCTTACACTTCTAAGTGGGAATGAAAACTGGTACAGCCACATTGGAAAACAATATGGAGGTTCCTCAAGAACTTAAAACAGAGCTCCCTTACAACCCAGCAATTTTATTTACCCCAAAGCTACAAATGTAGTGATCTGAAGGGGCAACTGCACCCCGAATGTTTATAGCGACATTGTCCACAATAGCCAAACCGTGGAAGGAACCAAGACATCCATCGACAGATAAATGGATAAAGAAAACATGGTACATACATATACAAAGGAATATGACTCAGCCATCAGAAAGGATCAATATTTAGCATATCGATGTGGATGGCACTGGAGGGTATTATGCTGAGCAAAATAAGTCAGTCAGAGAAAAACAATTATTATATGGTTTTACTCATATGTGGAATAGAAGGAACAGCACAGAGGATCATAGGGGAAGGGAGGGAAAATGAATGCGAAGAAACCAGAGAGGAAGAAAATCCATGACAGGTTCCTAACTATTGGAAACAAACTGAGGGTTGCTGGAGGAAAGGTGGGTGGGGAGATGGAGTAACTGTGTGATGGGCATTAAGGAATGCATGTGATGTGATGAACACTGGGTGTTATACACAACTGATGAATTGTGGAACGCTACATTTGAAACTACTGGTGTACTCTATGTTGGCTAATTCAATTTCAATGTTAAAAAAGTCTATTTTGTCTGATATAAGGATTGCTACTCTGACTTCTTTTGACATCCACTTGCATGATTAATGTTTCTCCATCTCTTAATTTCCATCTGCAGGTGTCTTTAGGTGTGAAATCTTTTATATATATATACAAACTCTGTCATGCTCTTTTGCTTGGAGCATTTAGTCCATTTACATTCAAACTAATTATCATTAGACATGTATTTATTGATGTTTTGTTACTTGTTTCATAGTTTTTTGTGTAGTTTTTCTCTGATCCTTTCTTCTCTTGCTCTCTCTCTCATGGTTTGCTCGTTTTCTTTAATGATATTCTTGGATTTCTTTCCCTTTATCTTTTGCATGTGTATTACAGGTTTGGGTTTGTGGTGACCCCCTGGATTATATATAGCCTTTTCAGTCTATATTAAGTTGAATGCTGTTTAAGTTCAAACCCACTGTTGACTCCTCCTCATGTGTTAGGGTATATGTTTTCATATTTTACATACTTTTATTTTGTGAATCCCTTAACTGATTTTTACAGAAATACTTATTTTTACTGCTTCCTTGATTCATTATTGTCATACTCTCACTTACGATTTTTTTCCACTCATAGTGTCCCCTTCAATATTTTTTGTAGTTAATTTAGTGGTCATGAACTCTTTTAGTTTGTGTGGCTAAGAAACTCTTTTTCTCCCCTTCTTTTCTGATGGATAGGCTTGCTGGATAAATTATTCCTTGCTGCAGATTTTTCTCATTCAGCACTTTGAATATTTAACGCCACTTTCTTCTGTCCTGCATAGTTTCTGCTGAAAACTCAGCTGATAGATTTATGGGCTTTCCCTTGCATGTTAACTGTCTTCTTTTATCTTGCTGCTTTAAATGTTTTTTCTTTATCACTACCTTTTCCCATTTGGATTACTATGTATCTTGATGTGGACCTCCTTAGGTTGATTTTGTGGGAGGGGATCTCTATGCCTTATGGATTTGTATAGGTTTCCTTCACCAGATTAGGTTAAGTTTTCAGCTCTTCTTTGGTCAAATAGATTTTCTGCCCCCTTTTCCCCCTTTTCACCTTCTGGGATCCCTCTCATGTGGGTGTTGTTACAATGGATGGAGTCACTGAATTCCCTATGTCTCTTCTCATTTTTGCATACTTCTTTTTCCTCTCATTTGTTCCGCTTGATTACTTTCCATTACTGTCTTCTAGTTCATTAATTTGTTCCTCTGCTTCGTCCATCCTGCTAATTATTCTATCTAGTATATTCTTCATTTCATTTCTTGTGTTCCACATCTCTGATTATTTCTTTCATATCTCTTTGTTAAGAGTCTCAATGATGTTCCCCCTTCTGATGTCCTCCCTCTTTTCATTTCCCCAGTGAGTATCTTTATAATTGTTATCTTAAATTTTCTGTCAGGCATGTTCCTTATATCCATTTTGTTTAGGTCTCTTGCTGTGGCTTTGTCCTCTTCTTTCGTTTAGGACATAGTCCTCTGTCTGCTCATTTGGCCTACTTCTCAGAGAATATCTCTCTGTTAGGAAGGTCAGATATATTGCTTGTTCTTGAAAATACGGGGCAGAACATACATTTTTCACTTGGTGATGCTGGTTCTCCTCTGAAGGTAATGCATAGCAACAACAGAGACTGGATCTGGACTGTGTCATTGTGCACAACACATGGGGTGTGCTGTTTTAACAAGACGCATGCGTGTTCTGTGGGTGATGGGGAGACATATTGTTGTCAAGGATTGTGTGGGTCTTATCAGGGAGGGTATCCACAGCACTGGGACTGAAGCAGGTGTGGTAGGTGTGGGGATGGGCCATGGTTTATGCAAGTTAGTGATTGCTAGATTGTGCTTGGTCTTGCAGGTAGGTGTGTGTTTATAATGAGGGGCCGTAGAGGGAAATGGCACCTGCCAGCTCCTTTGTTCCTGGACAAGTCCCTTAGCAAACTCTGAGTTCAGGAACTATGTCTCCCTTGTTTAATCCTCAAGCACCTTTCAACCTGCTTCACCCAAGCTTCTCCACACTCTTTGCTCTGCTTAATCTTTAAGGACAGATCTCAGCTTCCTATCACCTTCTGTGCTCTCTCAGAGCTGAGACAGCTGATTTTTAAAAGTTCCAAGCTTTAAGTCTGCTGGTTGTATACGCTCACAAATGTCATCCCTTCTGATTTTCAAAGCCATAAGCTATGAGGATGTCTCTACGCTTTAGAGGCTCCCCGGTGTAGTAGTTTGTTTCTGGCCCCTCTGTGACTGTGGTTCCCTCCCTCTGGTGGTCAGAAATATGGGCTTTAGATTCCTACAGAGTCCTTGTCCTTCCTACCATCTTTGATGTGATTCCCTCTCTCCATTTAGTTGTATAGTTTTGTGGGGAAATCTGAAGGTCCATTTCTGGGTGACTCTGGTGTGAGTGTTACCTAGTTGTATCTGTGGGATGAGGTGAGTTTAGGGTCCTTCTACTCTGCCATCTTCCCCACAATTCAGTTTATTTTGTCTCATAAAAATATTACGACTCCAACTTTCTTTTCACTTCCATTTGCATGATAAATGGTTTTGTGTCCCATTACTTCCAATCTGCTTTTATTTTTAGGTCTGAAGTGATTCTCTGCTAGGCAGCATAGAGATGGGTCTTGCTTCCTCTTTACAGTCTATGTTTTCTGATTGGGATATTTAGTCCTTTTTTGTTAAAGCAATCATTGAGAAAGTATTTGTATCTCTCTAGTTGACTTCACAAGGAAAAGTGTGACAGGCTTCGCTCTGAGAAGGAGGTCTGCGTGGAACGCCTCTTTCAACTCATGGCTTGTTTCTGGCTGACGGAAGGCTTCTCAAGGGTGTGTACGGAAGCCTAGGGAAAAAGCGGCTACACTTCTCTCTCCGGGGGGAAAAAAGCAAGAACCCAAAAGCATCGGCGAGAAACCGTCTCTCAACGATCACCTTCTTTCCTGACGAGACAGAAACATGTTCAACTCTGTGTGTGTGTGTGTGTGTGTGTGTGTGTGTGTGTGAGGGCACGCGCGCACGCGCGTGCGTGAGTGAATAAGGAGAGTGCCATGTACTGACCTGGGAAAAGCAAGTCTGCGTCTACGGCGACTCGCCACTAGCATCTTCAGGTATCCTGGAGAGAGAAGCATTTCCAAAAGTTGGTGTGGAAGCATCATGAAAGTGCCGTACGCTTTACTACCTTTCCCTGGACCTAACTCCGAGAAACGTCCTCCCTGACGATCGAAAAGAGCTGAGCCATCTCAAGGCTGCGTGTGATCGCACAGGGACCGTTCCCTGGACCTAACTCCGAGAAACGCGTCGGGGTACAAGGCAGCTTTCAACGGACGTCTTCTTTCGTGAGCCCAGAAGCGTTTGCATATGTAGGCGTGGAAGCGTCAGCAGAGCGCCGTAGACCGCCCTCTAAGAGGCAACCTCGCTTTTGCGAAGCCGTCTTGCACCTGACATCCTTTGCCTTGGAGACGGGAGCCTTTTATATAGTCGTGGTGGAAGCACAAGGAACGTGCCGTGCCCTGTCCTCATCTCTTAGAAACAAGGCCGCGCGCAATGGGACTTTCAGCGTAGCATATGGACGGGGTCATGAAGTCAGTCGAGATTGCAAGTGGACGTGTGCAGGCATAAGGAGAGTGCCCTATCCTTAACTCCTTGAAAGCGTGACGGAGGGAGACCGTCTTGCAAGCGAACCCCTCTCCGGAGGATATATCGAAGCAGTGACAAAAGTGGATGTGGAAGCACAACGCAAGGGTTCTATACGAAACTCGGAAAAGAAGGTGGTGTAGAAGGCAGCTTTCCCCCGCGTCTTGGTTCAGGTTTAGGGAAGGGATACTCTCTGCGCGTGTGGAAGCCTAGGGAAAGTACCATCGGCTGATGTGTGAAAAGCAAGCCTGCGCAGAACGCAACGTTCAGCGCACATCTTGTTTCACGAAGAGAGAAGCCGTTTCCAATGTGTGCGTGGAAGCCTAAGGCCAAGTGCCATATATCCTTACCCCCACGGAAAACCGCTGTAGGAAACCCGTCGTTCAACTCACAGCTTCCCGGAGGAAGTTTTTCTAAAGTGCGTGTGGAGGCCCAAGGAAAAGTGTGACAGGCTTCGCTCTGAGAAGGAGGTCTGTGTGGAACGCCTCTTTCAACTCACGGCTTGTTTCTGAGTGACGGAAGGCTTCTCAAGGGTGTGTACGGAAGCCTAGGCAAAAAGCGCATACACTTCACTCTCCGGGGGGAAAAGGGCAAGCACCCAAAAGCATTGGCGAGAAACCGTCTCTCAACGAACACCTCCTTTCCTGACGAGACGGAAACATGTTCAACTCTGTGTGTGTGTGTGTGAGTGTGCGCGCGCGCGCGCGCGTGAGTGAATAAGGAATGTGCCATGCACTCACCTGGGAAAAGCAAGTCTGCGTATACGGCAACTCTCCACTAACATCTTCAGGTATCCTTGAGAGAGAAGCATTTCCAAAAGTGGGTGTGGAAGCATCATGAAAGTGCCGTACGCTTTACTACCGTTCAACACCCAAACTCAACACCCAAAATACAAATAACCGAGTCAAGAAATGGGCAGAAGATATGAACAGGTATTTCTCCAAAGAAGACACACAAATGGCCAACAGACATATGAGAAACTGCTCAACAGCACTTGGCAAGGGGAAAAAGAAATCCAAATGACATTTCACACCAGTCAGAATTGCAAAATTAACAAGCAAAGAAATAACAAATGTTGGTGAGGAGAAAGGGGAACTCTCTTACACTTCAAAGTGGGAATGAAAACTGGTACAGCCACTTTGGAAAACAATATTGAGGTTCCTCAAGAAGTTAAACAGAGCTCCCTTACACCCCAGCAATTTTATTTACCCCAAAGCTACAAATGTAGTGATCTGAAGGGGCAACTGCACCCCAAATGTTTATAGCGACATTGTCCACAGTAGCCAAACCGTGGAAGGAACCAAGACATCCATCGACACATAAATGGATAAAGAAAACATGGTATATACATATACAAAGGAATGTGACTCAGCCATCAGAAAGGATCAATATTTAGCATATCGATGTGGATGGCACTGGAGGGTATTATGCTGAGCAAAATAGGTCAGTCAGAGAAAAACAGTTATTATATGGTTTTACTCATATGTGGAATAGAAGGAACAGCACAGAGGATCATAGGGGAAGGGAGGGAAAATGAATGCGAAGAAACCAGAGAGGAAGAAAATCCATGACAGGTTCCTAACTATTGGAAACAAACTGAGGGTTGCTGGAGGAAAGGTGGGTGGGGAGATGGAGTAACTGTGTGATGGGCATTAAGGAATGCATGTGATGTGATGAACACTGGGTGTTATACACAACTGATGAATTGTGGAACGCTACATTTGAAACTACTGGTGTACTCTATGTTGGCTAATTCAATTTCAATGTTAAAAAAGTCTATTTTGTCTGATATAAGGATTGCTACTCTGACTTCTTTTGACATCCACTTGCATGATTAATGTTTCTCCATCTCTTAATTTCCATCTGCAGGTGTCTTTAGGTGTGAAATCTTTTATATATATATACAAACTCTGTCATGCTCTTTTGCTTGGAGCATTTAGTCCATTTACATTCAAACTAATTATCATTAGACATGTATTTATTGATGTTTTGTTACTTGTTTCATAGTTTTTTGTGTAGTTTTTCTCTGATCCTTTCTTCTCTTGCTCTCTCTGTCATGGTTTGCTCGTTTTCTTTAATGATATTCTTGGATTTCTTTCCCTTTATCTTTTGCATGTGTATTAGAGGTTTGGGTTTGTGGTGACCCCCTGGATTATATATAGCCTTTTCAGTCTATATTAAGTTGAATGCTGTTTAAGTTCAAACCCACTGTTGACTCCTCCTCATGTGTTAGGGTATATGTTTTCATATTTTACATACTTTTATTTTGTGAATCCCTTAACTGATTTTTACAGAAATACTTATTTTTACTGCTTCCTTGATTCATTATTGTCATACTCTCACTTACGATTTTTTTCCACTCATAGTGTCCCCTTCAATATTTTTTGTAGTTAATTTAGTGGTCATGAACTCTTTTAGTTTGTGTGGCTAAGAAACTCTTTTTCTCCCCTTCTTTTCTGAAGGATAGGCTTGCTGGATAAATTATTCCTTGCTGCAGATTTTTCTCATTCAGCACTTTGAATATTTAACGCCACTTTCTTCTGTCCTGCATAGTTTCTGCTGAAAACTCAGCTGATAGCTTTATGGGCTTTCCCTTGCATGTTACCTGTCTTCTTTTATCTTGCTGCTTTAAATGTTTTTTCTTTATCACTACCTTTTCCCATTTGGATTACTATGTATCTTGATGTGGACCTCCTTAGGTTGATTTTGTGGGAGGGGATCTCTATGCCTTATGGATTTGTATAGGTTTCCTTCACCAGATTAGGTTAAGTTTTCAGCTCTTCTTTGGTCAAATAGATTTTCTGCCCCCTTTTCCCCCTTTTCACCTTCTAGGATCCCTCTCATGTGGGTGTGGTTACACTGGATGGAGTCACTGAATTCCCTAAGTCTCTTCTCATTTTTGCATACTTCTTTTTCCTCTCATTTGTTCCGCTTGATTACTTTCCATTACTGTCTTCTAGTTCATTAATTTGTTCCTCTGCTTCGTCCATCCTGCTAATTATTCTATCTAGTATATTCTGCATTTCATTTCTTGTGTTCCACATCTCTGATTATTTCTTTCATATCTCTTTGTTAAGAGTCTCAATGATGTTCCCCCTTCTGATGTCCTCCCTTTTTTCATTTCCCCAGTGAGTATCTTTATAATTGTTATCTTAAATTTTCTGTCAGGCATGTTCCTTATATCCATTTTGTTTAGGTCTCTTGCTGTGGCTTTGTCCTCTTCTTTCGTTTAGGACATAGTCCTCTGTCTGCTCATTTGGCCTACTTCTCAGAGAATATCTCTCTGTTAGGAAGGTCAGATATATTGCTTGTTCTTGAAAATACGGGGCAGAACATACATTTTTCACTTGGTGATGCTGGTTCTCCTCTGAAGGTAATGCATAGCAACAACAGAGACTGGATCTGGACTGTGTCATTGTGCACAACACATGGGGTGTGCTGTTTTAACAAGATGCATGCGTGTTCTGTGGGTGATGGGGAGACATATTGTTGTCAAGGATTGTGTGGGTCTTATCAGGGAGGGTATCCACAGCACTGGGACTGAAGCAGGTGTGGTAGGTGTGGGGATGGGCCATGGTTTATGCAAGTTAGTGATTGCTAGATTGTGCTTGGTCTTGCAGGTAGGTGTGTGTTTATAATGAGGGGCCGTAGAGGGAAATGGAACCTGCCAGCTCCTTTGTTCCTGGACAAGTCCCTTAGCAAACTCTGAGTTCAGGAACTATGTCTCCCTTGTTTAATCCTCAAGCACCTTTCAACCTGCTTCACCCAAGCTTCTCCACACTCTTTGCTCTGCTTAATCTTTAAGGACAGATCTCAGCTTCCTATCACCTTCTGTGCTCTCTCAGAGCTGAGACAGCTGATTTTTAAAAGTTCCAAGCTTTAAGTCTGCTGGTTGTATACGCTCACAAATGTCATCCCTTCTGATTTTCAAAGCCATAAGCTATGAGGATGTCTCTACGCTTTAGAGGCTCCCCGGTGTAGTAGTTTGTTTCTGGCCCCTCTGTGACTGTGGTTCCCTCCCTCTGGTGGTCAGAAATATGGGCTTTAGATTCCTACAGAGTCCTTGTCCTTCCTACCATCTTTGATGTGATTCCCTCTCTCCATTTAGTTGTATAGTTTTGTGGGGAAACCTGAAGGTCCATTTCTGGGTGACTCTGGTGTGAGTGTTACCTAGTTGTATCTGTGGGATGAGGTGAGTTTAGGGTCCTTCTACTCTGCCATCTTCCCCACAATTCAGTTTATTTTGTCTCATAAAAATATTACGACTCCAACTTTCTTTTCACTTCCATTTGCATGATAAATGGTTTTGTGTCCCATTACTTCCAATCTGCTTTTATTTTTAGGTCTGAAGTGATTCTCTGCTAGGCAGCATAGAGATGGGTCTTGCTTCCTCTTTACAGTCTATGTTTTCTGATTGGGATATTTAGTCCTTTTTTGTTAAAGCAATCATTGAGAAAGTATTTGTATCTCTCTAGTTGACTTCACAAGGAAAAGTGTGACAGGCTTCGCTCTGAGAAGGAGGTCTGCGTGGAACGCCTCTTTCAACTCATGGCTTGTTTCTGGCTGACGGAAGGCTTCTTAAGGGTGTGTACGGAAGCCTAGGGAAAAAGCGGCTACACTTCTCTCTCCGGGGGGAAAAAAGCAAGAACCCAAAAGCATCGGCGAGAAACCGTCTCTCAACGATCACCTTCTTTCCTGACGAGACAGAAACATGTTCAACTCTGTGTGTGTGTGTGTGTGTGTGTGTGTGTGTGTTTGTGTGTGTGAGGGCACGGGCACGCGCGCGTGCGTGAGTGAATAAGGAGAGTGCCATGTACTGACCTGGGAAAAGCAAGTCTGCGTCTACGGCGACTCGCCACTAGCATCTTCAGGTATCCTGGAGAGAGAAGCATTTCCAAAAGTGGGTGTGGAAGCATCATGAAAGTGCCGTACGCTTTACTACATTTCCCTGGACCTAACTCCGAGAAACGTCCTCCCTGACGATCGAAAAGAGCTGAGCCATCTCAAGGCTGCGTGTGATCGCACAGGGACCGTTCCCTGGACCTAACTCCGAGAAACGCGTCGGGGTACAAGGCAGCTTTCAACGGACGTCTTCTTTCGTGAGCCCAGAAGCGTTTGCATATGTAGGCGTGGAAGCGTCAGCAGAGCGCCGTAGACCGCCCTCTAAGAGGCAACCTCGCTTTTGCGAAGCCGTCTTGCACCTGACATCCTTTGCCTTGGAGACGGGAGCCTTTTATATAGTCGTGGTGGAAGCACAAGGAACGTGCCGTGCCCTGTCCTCATCTCTTAGAAACAAGGCCGCGCGCAATGGGACTTTCAGCGTAGCATATGGACGGGGTCATGAAGTCAGTCGAGATTGCAAGTGGACGTGTGCAGGCATAAGGAGAGTGCCCTATCCTTAACTCCTTGAAAGCGTGACGGAGGGAGACCGTCTTTCAAGCGAACCCCTCTCCGGAGGATATATCGAAGCAGTGACAAAAGTGGATGTGGAAGCACAACGCAAGGGTTCTATACGAAACTCGGAAAAGAAGGTGGTGTAGAAGGCAGCTTTCCCCCGCGTCTTGGTTCAGGTTTAGGGAAGGGATACTCACTGCGCGTGTGGAAGCCTAGGGAAAGTACCATGGGCTGATGTGTGAAAACCAAGCCTGCGCAGAACGCAACGTTCAGCGCACATCTTGTTTCACGAAGAGAGAAGCCTTTCCAATCTGTGCGTGGAAGCCTAAGGCCAAGTGCCATATATCCTTACCCCCACGGAAAACCGCTGTAGGAAACCCGTCGTTCAACTCACAGCTTCCCGGAGGAAGTTTTTCTAAAGTGCGTGTGGAGGCCCAAGGAAAAGTGTGACAGGCTTCGCTCTGAGAAGGAGGTCTGTGTGGAACGCCTCTTTCAACTCACGGCTTGTTTCTGGCTGAGGGAAGGCTTCTCAAGGGTGTGTACGGAAGCCTAGGCAAAAAGCGCATACACTTCACTCTCCGGGGGGAAAAGGGCAAGCACCCAAAAGCATTGGCGAGAAACCGTCTCTCAACGAACACCTCCTTTCCTGACGAGACAGAAACATGTTCAACTCTGTGTGTGTGTGTGTGTGTGTGTGCGCGCGCGCTCGCGCGTGAGTGAATAAGGAATGTGCCATGCACTCACCTGGGAAATGCAAGTCTGCGTATACGGCAACTCTCCACTAACATCTTCAGGTATCCTGGAGAGAGAAGCATTTCCAAAAGTGGGTGTGGAAGCATCATGAAAATGCCGTACGCTTTACTACCGTTCAACACCCAAACTCAACACCCAAAAAACAAATAAGCGAGTCAAGAAATGGGCAGAAGATATGAACAGGTATTTCTCCAAAGAAGACACACAAATGGCCAACAGACATATGAGAAACTGCTCAACAGCACTTGGCATGGGGAAAAAGAAATCCAAATGACAATGAGATACCACTTCACACCAGTCAGAATTGCAAAAATTAACAAGCGAAGAAATAACAAATGTTGGTGAGGAGAAAGGGGAACTCTCTTACACTTCTAAGTGGGAATGAAAACTGGTACAGCCACTTTGGAAAACAATATGGAGGTTCCTCAAGAAGTTAAAACAGAGCTCCCTTACAACCCAGCAATTTTATTTACCCCAAAGCTACAAATGTAGTGATCTGAAGGGGCAACTGCACCCCGAATGTTTATAGCGACATTGTCCACAATAGCCAAACCGTGGAAGGAACCAAGACATCCATCGACAGATAAATGGATAAAGAAAACATGGTATATACATATACAATGGAATATGACTCAGCCATCAGAAAGGATCAATATTTAGCATATCGATGTGGAAGGCACTGGACGGTATTATACTGAGCAAAATAAGTCAGTCAGAGAAAAACAATTATTATATTGTTTTACTCATATGTGGAATAGAAGGAACAGCACAGAGGATCATAGGGGAAGGGAGGGAAAATGAATGCGAAGAAACCAGAGAGGAAGAAAATCCATGACAGGTTCCCAGCTATTGGAAACCATCTGAGGGTTGCTGGAGGAAAGGTGGGTGGGGAGATGGAGTAACTGTGTGATGGGCATTAAGGAATGCATGTGATGTGGTGAACACTGGGTGTTATACACAACTGATGAATTGTGGAACGCTACATTTGAAATTACTGGTGTACTCTATGTTGGCTAATTCAATTTCAATGTTAAAAAAGTCTATTTTGTCTGATATAAGGATTTCTACTCTGACTTCTCTTGACATCCACTTGCATGATTAATGTTTCTCCATCTCTTAATTTCCATCTGCAGGTGTCTTTAGGTGTGAAATCTTTTATATATATATACAAACTCTGTCATGCTCTTTTGCTTGGAGCATTTAGTCCATTTACATTCAAACTAATTATCATTAGACATGTATTTATTGATGTTTTGTTACTTGTTTCATAGTTTTTTGTGTAGTTTTTCTCTGATCCTTTCTTCTCTTGCTCTCTCTCTCATGGTTTGCTCGTTTTCTTTAATGATATTCTTGGATTTCTTTCCCTTTATCTTTTGCATGTGTATTAGAGGTTTGGGTTTGTGGTGACCCCCTGGATTATATATAGCCTTTTCAGTCTATATTAAGTTGAATGCTGTTTAAGTTCAAACCCACTGTTGACTCCTCCTCATGTGTTAGGGTATATGTTTTCATATTTTACATACTTTTATTTTGTGAATCCCTTAACTGATTTTTACAGAAATACTTATTTTTACTGCTTCCTTGATTCATTATTGTCATACTCTCACTTACGATTTTTTTCCACTCATAGTGTCCCCTTCAATATTTTTTGTAGTTAATTTAGTGGTCATGAACTCTTTTAGTTTGTGTGGCTAAGAAACTCTTTTTCTCCCCTTCTTTTCTGAAGGATAGGCTTGCTGGATAAATTATTCCTTGCTGCAGATTTTTCTCATTCAGCACTTTGAATATTTAACGCCACTTTCTTCTGTCCTGCATAGTTTCTGCTGAAAACTCAGCTGATAGCTTTATGGGCTTTCCCTTGCATGTTAACTGTCTTCTTTTATCTTGCTGCTTTAAATGTTTTTTCTTTATCACTACCTTTTCCCATTTTGATTACTATGTATCTTGATGTGGACCTCCTTAGGTTGATTTTGTGGGAGGGGATCTCTATGCCTTATGGATTTGTATAGGTTTCCTTCACCAGATTAGGTTAAGTTTTCAGCTCTTCTTTGGTCAAATAGATTTTCTGCCCCCTTTTCCCCCTTTTCACCTCCTGGGATCCCTCTCATGTGGGTGTTGTTACACTGGATGGAGTCACTGAATTCCCTAAGTCTCTTCTCATTTTTGCATACTTCTTTTTCCTCTCATTTGTTCCGCTTGATTACTTTCCATTACTGTCTTCTAGTTCATTAATTTGTTCCTCTGCTTCGTCCATCCTGCTAATTATTCTATCTAGTATATTCTTCATTTCATTTCTTGTGTTCCACATCTCTGATTATTTCTTTCATATCTCTTTGTTAAGAGTCTCAATGATGTTCCCCCTTCTGATGTCCTCCCTCTTTTCATTTCCCCAGTGAGTATCTTTATAATTGTTATCTTAAATTTTCTGTCAGGCATGTTCCTTATATCCATTTTGTTTAGGTCTCTTGCTGTGGCTTTGTCCTCTTCTTTCGTTTAGGACATAGTCCTCTGTCTGCTCATTTGGCCTACTTCTCAGAGAATATCTCTCTGTTAGGAAGGTCAGATATATTGCTTGTTCTTGAAAATACGGGGCAGAACATACATTTTTCACTTGGTGATGCTGGTTCTCCTCTGAAGGTAATGCATAGCAACAACAGAGACTGGATCTGGACTGTGTCATTGTGCACAACACATGGGGTGTGCTGTTTTAACAAGATGCATGCGTGTTCTGTGGGTGATGGGGAGACATATTGTTGTCAAGGATTGTGTGGGTCTTATCAGGGAGGGTATCCACAGCACTGGGACTGAAGCAGGTGTGGTAGGTGTGGGGATGGGCCATGGTTTATGCAAGTTAGTGATTGCTAGATTGTGCTTGGTCTTGCAGGTAGGTGTGTGTTTATAATGAGGGGCCGTAGAGGGAAATGGCACCTGCCAGCTCCTTTGTTCCTGGACAAGTCCCTTAGCAAACTCTGAGTTCAGGAACTATGTCTCCCTTGTTTAATCCTCAAGCACCTTTCAACCTGCTTCACCCAAGCTTCTCCACACTCTTTGCTCTGCTTAATCTTTAAGGACAGATCTCAGCTTCCTATCACCTTCTGTGCTCTCTCAGAGCTGAGACAGCTGATTTTTAAAAGTTCCAAGCTTTAAGTCTGCTGGTTGTATACGCTCACAAATGTCATCCCTTCTGATTTTCAAAGCCATAAGCTATGAGGATGTCTCTACGCTTTAGAGGCTCCCCGGTGTAGTAGTTTGTTTCTGGCCCCTCTGTGACTGTGGTTCCCTCCCTCTGGTGGTCAGAAATATGGGCTTTAGATTCCTACAGAGTCCTTGTCCTTCCTACCATCTTTGATGTGATTCCCTCTCTCCATTTAGTTGTATAGTTTTGTGGGGAAACCTGAAGGTCCATTTCTGGGTGACTCTGGTGTGAGTGTTACCTAGTTGTATCTGTGGGATGAGGTGAGTTTAGGGTCCTTCTACTCTGCCATCTTCCCCACAATTCAGTTTATTTTGTCTCATAAAAATATTACGACTCCAACTTTCTTTTCACTTCCATTTGCATGATAAATGGTTTTGTGTCCCATTACTTCCAATCTGCTTTTATTTTTAGGTCTGAAGTGATTCTCTGCTAGGCAGCATAGAGATGGGTCTTGCTTCCTCTTTACAGTCTATGTTTTCTGATTGGGATATTTAGTCCTTTTTTGTTAAAGCAATCATTGAGAAAGTATTTGTATCTCTCTAGTTGACTTCACAAGGAAAAGTGTGACAGGCTTCGCTCTGAGAAGGAGGTCTGCGTGGAACGCCTCTTTCAACTCATGGCTTGTTTCTGGCTGACGGAAGGCTTCTCAAGGGTGTGTACGGAAGCCTAGGGAAAAAGCGGCTACACTTCTCTCTCCGGGGGGAAAAAAGCAAGAACCCAAAAGCATCGGCGAGAAACCGTCTCTCAACGATCACCTTCTTTCCTGACGAGACAGAAACATGTTCAACTCTGTGTGTGTGTGTGTGTGTGTGTGTGTGTGTGAGGGCACGCGCGCACGCGCGTGCGTGAGTGAATAAGGAGAGTGCCATGTACTGACCTGGGAAAAGCAAGTCTGCGTCTACGGCGACTCGCCACTAGCATCTTCAGGTATCCTGGAGAGAGAAGCATTTCCAAAAGTGGGTGTGGAAGCATCATGAAAGTGCCGTACGCTTTACTACCTTTCCCTGGACCTAACTCCGAGAAACGTCCTCCCTGACGATCGAAAAGAGCTGAGCCATCTCAAGGATGCGTGTGATCGCACAGGGACCGTTCCCTGGACCTAACTCCGAGAAACGCGTCGGGGTACAAGGCAGCTTTCAACGGACGTCTTCTTTCGTGAGCCCAGAAGCGTTTGCATATGTAGGCGTGGAAGCGTCAGCAGAGCGCCGTAGACCGCCCTCTAAGAGGCAACCTCGCTTTTGCGAAGCCGTCTTGCACCTGACATCCTTTGCCTTGGAGACGGGAGCCTTTTATATAGTCGTGGTGGAAGCACAAGGAACGTGCCGTGCCCTGTCCTCATCTCTTAGAAACAAGGCCGCGCGCAATGGGACTTTCAGCGTAGCATATGGACGGGGTCATGAAGTCAGTCGAGATTGCAAGTGGACGTGTGCAGGCATAAGGAGAGTGCCCTATCCTTAACTCCTTGAAAGCGTGACGGAGGGAGACCGTCTTTCAAGCGAACCCCTCTCCGGAGGATATATCGAAGCAGTGACAAAAGTGGATGTGGAAGCACAACGCAAGGGTTCTATACGAAACTCGGAAAAGAAGGTGGTGTAGAAGGCAGCTTTCCCCCGCGTCTTGGTTCAGGTTTAGGGAAGGGATACTCTCTGCGCGTGTGGAAGCCTAGGGAAAGTACCATCGGCTGATGTGTGAAAAGCAAGCCTGCGCAGAACGCAACGTTCAGCGCACATCTTGTTTCACGAAGAGAGAAGCCGTTTCCAATGTGTGCGTGGAAGCCTAAGGCCAAGTGCCATATATCCTTACCCCCACGGAAAACCGCTGTAGGAAACCCGTCGTTCAACTCACAGCTTCCCGGAGGAAGTTTTTCTAAAGTGCGTGTGGAGGCCCAAGGAAAAGTGTGACAGGCTTCGCTCTGAGAAGGAGGTCTGTGTGGAACGCCTCTTTCAACTCACGGCTTGTTTCTGAGTGACGGAAGGCTTCTCAAGGGTGTGTACGGAAGCCTAGGCAAAAAGCGCATACACTTTACTCTCCGGGGGGAAAAGGGCAAGCACCCAAAAGCATTGGCGAGAAACCGTCTCTCAACGAACACCTCCTTTCCTGACGAGACGGAAACATGTTCAACTCTGTGTGTGTGTGTGTGAGTGTGCGCGCGCGCGCGCGCGTGAGTGAATAAGGAATGTGCCATGCACTCACCTGGGAAAAGCAAGTGTGCGTATACGGCAACTCTCCACTAACATCTTCAGGTATCCTTGAGAGAGAAGCATTTCCAAAAGTGGGTGTGGAAGCATCATGAAAGTGCCGTACGCTTTACTACCGTTCAACACCCAAACTCAACACCCAAAATACAAATAACCGAGTCAAGAAATGGGCAGAAGATATGAACAGGTATTTCTCCAAAGAAGACACACAAATGGCCAACAGACATATGAGAAACTGCTCAACAGCACTTGGCAAGGGGAAAAAGAAATCCAAATGACATTTCACACCAGTCAGAATTGCAAAATTAACAAGCAAAGAAATAACAAATGTTGGTGAGGAGAAAGGGGAACTCTCTTACACTTCAAAGTGGGAATGAAAACTGGTACAGCCACTTTGGAAAACAATATTGAGGTTCCTCAAGAAGTTAAAACAGAGCTCCCTTACACCCCAGCAATTTTATTTACCCCAAAGCTACAAATGTAGTGATCTGAAGGGGCAACTGCACCCCAAATGTTTATAGCGACATTGTCCACAGTAGCCAAACCGTGGAAGGAACCAAGACATCCATCGACACATAAATGGATAAAGAAAACATGGTATATACATATACAAAGGAATGTGACTCAGCCATCAGAAAGGATCAATATTTAGCATATCGATGTGGATGGCACTGGAGGGTATTATGCTGAGCAAAATAAGTCAGTCAGAGAAAAACAATTATTATATGGTTTTACTCATATGTGGAATAGAAGGAACAGCACAGAGGATCATAGGGGAAGGGAGGGAAAATGAATGCGAAGAAACCAGAGAGGAAGAAAATCCATGACAGGTTCCTAACTATTGGAAACAAACTGAGGGTTGCTGGAGGAAAGGTGGGTGGGGAGATGGAGTAACTGTGTGATGGGCATTAAGGAATGCATGTGATGTGGTGAACACTGGGTGTTATACACAACTGATGAATTGTGGAACGCTACATTTGAAATTACTGGTGTACTCTATGTTGGCTAATTCAATTTCAATGTTAAAAAAGTCTATTTTGTCTGATATAAGGATTGCTACTCTGACTTCTTTTGACATCCACTTGCATGATTAATGTTTCTCCATCTCTTAATTTCCATCTGCAGGTGTCTTTAGGTGTGAAATCTTTTATATATATATACAAACTCTGTCATGCTCTTTTGCTTGGAGCATTTAGTCCATTTACATTCAAACTAATTATCATTAGACATGTATTTATTGATGTTTTGTTACTTGTTTCATAGTTTTTTGTGTAGTTTTTCTCTGATCCTTTCTTCTCTTGCTCTCTCTCTCATGGTTTGCTCGTTTTCTTTAATGATATTCTTGGATTTCTTTCCCTTTATCTTTTGCATGTGTATTAGAGGTTTGGGTTTGTGGTGACCCCCTGGATTATATATAGCCTTTTCAGTCTATATTAAGTTGAATGCTGTTTAAGTTCAAACCCACTGTTGACTCCTCCTCATGTGTTAGGGTATATGTTTTCATATTTTACATACTTTTATTTTGTGAATCCCTTAACTGATTTTTACAGAAATACTTATTTTTACTGCTTCCTTGATTCATTATTGTCATACTCTCACTTACGATTTTTTTCCACTCATAGTGTCCCCTTCAATATTTTTTGTAGTTAATTTAGTGGTCATGAACTCTTTTAGTTTGTGTGGCTAAGAAACTCTTTTTCTCCCCTTCTTTTCTGAAGGATAGGCTTGCTGGATAAATTATTCCTTGCTGCAGATTTTTCTCCTTCAGCACTTTGAATATTTAACGCCACTTTCTTCTGTCCTGCATAGTTTCTGCTGAAAACTCAGCTGATAGATTTATGGGCTTTCCCTTGCATGTTAACTGTCTTCTTTTATCTTGCTGCTTTAAATGTTTTTTCTTTATCACTACCTTTTCCCATTTTGATTACTATGTATCTTGATGTGGACCTCCTTAGGGTGATTTTGTGGGAGGGGATCTCTATGCCTTATGGATTTGTATAGGTTTCCTTCACCAGATTAGGTTAAGTTTTCAGCTCTTCTTTGGTCAAATAGATTTTCTGCCCCCTTTTCCCCCTTTTCACCTTCTGGGATCCCTCTCATGTGGGTGTTGTTACACTGGATGGAGTCACTGAATTCCCTAAGTCTCTTCTCATTTTTGCATACTTCTTTTTCCTCTCATTTGTTCCGCTTGATTACTTTCCATTACTGACTTCTAGTTCATTAATTTGTTCCTCTGCTTCGTCCATCCTGCTAATTATTCTATCTAGTATATTCTTCATTTCATTTCTTGTGTTCCACATCTCTGATTATTTCTTTCATATCTCTTTGTTAAGAGTCTCAATGATGTTCCCCCTTCTGATGTCCTCCCTCTTTTCATTTCCCCAGTGAGTATCTTTATAATTGTTATCTTAAATTTTCTGTCAGGCATGTTCCTTATATCCATTTTGTTTAGGTCTCTTGCTGTGGCTTTGTCCTCTTCTTTCGTTTAGGACATAGTCCTCTGTCTGCTCATTTGGCCTACTTCTCAGAGAATATCTCTCTGTTAGGAAGGTCAGATATATTGCTTGTTCTTGAAAATACGGGGCAGAACATACATTTTTCACTTGGTGATGCTGGTTCTCCTCTGAAGGTAATGCATAGCAACAACAGAGACTGGATCTGGACTGTGTCATTGTGCACAACACATGGGGTGTGCTGTTTTAACAAGACGCATGCGTGTTCTGTGGGTGATGGGGAGACATATTGTTGTCAAGGATTGTGTGGGTCTTATCAGGGAGGGTATCCACAGCACTGGGACTGAAGCAGGTGTGGTAGGTGTGGGGATGGGCCATGGTTTATGCAAGTTAGTGATTGCTAGATTGTGCTTGGTCTTGCAGGTAGGTGTGTGTTTATAATGAGGGGCCGTAGAGGGAAATGGCACCTGCCAGCTCCTTTGTTCCTGGACAAGTCCCTTAGCAAACTCTGAGTTCAGGAACTATGTCTCCCTTGTTTAATCCTCAAGCACCTTTCAACCTGCTTCACCCAAGCTTCTCCACACTCTTTGCTCTGCTTAATCTTTAAGGACAGATCTCAGCTTCCTATCACCTTCTGTGCTCTCTCAGAGCTGAGACAGCTGATTTTTAAAAGTTCCAAGCTTTAAGTCTGCTGGTTGTATACGCTCACAAATGTCATCCCTTCTGATTTTCAAAGCCATAAGCTATGAGGATGTCTCTACGCTTTAGAGGCTCCCCGGTGTAGTAGTTTGTTTCTGGCCCCTCTGTGACTGTGGTTCCCTCCCTCTGGTGGTCAGAAATATGGGCTTTAGATTCCTACAGAGTCCTTGTCCTTCCTACCATCTTTGATGTGATTCCCTCTCTCCATTTAGTTGTATAGTTTTGTGGGGAAATCTGAAGGTCCATTTCTGGGTGACTCTGGTGTGAGTGTTACCTAGTTGTATCTGTGGGATGAGGTGAGTTTAGGGTCCTTCTACTCTGCCATCTTCCCCACAATTCAGTTTATTTTGTCTCATAAAAATATTACGACTCCAACTTTCTTTTCACTTCCATTTGCATGATAAATGGTTTTGTGTCCCATTACTTCCAATCTGCTTTTATTTTTAGGTCTGAATTGATTCTCTGGTAGGCAGCATAGAGATGGGTCTTGCTTCCTCTTTACAGTCTATGTTTTCTGATTGGGATATTTAGTCCTTTTTTGTTAAAGCAATCATTGAGAAAGTATTTGTATCTCTCTAGTTGACTTCACAAGGAAAAGTGTGACAGGCTTCGCTCTGAGAAGGAGGTCTGCGTGGAACGCCTCTTTCAACTCATGGCTTGTTTCTGGCTGACCGAAGGCTTCTCAAGGGTGTGTACGGAAGCCAAGGGAAAAAGCGGCTACACTTCTCTCTCCGGGGGGAAAAAAGCAAGAACCCAAAAGCATCGGCGAGAAACCGTCTCTCAACGATCACCTTCTTTCCTGACGAGACAGAAACATGTTCAACTCTGTGTGTGTGTGTGTGTGTGTGTGTGTGTGTGTGTGTGAGGGCACGCGCGCGCGCGCGTGCGTGAGTGAATAAGGAGAGTGCCATGTACTGACCTGGGAAAAGCAAGTCTGCGTCTACGGCGACTCGCCACTAGCATCTTCAGGTATCCTGGAGAGAGAAGCATTTCCAAAAGTGGGTGTGGAAGCATCATGAAAGTGCCGTACGCTTTACTACCTTTCCCTGGACCTAACTCCGAGAAACGTCCTCCCTGACGATCGAAAAGAGCTGAGCCATCTCAAGGCTGCGTGTGATCGCACAGGGACCGTTCCCTGGACCTAACTCCGGAAAACGCGTCGGGGTACAAGGCAGCTTTCAACGGACGTCTTCTTTCGTGAGCCCAGAAGCGTTTGCATATGTAGGCGTGGAAGCGTCAGGAGAGCGACGTAGACCGCCCTCTAAGAGGCAACCTCGCTTTTGCGAAGCCGTCTTGCACCTGACATCCTTTGCCTTGGAGACGGGAGCCTTTTATATAGTCGTGGTGGAAGCACAAGGAACGTGCCGTGCCCTGTCCTCATCTCTTAGAAACAAGGCCGCGCGCAATGGGACTTTCAGCGTAGCATATGGACGGGGTCATGAAGTCAGTCGAGATTGCAAGTGGACGTGTGCAGGCATAAGGAGAGTGCCCTATCCTTAACTCCTTGAAAGCGTGACGGAGGGAGACCGTCTTTCAAGCGAACCCCTCTCCGGAGGATATATCGAAGCAGTGACAAAAGTGGATGTGGAAGCACAACGCAAGGGTTCTATACGAAACTCGGAAAAGAAGGTGGTGTAGAAGGCAGCTTTCCCCCGCGTCTTGGTTCAGGTTTAGGGAAGGGATACTCACTGCGCGTGTGGAAGCCTAGGGAAAGTACCATGGGCTGATGTGTGAAAACCAAGCCTGCGCAGAACGCAACGTTCAGCGCACATCTTGTTTCACGAAGAGAGAAGCCTTTCCAATCTGTGCGTGGAAGCCTAAGGCCAAGTGCCATATATCCTTACCCCCACGGAAAACCGCTGTAGGAAACCCGTCGTTCAACTCACAGCTTCCCGGAGGAAGTTTTTCTAAAGTGCGTGTGGAGGCCCAAGGAAAAGTGTGACAGGCTTCGCTCTGAGAAGGAGGTCTGTGTGGAACGCCTCTTTCAACTCACGGCTTGTTTCTGGCTGAGGGAAGGCTTCTCAAGGGTGTGTACGGAAGCCTAGGCAAAAAGCGCATACACTTTACTCTCCGGGGGGAAAAGGGCAAGCACCCAAAAGCATTGGCGAGAAACCGTCTCTCAACGAACACCTCCTTTCCTGACGAGACAGAAACATGTTCAACTCTGTGTGTGTGTGTGTGTGTGTGTGTGTGTGTGTGTGTGTGGGCGCGCGCGCGCGTGAGTGAATAAGGAATGTGCCATGCACTCACCTGGGAAAAGCAAGTCTGCGTATACGGCAACTCTCCACTAACATCTTCAGGTATCCTTGAGAGAGAAGCATTTCCAAAAGTGGGTGTGGAAGCATCATGAAAGTGCCGTACGCTTTACTACCGTTCAACACCCAAACTCAACACCCAAAAAACAAATAAGCGAGTCAAGAAATGGGCAGAAGATATGAACAGATATTTCTCCAAAGAAGACACACAAATGGCCAACAGACATATGACAAACTGCTCAAAATCACTTGGCATGGGGAAAAAGAAATCCAAATGACAATGAGATACCACTTCATACCAGTCAGAATTGCAAAAGTTAACAAGCGAAGAAATAACAAATGTTGGTGAGGAGAAAGGGGAACTCTCTTACACTTCTAAGTGGGAATGAAAACTGGTACAGCCACTTTGGAAAACAATATGGAGGTTCCTCAAGAACTTAAAAGAGAGCTCCCTTACAACCCAGCAATTTTATTTACCCCAAAGCTACAAATGTAGTGATCTGAAGGGGCAACTGCACCCCGAATGTTTATAGCGATATTGTCCACAATAGCCAAACCGTGGAAGGAACCAAGAGCTCCATCGACAGATAAATGGATAAAGAAAACATGGTATATACATATACAAAGGAATGTGACTCAGCCATCAGAAAGGATCAATATTTAGCATATCGATGTGGATGGCACTGGAGGGTATTATGCTGAGCAAAATAAGTCAGTCAGAGAAAAACAATTATTATATGGTTTTACTCATATGTGGAATAGAAGGAACAGCACAGAGGATCATAGGGGAAGGGAGGGAAAATGAATGCGAAGAAACCAGAGAGGAAGAAAATCCATGACAGGTTCCCAGCTATTGGAAACAAACTGAGGGTTGCTGGAGGAAAGGTGGGTGGGGAGATGGAGTAACTGTGTGATGGGCATTAAGGAATGCATGCGATGTGGTGAACACTGGGTGTTATACACAACTGATGAATTGTGGAACGCTACATTTGAAATTACTGGTGTACTCTATGTTGGCTAATTCAATTTCAATGTTAAAAAAGTCTATTTTGTCTGATATAAGGATTGCTACTCTGACTTCTTTTGACATCCACTTGCATGATTAATGTTTCTCCATCTCTTAATTTCCATCTGCAGGTGTCTTTAGGTGTGAAATCTTTTATATATATATACAAACTCTGTCATGCTCTTTTGCTTGGAGCATTTAGTCCATTTACATTCAAACTAATTATCATTAGACATGTATTTATTGATGTTTTGTTACTTGTTTCATAGTTTTTTGTGTAGTTTTTCTCTGATCCTTTCTTCTCTTGCTCTCTCTCTCATGGTTTGCTCGTTTTCTTTAATGATATTCTTGGATTTCTTTCCCTTTATCTTTTGCATGTGTATTAGAGGTTTGGGTTTGTGGTGACCCCCTGGATTATATAGCCTTTTCAGTCTATATTAAGTTGAATGCTGTTTAAGTTCAAACCCACTGTTGACTCCTCCTCATGTGTTAGGGTATATGTTTTCATATTTTACATACTTTTATTTTGTGAATCCCTTAACTGATTTTTACAGAAATACTTATTTTTACTGCTTCCTTGATTCATTATTGTCATACTCTCACTTACGATTTTTTTCCACTCATAGTGTCCCCTTCAATATTTTTTGTAGTTAATTTAGTGGTCATGAACTCTTTTAGTTTGTGTGGCTAAGAAACTCTTTTTCTCCCCTTCTTTTCTGAAGGATAGGCTTGCTGGATAAATTATTCCTTGCTGCAGATTTTTCTCCTTCAGCACTTTGAATATTTAACGCCACTTTCTTCTGTCCTGCTTAGTTTCTGCTGAAAACTCAGCTGATAGCTTTATGGGCTTTCCCTTGCATGTTAACTGTCTTCATTTATCTTGCTGCTTTAAATGTTTTTTCTTTATCACTACCTTTTCCCATTTGGATTACTATGTATCTTGATGTGGACCTCCTTAGGTTGATTTTGTGGGAGGGGATCTCTATGCCTTATGGATTTGTATAGGTTTCCTTCACCAGATTAGGTTAAGTTTTCAGCTCTTCTTTGGTCAAATAGATTTTCTGCCCCCTTTTCCCCCTTTTCACCTTCTGGGATCCCTCTCATGTGGGTGTTGTTACACTGGATGGAGTCACTGAATTCCCTAAGTCTCTTCTCATTTTTGCATACTTCTTTTTCCTCTCATTTGTTCCGCTTGATTACTTTCCATTACTGTCTTCTAGTTCATTAATTTGTTCCTCTGCTTCGTCCATCCTGCTAATTATTCTATCTAGTATATTCTTCATTTCATTTCTTGTGTTCCACATCTCTGATTATTTCTTTCATATCTCTTTGTTAAGAGTCTCAATGATGTTCCCCCTTCTGATGTCCTCCCTCTTTTCATTTCCCCAGTGAGTATCTTTATAATTGTTATCTTAAATTTTCTGTCAGGCATGTTCCTTATATCCATTTTGTTTAGGTCTCTTGCTGTGGCTTTGTCCTCTTCTTTCGTTTAGGACATAGTCCTCTGTCTGCTCATTTGGCCTACTTCTCAGAGAATATCTCTCTGTTAGGAAGGTCAGATATATTGCTTGTTCTTGAAAATACGGGGCAGAACATACATTTTTCACTTGGTGATGCTGGTTCTCCTCTGAAGGTAATGCATAGCAACAACAGAGACTGGATCTGGACTGTGTCATTGTGCACAACACATGGGGTGTGCTGTTTTAACAAGATGCATGCGTGTTCTGTGGGTGATGGGGAGACATATTGTTGTCAAGGATTGTGTGGGTCTTATCAGGGAGGGTATCCACAGCACTGGGACTGAAGCAGGTGTGGTAGGTGTGGGGATGGGCCATGGTTTATGCAAGTTAGTGATTGCTAGATTGTGCTTGGTCTTGCAGGTAGGTGTGTGTTTATAATGAGGGGCCGTAGAGGGAAATGGCACCTGCCAGCTCCTTTGTTCCTGGACAAGTCCCTTAGCAAACTCTGAGTTCAGGAACTATGTCTCCCTTGTTTAATCCTCAAGCACCTTTCAACCTGCTTCACCCAAGCTTCTCCACACTCTTTGCTCTGCTTAATCTTTAAGGACAGATCTCAGCTTCCTATCACCTTCTGTGCTCTCTCAGAGCTGAGACAGCTGATTTTTAAAAGTTCCAAGCTTTAAGTCTGCTGGTTGTATACGCTCACAAATGTCATCCCTTCTGATTTTCAAAGCCATAAGCTATGAGGATGTCTCTACGCTTTAGAGGCTCCCCGGTGTAGTAGTTTGTTTCTGGCCCCTCTGTGACTGTGGTTCCCTCCCTCTGGTGGTCAGAAATATGGGCTTTAGATTCCTACAGAGTCCTTGTCCTTCCTACCATCTTTGATGTGATTCCCTCTCTCCATTTAGTTGTATAGTTTTGTGGGGAAATCTGAAGGTCCATTTCTGGGTGACTCTGGTGTGAGTGTTACCTAGTTGTATCTGTGGGATGAGGTGAGTTTAGGGTCCTTCTACTCTGCCATCTTCCCCACAATTCAGTTTATTTTGTCTCATAAAAATATTACGACTCCAACTTTCTTTTCACTTCCATTTGCATGATAAATGGTTTTGTGTCCCATTACTTCCAATCTGCTTTTATTTTTAGGTCTGAAGTGATTCTCTGCTAGGCAGCATAGAGATGGGTCTTGCTTCCTCTTTACAGTCTATGTTTTCTGATTGGGATATTTAGTCCTTTTTTGTTAAAGCAATCATTGAGAAAGTATTTGTATCTCTCTAGTTGACTTCACAAGGAAAAGTGTGACAGGCTTCGCTCTGAGAAGGAGGTCTGCGTGGAACGCCTCTTTCAACTCATGGCTTGTTTCTGGCTGACGGAAGGCTTCTCAAGGGTGTGTACGGAAGCCTAGGGAAAAAGCGGCTACACTTCTCTCTCCGGGGGGAAAAAAGCAAGAACCCAAAAGCATCGGCGAGAAACCGTCTCTCAACGATCACCTTCTTTCCTGACGAGACAGAAACATGTTCAACTCTGTGTGTGTGTGTGTGTGTGTGTGTGTGTGTGTGAGGGCACGCGCGCACGCGCGTGCGTGAGTGAATAAGGAGAGTGCCATGTACTGACCTGGGAAAAGCAAGTCTGCGTCTACGGCGACTCGCCACTAGCATCTTCAGGTATCCTGGAGAGAGAAGCATTTCCAAAAGTGGGTGTGGAAGCATCATGAAAGTGCCGTACGCTTTACTACCTTTCCCTGGACCTAACTCCGAGAAACGTCCTCCCTGACGATCGAAAAGAGCTGAGCCATCTCAAGGATGCGTGTGATCGCACAGGGACCGTTCCCTGGACCTAACTCCGAGAAACGCGTCGGGGTACAAGGCAGCTTTCAACGGACGTCTTCTTTCGTGAGCCCAGAAGCGTTTGCATATGTAGGCGTGGAAGCGTCAGCAGAGCGCCGTAGACCGCCCTCTAAGAGGCAACCTCGCTTTTGCGAAGCCGTCTTGCACCTGACATCCTTTGCCTTGGAGACGGGAGCCTTTTATATAGTCGTGGTGGAAGCACAAGGAACGTGCCGTGCCCTGTCCTCATCTCTTAGAAACAAGGCCGCGCGCAATGGGACTTTCAGCGTAGCATATGGACGGGGTCATGAAGTCAGTCGAGATTGCAAGTGGACGTGTGCAGGCATAAGGAGAGTGCCCTATCCTTAACTCCTTGAAAGCGTGACGGAGGGAGACCGTCTTTCAAGCGAACCCCTCTCCGGAGGATATATCGAAGCAGTGACAAAAGTGGATGTGGAAGCACAACGCAAGGGTTCTATACGAAACTCGGAAAAGAAGGTGGTGTAGAAGGCAGCTTTCCCCCGCGTCTTGGTTCAGGTTTAGGGAAGGGATACTCTTTGCGCGTGTGGAAGCCTAGGGAAAGTACCATCGGCTGATGTGTGAAAAGCAAGCCTGCGCAGAACGCAACGTTCAGCGCACATCTTGTTTCACGAAGAGAGAAGCCGTTTCCAATGTGTGCGTGGAAGCCTAAGGCCAAGTGCCATATATCCTTACCCCCACGGAAAACCGCTGTAGGAAACCCGTCGTTCAACTCACAGCTTCCCGGAGGAAGTTTTTCTAAAGTGCGTGTGGAGGCCCAAGGAAAAGTGTGACAGGCTTCGCTCTGAGAAGGAGGTCTGTGTGGAACGCCTCTTTCAACTCACGGCTTGTTTCTGAGTGACGGAAGGCTTCTCAAGGGTGTGTACGGAAGCCTAGGCAAAAAGCGCATACACTTCACTCTCCGGGGGGAAAAGGGCAAGCACCCAAAAGCATTGGCGAGAAACCGTCTCTCAACGAACACCTCCTTTCCTGACGAGACGGAAACATGTTCAACTCTGTGTGTGTGTGTGTGAGTGTGCGCGCGCGCGCGCGCGTGAGTGAATAAGGAATGTGCCATGCACTCACCTGGGAAAAGCAAGTCTGCGTATACGGCAACTCTCCACTAACATCTTCAGGTATCCTTGAGAGAGAAGCATTTCCAAAAGTGGGTGTGGAAGCATCATGAAAGTGCCGTACGCTTTACTACCGTTCAACACCCAAACTCAACACCCAAAATACAAATAACCGAGTCAAGAAATGGGCAGAAGATATGAACAGGTATTTCTCCAAAGAAGACACACAAATGGCCAACAGACATATGAGAAACTGCTCAACAGCACTTGGCAAGGGGAAAAAGAAATCCAAATGACATTTCACACCAGTCAGAATTGCAAAATTAACAAGCAAAGAAATAACAAATGTTGGTGAGGAGAAAGGGGAACTCTCTTACACTTCAAAGTGGGAATGAAAACTGGTACAGCCACTTTGGAAAACAATATTGAGGTTCCTCAAGAAGTTAAAACAGAGCTCCCTTACACCCCAGCAATTTTATTTACCCCAAAGCTACAAATGTAGTGATCTGAAGGGGCAACTGCACCCCAAATGTTTATAGCGACATTGTCCACAGTAGCCAAACCGTGGAAGGAACCAAGACATCCATCGACACATAAATGGATAAAGAAAACATGGTATATACATATACAAAGGAATGTGACTCAGCCATCAGAAAGGATCAATATTTAGCATATCGATGTGGATGGCACTGGAGGGTATTATGCTGAGCAAAATAAGTCAGTCAGAGAAAAACAATTATTATATGGTTTTACTCATATGTGGAATAGAAGGAACAGCACAGAGGATCATAGGGGAAGGGAGGGAAAATGAATGCGAAGAAACCAGAGAGGAAGAAAATCCATGACAGGTTCCTAACTATTGGAAACAAACTGAGGGTTGCTGGAGGAAAGGTGGGTGGGGAGATGGAGTAACTGTGTGATGGGCATTAAGGAATGCATGTGATGTGATGAACACTGGGTGTTATACACAACTGATGAATTGTGGAACGCTACATTTGAAACTACTGGTGTACTCTATGTTGGCTAATTCAATTTCAATGTTAAAAAAGTCTATTTTGTCTGATATAAGGATTGCTACTCTGACTTCTTTTGACATCCACTTGCATGATTAATGTTTCTCCATCTCTTAATTTCCATCTGCAGGTGTCTTTAGGTGTGAAATCTTTTATATATATATACAAACTCTGTCATGCTCTTTTGCTTGGAGCATTTAGTCCATTTACATTCAAACTAATTATCATTAGACATGTATTTATTGATGTTTTGTTACTTGTTTCATAGTTTTTTGTGTAGTTTTTCTCTGATCCTTTCTTCTCTTGCTCTCTCTCTCATGGTTTGCTCGTTTTCTTTAATGATATTCTTGGATTTCTTTCCCTTTATCTTTTGCATGTGTATTAGAGGTTTGGGTTTGTGGTGACCCCCTGGATTATATATAGCCTTTTCAGTCTATATTAAGTTGAATGCTGTTTAAGTTCAAACCCACTGTTGACTCCTCCTCATGTGTTAGGGTATATGTTTTCATATTTTACATACTTTTATTTTGTGAATCCCTTAACTGATTTTTACAGAAATACTTATTTTTACTGCTTCCTTGATTCATTATTGTCATACTCTCACTTACGATTTTTTTCCACTCATAGTGTCCCCTTCAATATTTTTTGTAGTTAATTTAGTGGTCATGAACTCTTTTAGTTTGTGTGGCTAAGAAACTCTTTTTCTCCCCTTCTTTTCTGAAGGATAGGCTTGCTGGATAAATTATTCCTTGCTGCAGATTTTTCTCCTTCAGCACTTTGAATATTTAACGCCACTTTCTTCTGTCCTGCTTAGTTTCTGCTGAAAACTCAGCTGATAGCTTTATGGGCTTTCCCTTGCATGTTACCTGTCTTCTTTTATCTTGCTGCTTTAAATGTTTTTTCTTTATCACTACCTTTTCCCATTTGGATTACTATGTATCTTGATGTGGACCTCCTTAGGTTGATTTTGTGGGAGGGGATCTCTATGCCTTATGGATTTGTATAGGTTTCCTTCACCAGATTAGGTTAAGTTTTCAGCTCTTCTTTGGTCAAATAGATTTTCTGCCCCCTTTTCCCCCTTTTCACCTTCTGGGATCCCTCTCATGTGGGTGTTGTTACACTGGATGGAGTCACTGAATTCCCTAAGTCTCTTCTCATTTTTGCATACTTCTTTTTCCTCTCATTTGTTCCGCTTGATTACTTTCCATTACTGTCTTCTAGTTCATTAATTTGTTCCTCTGCTTCGTCCATCCTGCTAATTATTCTATCTAGTATATTCTGCATTTCATTTCTTGTGTTCCACATCTCTGATTATTTCTTTCATATCTCTTTGTTAAGAGTCTCAATGATGTTCCCCCTTCTGATGTCCTCCCTCTTTTCATTTCCCCAGTGAGTATCTTTATAATTGTTATCTTAAATTTTCTGTCAGGCATGTTCCTTATATCCATTTTGTTTAGGTCTCTTGCTGTGGCTTTGTCCTCTTCTTTCGTTTAGGACATAGTCCTCTGTCTGCTCATTTGGCCTACTTCTCAGAGAATATCTCTCTGTTAGGAAGGTCAGATATATTGCTTGTTCTTGAAAATACGGGGCAGAACATACATTTTTCACTTGGTGATGCTGGTTCTCCTCTGAAGGTAATGCATAGCAACAACAGAGACTGGATCTGGACTGTGTCATTGTGCACAACACATGGGGTGTGCTGTTTTAACAAGATGCATGCGTGTTCTGTGGGTGATGGGGAGACATATTGTTGTCAAGGATTGTGTGGGTCTTATCAGGGAGGGTATCCACAGCACTGGGACTGAAGCAGGTGTGGTAGGTGTGGGGATGGGCCATGGTTTATGCAAGTTAGTGATTGCTAGATTGTGCTTGGTCTTGCAGGTAGGTGTGTGTTTATAATGAGGGGCCGTAGAGGGAAATGGAACCTGCCAGCTCCTTTGTTCCTGGACAAGTCCCTTAGCAAACTCTGAGTTCAGGAACTATGTCTCCCTTGTTTAATCCTCAAGCACCTTTCAACCTGCTTCACCCAAGCTTCTCCACACTCTTTGCTCTGCTTAATCTTTAAGGACAGATCTCAGCTTCCTATCACCTTCTGTGCTCTCTCAGAGCTGAGACAGCTGATTTTTAAAAGTTCCAAGCTTTAAGTCTGCTGGTTGTATACGCTCACAAATGTCATCCCTTCTGATTTTCAAAGCCATAAGCTATGAGGATGTCTCTACGCTTTAGAGGCTCCCCGGTGTAGTAGTTTGTTTCTGGCCCCTCTGTGACTGTGGTTCCCTCCCTCTGGTGGTCAGAAATATGGGCTTTAGATTCCTACAGAGTCCTTGTCCTTCCTACCATCTTTGATGTGATTCCCTCTCTCCATTTAGTTGTATAGTTTTGTGGGGAAACCTGAAGGTCCATTTCTGGGTGACTCTGGTGTGAGTGTTACCTAGTTGTATCTGTGGGATGAGGTGAGTTTAGGGTCCTTCTACTCTGCCATCTTCCCCACAATTCAGTTTATTTTGTCTCATAAAAATATTACGACTCCAACTTTCTTTTCACTTCCATTTGCATGATAAATGGTTTTGTGTCCCATTACTTCCAATCTGCTTTTATTTTTAGGTCTGAAGTGATTCTCTGCTAGGCAGCATAGAGATGGGTCTTGCTTCCTCTTTACAGTCTATGTTTTCTGATTGGGATATTTAGTCCTTTTTTGTTAAAGCAATCATTGAGAAAGTATTTGTATCTCTCTAGTTTACTTCACAAGGAAAAGTGTGACAGGCTTCGCTCTGAGAAGGAGGTCTGCGTGGAACGCCTCTTTCAACTCATGGCTTGTTTCTGGCTGACGGAAGGCTTCTCAAGGGTGTGTACGGAAGCCTAGGGAAAAAGCGGCTACACTTCTCTCTCCGGGGGGAAAAAAGCAAGAACCCAAAAGCATCGGCGAGAAACCGTCTCTCAACGATCACCTTCTTTCCTGACGAGACAGAAACATGTTCAACTCTGTGTGTGTGTGTGTGTGTGTGTGTGTGTGTGTGTGTGTGTGTGAGGGCACGCGCGCACGCGCGTGCGTGAGTGAATAAGGAGAGTGCCATGTACTGACCTGGGAAAAGCAAGTCTGCGTCTACGGCGACTCGCCACTAGCATCTTCAGGTATCCTGGAGAGAGAAGCATTTCCAAAAGTGGGTGTGGAAGCATCATGAAAGTGCCGTACGCTTTACTACCTTTCCCTGGACCTAACTCCGAGAAACGTCCTCCCTGACGATCGAAAAGAGCTGAGCCATCTCAAGGATGCGTGTGATCGCACAGGGACCGTTCCCTGGACCTAACTCCGAGAAACGCGTCGGGGTACAAGGCAGCTTTCAACGGACGTCTTCTTTCGTGAGCCCAGAAGCGTTTGCATATGTAGGCGTGGAAGCGTCAGCAGAGCGCCGTAGACCGCCCTCTAAGAGGCAACCTCGCTTTTGCGAAGCCGTCTTGCACCTGACATCCTTTGCCTTGGAGACGGGAGCCTTTTATATAGTCGTGGTGGAAGCACAAGGAACGTGCCGTGCCCTGTCCTCATCTCTTAGAAACAAGGCCGCGCGCAATGGGACTTTCAGCGTAGCATATGGACGGGGTCATGAAGTCAGTCGAGATTGCAAGTGGACGTGTGCAGGCATAAGGAGAGTGCCCTATCCTTAACTCCTTGAAAGCGTGACGGAGGGAGACCGTCTTTCAAGCGAACCCCTCTCCGGAGGATATATCGAAGCAGTGACAAAAGTGGATGTGGAAGCACAACGCAAGGGTTCTATACGAAACTCGGAAAAGAAGGTGGTGTAGAAGGCAGCTTTCCCCCGCGTCTTGGTTCAGGTTTAGGGAAGGGATACTCTCTGCGCGTGTGGAAGCCTAGGGAAAGTACCATCGGCTGATGTGTGAAAAGCAAGCCTGCGCAGAACGCAACGTTCAGCGCACATCTTGTTTCACGAAGAGAGAAGCCGTTTCCAATGTGTGCGTGGAAGCCTAAGGCCAAGTGCCATATATCCTTACCCCCACGGAAAACCGCTGTAGGAAACCCGTCGTTCAACTCACAGCTTCCCGGAGGAAGTTTTTCTAAAGTGCGTGTGGAGGCCCAAGGAAAAGTGTGACAGGCTTCGCTCTGAGAAGGAGGTCTGTGTGGAACGCCTCTTTCAACTCACGGCTTGTTTCTGAGTGACGGAAGGCTTCTCAAGGGTGTGTACGGAAGCCTAGGCAAAAAGCGCATACACTTCACTCTCCGGGGGGAAAAGGGCAAGCACCCAAAAGCATTGGCGAGAAACCGTCTCTCAACGAACACCTCCTTTCCTGACGAGACGGAAACATGTTCAACTCTGTGTGTGTGTGTGTGAGTGTGCGCGCGCGCGCGCGCGTGAGTGATTAAGGAATGTGCCATGCACTCACCTGGGAAAAGCAAGTCTGCGTATACGGCAACTCTCCACTAACATTTTCAGGTATCCTTGAGAGAGAAGCATTTCCAAAAGTGGGTGTGGAAGCATCATGAAAGTGCCGTACGCTTTACTACCGTTCAACACCCAAACTCAACACCCAAAATACAAATAACCGAGTCAAGAAATGGGCAGAAGATATGAACAGGTATTTCTCCAAAGAAGACACACAAATGGCCAACAGACATATGAGAAACTGCTCAACAGCACTTGGCAAGGGGAAAAAGAAATCCAAATGACATTTCACACCAGTCAGAATTGCAAAATTAACAAGCAAAGAAATAACAAATGTTGGTGAGGAGAAAGGGGAACTCTCTTACACTTCAAAGTGGGAATGAAAACTGGTACAGCCACTTTGGAAAACAATATTGAGGTTCCTCAAGAAGTTAAAACAGAGCTCCCTTACACCCCAGCAATTTTATTTACCCCAAAGCTACAAATGTAGTGATCTGAAGGGGCAACTGCACCCCAAATGTTTATAGCGACATTGTCCACAGTAGCCAAACCGTGGAAGGAACCAAGACATCCATCGACACATAAATGGATAAAGAAAACATGGTATATACATATACAAAGGAATGTGACTCAGCCATCAGAAAGGATCAATATTTAGCATATCGATGTGGATGGCACTGGAGGGTATTATGCTGAGCAAAATAAGTCAGTCAGAGAAAAACAATTATTATATGGTTTTACTCATATGTGGAATAGAAGGAACAGCACAGAGGATCATAGGGGAAGGGAGGGAAAATGAATGCGAAGAAACCAGAGAGGAAGAAAATCCATGACAGGTTCCTAACTATTGGAAACAAACTGAGGGTTGCTGGAGGAAAGGTGGGTGGGGAGATGGAGTAACTGTGTGATGGGCATTAAGGAATGCATGTGATGTGATGAACACTGGGTGTTATACACAACTGATGAATTGTGGAACGCTACATTTGAAACTACTGGTGTACTCTATGTTGGCTAATTCAATTTCAATGTTAAAAAAGTCTATTTTGTCTGATATAAGGATTGCTACTCTGACTTCTTTTGACATCCACTTGCATGATTAATGTTTCTCCATCTCTTAATTTCCATCTGCAGGTGTCTTTAGGTGTGAAATCTTTTATATATATATACAAACTCTGTCATGCTCTTTTGCTTGGAGCATTTAGTCCATTTACATTCAAACTAATTATCATTAGACATGTATTTATTGATGTTTTGTTACTTGTTTCATAGTTTTTTGTGTAGTTTTTCTCTGATCCTTTCTTCTCTTGCTCTCTCTCTCATGGTTTGTTCGTTTTCTTTAATGATATTCTTGGATTTCTTTCCCTTTATCTTTTGCATGTGTATTAGAGGTTTGGGTTTGTGGTGACCCCCTGGATTATATATAGCCTTTTCAGTCTATATTAAGTTGAATGCTGTTTAAGTTCAAACCCACTGTTGACTCCTCCTCATGTGTTAGGGTATATGTTTTCATATTTTACATACTTTTATTTTGTGAATCCCTTAACTGATTTTTACAGAAATACTTATTTTTACTGCTTCCTTGATTCATTATTGTCATACTCTCACTTACGATTTTTTTCCACTCATAGTGTCCCCTTCAATATTTTTTGTAGTTAATTTAGTGGTCATGAACTCTTTTAGTTTGTGTGGCTAAGAAACTCTTTTTCTCCCCTTCTTTTCTGAAGGATAGGCTTGCTGGATAAATTATTCCTTGCTGCAGATTTTTCTCATTCAGCACTTTGAATATTTAACGCCACTTTCTTCTGTCCTGCATAGTTTCTGCTGAAAACTCAGCTGATAGATTTATGGGCTTTCCCTTGCATGTTAACTGTCTTCTTTTATCTTGCTGCTTTAAATGTTTTTTCTTTATCACTACCTTTTCCCATTTGGATTACTATGTATCTTGATGTGGACCTCCTTAGGTTGATTTTGTGGGAGGGGATCTCTATGCCTTATGGATTTGTATAGGTTTCCTTCACCAGATTAGGTTAAGTTTTCAGCTCTTCTTTGGTCAAATAGATTTTCTGCCCCCTTTTCCCCCTTTTCACCTTCTGGGATCCCTCTCATGTGGGTGTTGTTACACTGGATGGAGTCACTGAATTCCCTATGTCTCTTCTCATTTTTGCATACTTCTTTTTCCTCTCATTTGTTCCGCTTGATTACTTTCCATTACTGTCTTCTAGTTCATTAATTTGTTCCTCTGCTTCGTCCATCCTGCTAATTATTCTATCTAGTATATTCTTCATTTCATTTCTTGTGTTCCACATCTCTGATTATTTCTTTCATATCTCTTTGTTAAGAGTCTCAATGATGTTCCCCCTTCTGATGTCCTCCCTCTTTTCATTTCTCCAGTGAGTATCTTTATAATTGTTATCTTAAATTTTCTGTCAGGCATGTTCCTTATATCCATTTTGTTTAGGTCTCTTGCTGTGGCTTTGTCCTCTTCTTTCGTTTAGGACATAGTCCTCTGTCTGCTCATTTGGCCTACTTCTCAGAGAATATCTCTCTGTTAGGAAGGTCAGATATATTGCTTGTTCTTGAAAATACGGGGCAGAACATACATTTTTCACTTGGTGATGCTGGTTCTCCTCTGAAGGTAATGCATAGCAACAACAGAGACTGGATCTGGACTGTGTCATTGTGCACAACACATGGGGTGTGCTGTTTTAACAAGATGCATGCGTGTTCTGTGGGTGATGGGGAGACATATTGTTGTCAAGGATTGTGTGGGTCTTATCAGGGAGGGTATCCACAGCACTGGGACTGAAGCAGGTGTGGTAGGTGTGGGGATGGGCCATGGTTTATGCAAGTTAGTGATTGCTAGATTGTGCTTGGTCTTGCAGGTAGGTGTGTGTTTATAATGAGGGGCCGTAGAGGGAAATGGCACCTGCCAGCTCCTTTGTTCCTGGACAAGTCCCTTAGCAAACTCTGAGTTCAGGAACTATGTCTCCCTTGTTTAATCCTCAAGCACCTTTCAACCTGCTTCACCCAAGCTTCTCCACACTCTTTGCTCTGCTTAATCTTTAAGGACAGATCTCAGCTTCCTATCACCTTCTGTGCTCTCTCAGAGCTGAGACAGCTGATTTTTAAAAGTTCCAAGCTTTAAGTCTGCTGGCTGTATACGCTCACAAATGTCATCCCTTCTGATTTTCAAAGCCATAAGCTATGAGGATGTCTCTACGCTTTAGAGGCTCCCCGGTGTAGTAGTTTGTTTCTGGCCCCTCTGTGACTGTGGTTCCCTCCCTCTGGTGGTCAGAAATATGGGCTTTAGATTCCTACAGAGTCCTTGTCCTTCCTACCATCTTTGATGTGATTCCCTCTCTTCATTTAGTTGTATAGTTTTGTGGGGAAATCTGAAGGTCCATTTCTGGGTGACTCTGGTGTGAGTGTTACCTAGTTGTATCTGTGGGATGAGGTGAGTTTAGGGTCCTTCTACTCTGCCATCTTCCCCACAATTCAGTTTATTTTGTCTCATAAAAATATTACGACTCCAACTTTCTTTTCACTTCCATTTGCATGATAAATGGTTTTGTGTCCCATTACTTCCAATCTGCTTTTATTTTTAGGTCTGAAGTGATTCTCTGCTAGGCAGCATAGAGATGGGTCTTGCTTCCTCTTTACAGTCTATGTTTTCTGATTGGGATATTTAGTCCTTTTTTGTTAAAGCAATCATTGAGAAAGTATTTGTATCTCTCTAGTTGACTTCACAAGGAAAAGTGTGACAGGCTTCGCTCTGAGAAGGAGGTCTGCGTGGAACGCCTCTTTCAACTCATGGCTTGTTTCTGGCTGACGGAAGGCTTCTCAAGGGTGTGTACGGAAGCCTAGGGAAAAAGCGGCTACACTTCTCTCTCCGGGGGGAAAAAAGCAAGAACCCAAAAGCATCGGCGAGAAACCGTCTCTCAACGATCACCTTCTTTCCTGACGAGACAGAAACATGTTCAACTCTGTGTGTGTGTGTGTGTGTGTGTGTGTGTGTGTGAGTGTGTGTGAGGGCACGCGCGCGCGCGCGTGCGTGAGTGAATAAGGAGAGTGCCATGTACTGACCTGGGAAAAGCAAGTCTGCGTATACAGCGACTCGCCACTAGCATCTTCAGGTATCCTGGAGAGAGAAGCATTTCCAAAAGTGGGTGTGGAAGCATCATGAAAGTGCCGTACGCTTTACTAACTTTCCCTGGACCTAACTCCGAGAAACGTCCTCCCTGACGATCGAAAAGAGCTGAGCCATCTCAAGGCTGCGTGTGATCGCACAGGGACCGTTCCCTGGACCTAACTTCGGAAAACGCGTCGGGGTACAAGGCAGCTTTCAACGGACGTCTTCTTTCGTGAGCCCAGAAGCGTTTGCATATGTAGGCGTGGAAGCGTCAGGAGAGCGCCGTAGACCGCTCTCTAAGAGGCAACCTCGCTTTTGCGAAGCCGTCTTGCACCTGACATCCTTTGCCTTGGAGACGGGAGCCTTTTATATAGTCGTGGTGGAAGCACAAGGAACGTGCCGTGCCCTGTCCTCATCTCTTAGAAACAAGGCCGCGCGCAATGGGACTTTCAGCGTAGCATATGGACGGGGTCATGAAGTCAGTCGAGATTGCAAGTGGACGTGTGCAGGCATAAGGAGAGTGCCCTATCCTTAACTCCTTGAAAGCGTGACGGAGGGAGACCGTCTTTCAAGCGAACCCCTCTCCGGAGGATATATCGAAGCAGTGACAAAAGTGGATGTGGAAGCACAACGCAAGGGTTCTATACGAAACTCGGAAAAGAAGGTGGTGTAGAAGGCAGCTTTCCCCCGCGTCTTGGTTCAGGTTTAGGGAAGGGATACTCTCTGCGCGTGTGGAAGCCTAGGGAAAGTACCATCGGCTGATGTGTGAAAAGCAAGCCTGCGCAGAACGCAACGCTCAGCGCACATCTTGTTTCACGAAGAGAGAAGCCGTTTCCAATGTGTGCGTGGAAGCCTAAGGCCAAGTGCCATATATCCTTACCCCCACGGAAAACCGCTGTAGGAAACCCGTCGTTCAACTCACAGCTTCCCGGAGGAAGTTTTTCTAAAGTGCGTGTGGAGGCCCAAGGAAAAGTGTGACAGGCTTCGCTCTGAGAAGGAGGTCTGTGTGGAACGCCTCTTTCAACTCACGGCTTGTTTCTGACTGACGGAAGGCTTCTCAAGGGTGTGTACTGAAGCCTACGGAAAAAGCGCATACACTTCACTCTCCGGGGGGAAAAGGGCAAGCACCCAAAAGCATTGGCGAGAAACCGTCTCTCAACGAACACCTCCTTTCCTGACGAGACAGAAACATGTTCAACTCTGTGTGTGTGTGTGTGTGTGCGCGCGCGTGAGTGAATAAGGAATGTGCCATGCACTCACCTGGGAAAAGCAAGTCTGCGTATACGGCAACTCTCCACTAACATCTTCAGGTATCCTTGAGAGAGAAGCATTTCCAAAAGTGGGTGTGGAAGCATCATGAAAGTGCCGTACGCTTTACTACCGTTCAACACCCAAACTCAACACCCAAAATACAAATAACCGAGTCAAGAAATGGGCAGAAGATATGAACAGGTATTTCTCCAAAGAAGACACACAAATGGCCAACAGACATGTGAGAAACTGCTCAACAGCACTTGGCATGGGGAAAAAGAAATCCAAATGACAATGAGATACCACTTCACACCAGTCAGAATTGCAAAAATTAACAAGCGAAGAAATAACAAATGTTGGTGAGGAGAAAGGGGAACTCTCTTACACTTCTAAGTGGGAATGAAAACTGGTACAGCCACTTTGGAAAACAATATGGAGGTTCCTCAAGAACTTAAAACAGAGCTCCCTTACAACCCAGCAATTTTATTTACCCCAAAGCTACAAATGTAGTGATCTGAAGGGGCAACTGCACCCCGAATGTTTATAGCGACATTGTCCACAATAGCCAAACCGTGGAAGGAACCAAGACATCCATCGACAGATAAATGGATAAAGAAAACATGGTACATACATATACAAAGGAATATGACTCAGCCATCAGAAAGGATCAATATTTAGCATATCGATGTGGATGGCACTGGAGGGTATTATGCTGAGCAAAATAAGTCAGTCAGAGAAAAACAATTATTATATGGTTTTACTCATATGTGGAATAGAAGGAACAGCACAGAGGATCATAGGGGAAGGGAGGGAAAATGAATGCGAAGAAACCAGAGAGGAAGAAAATCCATGACAGGTTCCTAACTATTGGAAACAAACTGAGGGTTGCTGGAGGAAAGGTGGGTGGGGAGATGGAGTAACTGTGTGATGGGCATTAAGGAATGCATGCGATGTGATGAACACTGGGTGTTATACACAACTGATGAATTGTGGAACGCTACATTTGAAACTACTGGTGTACTCTATGTTGGCTAATTCAATTTCAATGTTAAAAAAGTCTATTTTGTCTGATATAAGAATTGCTACTCTGAATTCTTTTGACATCCACTTGCATGATTAATGTTTCTCCATCTCTTAATTTCCATCTGCAGGTGTCTTTAGGTGTGAAATCTTTTATATATATATACAAACTCTGTCATGCTCTTTTGCTTGGAGCATTTAGTCCATTTACATTCAAACTAATTATCATTAGACATGTATTTATTGATGTTTTGTTACTTGTTTCATAGTTTTTTGTGTAGTTTTTCTCTGATCCTTTCTTCTCTTGCTCTCTCTCTCATGGTTTGCTCGTTTTCTTTAATGATATTCTTGGATTTCTTTCCCTTTATCTTTTGCATGTGTATTAGAGGTTTGGGTTTGTGGTGACCCCCTGGATTATATATAGCCTTTTCAGTCTATATTAAGTTGAATGCTGTTTAAGTTCAAACCCACTGTTGACTCCTCCTCATGTGTTAGGGTATATGTTTTCATATTTTACATACTTTTATTTTGTGAATCCCTTAACTGATTTTTACAGAAATACTTATTTTTACTGCTTCCTTGATTCATTATTGTCATACTCTCACTTACGATTTTTTTCCACTCATAGTGTCCCCTTCAATATTTTTTGTAGTTAATTTAGTGGTCATGAACTCTTTTAGTTTGTGTGGCTAAGAAACTCTTTTTCTCCCCTTCTTTTCTGAAGGATAGGCTTGCTGGATAAATTATTCCTTGCTGCAGATTTTTCTCATTCAGCACTTTGAATATTTAACGCCACTTTCTTCTGTCCTGCATAGTTTCTGCTGAAAACTCAGCTGATAGATTTATGGGCTTTCCCTTGCATGTTAACTGTCTTCTTTTATCTTGCTGCTTTAAATGTTTTTTCTTTATCACTACCTTTTCCCATTTGGATTACTATGTATCTTGATGTGGACCTCCTTAGGTTGATTTTGTGGGAGGGGATCTCTATGCCTTATGGATTTGTATAGGTTTCCTTCACCAGATTAGGTTAAGTTTTCAGCTCTTCTTTGGTCAAATAGATTTTCTGCCCCCTTTTCCCCCTTTTCACCTTCTGGGATCCCTCTCATGTGGGTGTTGTTACACTGGATGGAGTCACTGAATTCCCTATGTCTCTTCTCATTTTTGCATACTTCTTTTTCCTCTCATTTGTTCCGCTTGATTACTTTCCATTACTGTCTTCTAGTTCATTAATTTGTTCCTCTGCTTCGTCCATCCTGCTAATTATTCTATCTAGTATATTCTTCATTTCATTTCTTGTGTTCCACATCTCTGATTATTTCTTTCATATCTCTTTGTTAAGAGTCTCAATGATGTTCCCCCTTCTGATGTCCTCCCTTTTTTCATTTCCCCAGTGAGTATCTTTATAATTGTTATCCTAAATTTTCTGTCAGGCATGTTCCTTATATCCATTTTGTTTAGGTCTCTTGCTGTGGCTTTGTCCTCTTCTTTCGTTTAGGACATAGTCCTCTGTCTGCTCATTTGGCCTACTTCTCAGAGAATATCTCTCTCTTAGGAAGGTCAGATATATTGCTTGTTCTTGAAAATACGGGGCAGAACATACATTTTTCACTTGGTGATGCTGGTTCTCCTCTGAAGGTAATGCATAGCAACAACAGAGACTGGATCTGGACTGTGTCATTGTGCACAACACATGGGGTGTGCTGTTTTAACAAGACGCATGCGTGTTCTGTGGGTGATGGGGAGACATATTGTTGTCAAGGATTGTGTGGGTCTTATCAGGGAGGGTATCCACAGCACTGGGACTGAAGCAGGTGTGGTAGGTGTGGGGATGGGCCATGGTTTATGCAAGTTAGTGATTGCCAGATTGTGCTTGGTTTTGCAGGTAGGTGTGTGTTTATAATGAGGGGCCGTAGAGGGAAATGGCACCTGCCAGCTCCTTTGTTCCTGGACAAGTCCCTTAGCAAACTCTGAGTTCAGGAACTATGTCTCCCTTGTTTAATCCTCAAGCACCTTTCAACCTGCTTCACCCAAGCTTCTCCACACTCTTTGCTCTGCTTAATCTTTAAGGACAGATCTCAGCTTCCTATCACCTTCTGTGCTCTCTCAGAGCTGAGACAGCTGATTTTTAAAAGTTCCAAGCTTTAAGTCTGCTGGTTGTATACGCTCACAAATGTCATCCCTTCTGATTTTCAAAGCCATAAGCTATGAGGATGTCTCTACGCTTTAGAGGCTCCCCGGTGTAGTAGTTTGTTTCTGGCCCCTCTGTGACTGTGGTTCCCTCCCTCTGGTGGTCAGAAATATGGGCTTTAGATTCCTACAGAGTCCTTGTCCTTCCTACCATCTTTGATGTGATTCCCTCTCTCCATTTAGTTGTATAGTTTTGTGGGGAAATCTGAAGGTCCATTTCTGGGTGACTCTGGTGTGAGTGTTACCTAGTTGTATCTGTGGGATGAGGTGAGTTTAGGGTCCTTCTACTCTGCCATCTTCCCCACAATTCAGTTTATTTTGTCTCATAAAAATATTACGACTCCAACTTTCTTTTCACTTCCATTTGCATGATAAATGGTTTTGTGTCCCATTACTTCCAATCTGCTTTTATTTTTAGGTCTGAAGTGATTCTCTGGTAGGCAGCATAGAGATGGGTCTTGCTTCCTCTTTACAGTCTATGTTTTCTGATTGGGATATTTAGTCCTTTTTTGTTAAAGCAATCATTGAGAAAGTATTTGTATCTCTCTAGTTGACTTCACAAGGAAAAGTGTGACAGGCTTCGCTCTGAGAAGGAGGTCTGCGTGGAACGCCTCTTTCAACTCATGGCTTGTTTCTGGCTGACGGAAGGCTTCTCAAGGGTGTGTACGGAAGCCTAGGGAAAAAGGGGCTACACTTCTCTCTCCGGGGGGAAAAAAGCAAGAACCCAAAAGCATCGGCGAGAAACCGTCTCTCAACGATCACCTTCTTTCCTGACGAGACAGAAACATGTTCAACTCTGTGTGTGTGTGTGTGTGTGTGTGTGTGTGTGTGTGTGTGAGGGCACGCGCGCGCGCGCGTGCGTGAGTGAATAAGGAGAGTGCCATGTACTGACCTGGGAAAAGCAAGTCTGCGTATACAGCGACTCGCCACTAGCATCTTCAGGTATCCTGGAGAGAGAAGCATTTCCAAAAGTGGGTGTGGAAGCATCATGAAAGTGCCGTACGCTTTACTAACTTTCCCTGGACCTAACTCCGAGAAACGTCCTCCCTGACGATCGAAAAGAGCTGAGCCATCTCAAGGCTGCGTGTGATCGCACAGGGACCGTTCCCTGGACCTAACTTCGGAAAACGCGTCGGGGTACAAGGCAGCTTTCAACGGACGTCTTCTTTCGTGAGCCCAGAAGCGTTTGCATATGTAGGCGTGGAAGCGTCAGGAGAGCGCCGTAGACCGCTCTCTAAGAGGCAACCTCGCTTTTGCGAAGCCGTCTTGCACCTGACATCCTTTGCCTTGGAGACGGGAGCCTTTTATATAGTCGTGGTGGAAGCACAAGGAACGTGCCGTGCCCTGTCCTCATCTCTTAGAAACAAGGCCGCGCGCAATGGGACTTTCAGCGTAGCATATGGACGGGGTCATGAAGTCAGTCGAGATTGCAAGTGGACGTGTGCAGGAATAAGGAGAGTGCCCTATCCTTAACTCCTTGAAAGCGTGACGGAGGGAGACCGTCTTTCAAGCGAACCCCTCTCCGGAGGATATATCGAAGCAGTGACAAAAGTGGATGTGGAAGCACAACGCAAGGGTTCTATACGAAACTCGGAAAAGAAGGTGGTGTAGAAGGCAGCTTTCCCCCGCGTCTTGGTTCAGGTTTAGGGAAGGGATACTCTCTGCGCGCGTGGAAGCCTAGGGAAAGTACCATCGGCTGATGTGTGAAAAGCAAGCCTGCGCAGAACGCAACGTTCAGCGCACATCTTGTTTCACGAAGAGAGAAGCCGTTTCCAATGTGTGCGTGGAAGCCTAAGGCCAAGTGCCATATATCCTTACCCCCACGGAAAACCGCTGTAGGAAACCCGTCGTTCAACTCACAGCTTCCCGGAGGAAGTTTTTCTAAAGTGCGTGTGGAGGCCCAAGGAAAAGTGTGACAGGCTTCGCTCTGAGAAGGAGGTCTGTGTGGAACGCCTCTTTCAACTCACGGCTTGTTTCTGACTGACGGAAGGCTTCTCAAGGGTGTGTACTGAAGCCTACGGAAAAAGCGCATACACTTCACTCTCCGGGGGGAAAAGGGCAAGCACCCAAAAGCATTGGCGAGAAACCGTCTCTCAACGAACACCTCCTTTCCTGACGAGACAGAAACATGTTCAACTCTGTGTGTGTGTGTGTGTGTGTGCGCGCGCGCGCGCGCGTGAGTGAATAAGGAATGTGCCATGCACTCACCTGGGAAAAGCAAGTCTGCGTATACGGCAACTCTCCACTAACATCTTCAGGTATCCTTGAGAGAGAAGCATTTCCAAAAGTGGGTGTGGAAGCATCATGAAAGTGCCGTACGCTTTACTACCGTTCAACACCCAAACTCAACACCCAAAATACAAATAACCGAGTCAAGAAATGGGCAGAAGATATGAACAGGTATTTCTCCAACGAAGACACACAAATGGCCAACAGACATATGAGAAACTGCTCAACAGCACTTGGCATGGGGAAAAAGAAATCCAAATGACAATGAGATACCACTTCACACCAGTCAGAATTGCAAAAATTAACAAGCGAAGAAATAACAAATGTTGGTGAGGAGAAAGGGGAACTCTCTTACACTTCTAAGTGGGAATGAAAACTGGTACAGCCACTTTGGAAAACAATATGGAGGTTCCTCAAGAACTTAAAACAGAGCTCCCTTACAACCCAGCAATTTTATTTACCCCAAAGCTACAAATGTAGTGATCTGAAGGGGCAACTGCACCCCGAATGTTTATAGCGACATTGTCCACAATAGCCAAACCGTGGAAGGAACCAAGACATCCATCGACAGATAAATGGATAAAGAAAACATGGTACATACATATACAAAGGAATATGACTCAGCCATCAGAAAGGATCAATATTTAGCATATCGATGTGGATGGCACTGGAGGGTATTATGCTGAGCAAAATAAGTCAGTCAGAGAAAAACAATTATTATATGGTTTTACTCATATGTGGAATAGAAGGAACAGCACAGAGGATCATAGGGGAAGGGAGGGAAAATGAATGCGAAGAAACCAGAGAGGAAGAAAATCCATGACAGGTTCCTAACTATTGGAAACAAACTGAGGGTTGCTGGAGGAAAGGTGGGTGGGGAGATGGAGTAACTGTGTGATGGGCATTAAGGAATGCATGTGATGTGATGAACACTGGGTGTTATACACAACTGATGAATTGTGGAACGCTACATTTGAAACTACTGGTGTACTCTATGTTGGCTAATTCAATTTCAATGTTAAAAAAGTCTATTTTGTCTGATATAAGGATTGCTACTCTGACTTCTTTTGACATCCACTTGCATGATTAATGTTTCTCCATTTCTTAATTTCCATCTGCAGGTGTCTTTAGGTGTGAAATCTTTTATATATATATACAAACTCTGTCATGCTCTTTTGCTTGGAGCATTTAGTCCATTTACATTCAAACTAATTATCATTAGACATGTATTTATTGATGTTTTGTTACTTGTTTCATAGTTTTTTGTGTAGTTTTTCTCTGATCCTTTCTTCTCTTGCTCTCTCTCTCATGGTTTGCTCGTTTTCTTTAATGATATTCTTGGATTTCTTTCCCTTTATCTTTTGCATGTGTATTAGAGGTTTGGGTTTGTGGTGACCCCCTGGATTATATATAGCCTTTTCAGTCTATATTAAGTTGAATGCTGTTTAAGTTCAAACCCACTGTTGACTCCTCCTCATGTGTTAGGGTATATGTTTTCATATTTTACATACTTTTATTTTGTGAATCCCTTAACTGATTTTTACAGAAATACTTATTTTTACTGCTTCCTTGATTCATTATTGTCATACTCTCACTTACGATTTTTTTCCACTCATAGTGTCCCCTTCAATATTTTTTGTAGTTAATTTAGTGGTCATGAACTCTTTTAGTTTGTGTGGCTAAGAAACTCTTTTTCTCCCCTTCTTTTCTGAAGGATAGGCTTGCTGGATAAATTATTCCTTGCTGCAGATTTTTCTCATTCAGCACTTTGAATATTTAACGCCACTTTCTTCTGTCCTGCATAGTTTCTGCTGAAAACTCAGCTGATAGATTTATGGGCTTTCCCTTGCATGTTAACTGTCTTCTTTTATCTTGCTGCTTTAAATGATTTTTCTTTATCACTACCTTTTCCCATTTGGATTACTATGTATCTTGATGTGGACCTCCTTAGGTTGATTTTGTGGGAGGGGATCTCTATGCCTTATGGATTTGTATAGGTTTCCTTCACCAGATTAGGTTAAGTTTTCAGCTCTTCTTTGGTCAAATAGAATTTCTGCCCCCTTTTCCCCCTTTTCACCTTCTGGGATCCCTCTCATGTGGGTGTTGTTACACTGGATGGAGTCACTGAATTCCCTATGTCTCTTCTCATTTTTGCATACTTCTTTTTCCTCTCATTTGTTCCGCTTGATTACTTTCCATTACTGTCTTCTAGTTCATTAATTTGTTCCTCTGCTTCGTCCATCCTGCTAATTATTCTATCTAGTATATTCTTCATTTCATTTCTTGTGTTCCACATCTCTGATTATTTCTTTCATATCTCTTTGTTAAGAGTCTCAATGATGTTCCCCCTTCTGATGTCCTCCCTCTTTTCATTTCCCCAGTGAGTATCTTTATAATTGTTATCTTAAATTTTCTGTCAGGCATGTTCCTTATATCCATTTTGTTTAGGTCTCTTGCTGTGGCTTTGTCCTCTTCTTTCGTTTAGGACATAGTCCTCTGTCTGCTCATTTGGCCTACTTCTCAGAGAATATCTCTCTGTTAGGAAGGTCAGATATATTGCTTGTTCTTGAAAATACGGGGCAGAACATACATTTTTCACTTGGTGATGCTGGTTCTCCTCTGAAGGTAATGCATAGCAACAACAGAGACTGGATCTGGACTGTGTCATTGTGCACAACACATGGGGTGTGCTGTTTTAACAAGATGCATGCGTGTTCTGTGGGTGATGGGGAGACATATTGTTGTCAAGGATTGTGTGGGTCTTATCAGGGAGGGTATCCACAGCACTGGGACTGAAGCAGGTCTGGTAGGTGTGGGGATGGGCCATGGTTTATGCAAGTTAGTGATTGCCAGATTGTGCTTGGTCTTGCAGGTAGGTGTGTGTTTATAATGAGGGGCCGTAGAGGGAAATGGCACCTGCCAGCTCCTTTGTTCCTGGACAAGTCCCTTAGCAAACTCTGAGTTCAGGAACTATGTCTCCCTTGTTTAATCCTCAAGCACCTTTCAACCTGCTTCACCCAAGCTTCTCCACACTCTTTGCTCTGCTTAATCTTTAAGGACAGATCTCAGCTTCCTATCACCTTCTGTGCTCTCTCAGAGCTGAGACAGCTGATTTTTAAAAGTTCCAAGCTTTAAGTCTGCTGGTTGTATACGCTCACAAATGTCATCCCTTCTGATTTTCAAAGCCATAAGCTATGAGGATGTCTCTACGCTTTAGAGGCTCCCCGGTGTAGTAGTTTGTTTCTGGCCCCTCTGTGACTGTGGTTCCCTCCCTCTGGTGGTCAGAAATATGGGGTTTAGATTCCTACAGAGTCCTTGTCCTTCCTACCATCTTTGATGTGATTCCCTCTCTCCATTTAGTTGTATAGTTTTGTGGGGAAATCTGAAGGTCCATTTCTGGGTGACTCTGGTGTGAGTGTTACCTAGTTGTATCTGTGGGATGAGGTGAGTTTAGGGTCCTTCTACTCTGCCATTTCCCCACAATTCAGTTTATTTTGTCTCATAAAAATATTACGACTCCAACTTTCTTTTCACTTCCATTTGCATGATAAATGGTTTTGTGTCCCATTACTTCCAATCTGCTTTTATTTTTAGGTCTGAAGTGATTCTCTGGTAGGCAGCATAGAGATGGGTCTTGCTTCCTCTTTACAGTCTATGTTTTCTGATTGGGATATTTAGTCCTTTTTTGTTAAAGCAATCATTGAGAAAGTATTTGTATCTCTCTAGTTGACTTCACAAGGAAAAGTGTGACAGGCTTCGCTCTGAGAAGGAGGTCTGCGTGGAACGCCTCTTTCAACTCATGGCTTGTTTCTGGCTGACGGAAGGCTTCTCAAGGGTGTGTACGGAAGCCTAGGGAAAAGGCGGCTACACTTCTCTCTCCGGGGGGAAAAAAGCAAGAACCCAAAAGCATCGGCGAGAAACCGTCTCTCAACGATCACCTTCTTTCCTGACGAGACAGAAACATGTTCAACTCTGTGTGTGTGTGTGTGTGTGTGTGTGTGTGTGTGTGTGAGGGCACGCGCGCGCGCGCGTGCGTGAGTGAATAAGGAGAGTGCCATGTACTGACCTGGGAAAAGCAAGTCTGCGTATACAGCGACTCGCCACTAGCATCTTCAGGTATCCTGGAGAGAGAAGCATTTCCAAAAGTGGGTGTGGAAGCATCATGAAAGTGCCGTACGCTTTACTAACTTTCCCTGGACCTAACTCCGAGAAATGTCCTCCCTGACGATCGAAAAGAGCTGAGCCATCTCAAGGCTGCGTGTGATCGCACAGGGACCGTTCCCTGGACCTAACTTCGGAAAACGCGTCGGGGTACAAGGCAGCTTTCAACGGACGTCTTCTTTCGTGAGCCCAGAAGCGTTTGCATATGTAGGCGTGGAAGCGTCAGGAGAGCGCCGTAGACCGCTCTCTAAGAGGCAACCTCGCTTTTGCGAAGCCGTCTTGCACCTGACATCCTTTGCCTTGGAGACGGGAGCCTTTTATATAGTCGTGGTGGAAGCACAAGGAACGTGCCGTGCCCTGTCCTCATCTCTTAGAAACAAGGCCGCGCGCAATGGGACTTTCAGCGTAGCATATGGACGGGGTCATGAAGTCAGTCGAGATTGCAAGTGGACGTGTGCAGGCATAAGGAGAGTGCCCTATCCTTAACTCCTTGAAAGCGTGACGGAGGGAGACCGTCTTTCAAGCGAACCCCTCTCCGGAGGATATATCGAAGCAGTGACAAAAGTGGATGTGGAAGCACAACGCAAGGGTTCTATACGAAACTCGGAAAAGAAGGTGGTGTAGAAGGCAGCTTTCCCCCGCGTCTTGGTTCAGGTTTAGGGAAGGGATACTCTCTGCGCGTGTGGAAGCCTAGGGAAAGTACCATCGGCTGATGTGTGAAAAGCAAGGCTGCGCAGAACGCAACGTTCAGCGCACATCTTGTTTCACGAAGAGAGAAGCCGTTTCCAATGTGTGCGTGGAAGCCTAAGGCCAAGTGCCATATATCCTTACCCCCACGGAAAACCGCTGTAGGAAACCCGTCGTTCAACTCACAGCTTCCCGGAGGAAGTTTTTCTAAAGTGCGTGTGGAGGCCCAAGGAAAAGTGTGACAGGCTTCGCTCTGAGAAGGAGGTCTGTGTGGAACGCCTCTTTCAACTCACGGCTTGTTTCTGACTGACGGAAGGTTTCTCAAGGGTGTGTACTGAAGCCTACGGAAAAAGCGCATACACTTCACTCTCCGGGGGGAAAAGGGCAAGCACCCAAAAGCATTGGCGAGAAACCGTCTCTCAACGAACACCTCCTTTCCTGACGAGACAGAAACATGTTCAACTCTCTGTGTGTGTGTGTGTGTGTGTGCGCGCGCGCGCGCGCGTGAGTGAATAAGGAATGTGCCATGCACTCACCTGGGAAAAGCAAGTCTGCGTATACGGCAACTCTCCACTAACATCTTCAGGTATCCTTGAGAGAGAAGCATTTCCAAAAGTGGGTGTGGAAGCATCATGAAAGTGCCGTACGCTTTACTACCGTTCAACACCCAAACTCAACACCCAAAATACAAATAACCGAGTCAAGAAATGGGCAGAAGATATGAACAGGTATTTCTCCAAAGAAGACACACAAATGGCCAACAGACATATGAGAAACTGCTCAACAGCACTTGGCATGGGGAAAAAGAAATCCAAATGACAATGAGATACCACTTCACACCAGTCAGAATTGCAAAAATTAACAAGCGAAGAAATAACAAATGTTGGTGAGGAGAAAGGGGAACTCTCTTACACTTCTAAGTGGGAATGAAAACTGGTACAGCCACTTTGGAAAACAATATGGAGGTTCCTCAAGAACTTAAAACAGAGCTCCCTTACAACCCAGCAATTTTATTTACCCCAAAGCTACAAATGTAGTGATCTGAAGGGGCAACTGCACCCCGAATGTTTATAGCGACATTGTCCACAATAGCCAAACCGTGGAAGGAACCAAGACATCCATCGACAGATAAATGGATAAAGAAAACATGGTACATACATATACAAAGGAATATGACTCAGCCATCAGAAAGGATCAATATTTAGCATATCGATGTGGATGGCACTGGAGGGTATTATGCTGAGCAAAATAAGTCAGTCAGAGAAAAACAATTATTATATGGTTTTACTCATATGTGGAATAGAAGGAACAGCACAGAGGATCATAGGGGAAGGGAGGGAAAATGAATGCGAAGAAACCAGAGAGGAAGAAAATCCATGACAGGTTCCTAACTATTGGAAACAAACTGAGGGTTGCTGGAGGAAAGGTGGGTGGGGAGATGGAGTAACTGTGTGATGGGCATTAAGGAATGCATGTGATGTGATGAACACTGGGTGTTATACACAACTGATGAATTGTGGAACGCTACATTTGAAACTACTGGTGTACTCTATGTTGGCTAATTCAATTTCAATGTTAAAAAAGTCTATTTTGTCTGATATAAGGATTGCTACTCTGACTTCTTTTGACATCCACTTGCATGATTAATGTTTCTCCATCTCTTAATTTCCATCTGCAGGTGTCTTTAGGTGTGAAATCTTTTATATATATATACAAACTCTGTCATGCTCTTTTGCTTGGAGCATTTAGTCCATTTACATTCAAACTAATTATCATTAGACATGTATTTATTGATGTTTTGTTACTTGTTTCATAGTTTTTTGTGTAGTTTTTCTCTGATCCTTTCTTCTCTTGCTCTCTCTCTCATGGTTTGCTCGTTTTCTTTAATGATATTCTTGGATTTCTTTCCCTTTATCTTTTGCATGTGTATTAGAGGTTTGGGTTTGTGGTGACCCCCTGGATTATATATAGCCTTTTCAGTCTATATTAAGTTGAATGCTGTTTAAGTTCAAACCCACTGTTGACTCCTCCTCATGTGTTAGGGTATATGTTTTCATATTTTACATACTTTTATTTTGTGAATCCCTTAACTGATTTTTACAGAAATACTTATTTTTACTGCTTCCTTGATTCATTATTGTCATACTCTCACTTACGATTTTTTTCCACTCATAGTGTCCCCTTCAATATTTTTTGTAGTTAATTTAGTGCTCATGAACTCTTTTAGTTTGTGTGGCTAAGAAACTCTTTTTCTCCCCTTCTTTTCTGAAGGATAGGCTTGCTGGATAAATTATTCCTTGCTGCAGATTTTTCTCATTCAGCACTTTGAATATTTAACGCCACTTTCTTCTGTCCTGCATAGTTTCTGCTGAAAACTCAGCTGATAGATTTATGGGCTTTCCCTTGCATGTTAACTGTCTTCTTTTATCTTGCTGCTTTAAATGTTTTTTCTTTATCACTACCTTTTCCCATTTGGATTACTATGTATCTTGATGTGGACCTCCTTAGGTTGATTTTGTGGGAGGGGATCTCTATGCCTTATGGATTTGTATAGGTTTCCTTCACCAGATTAGGTTAAGTTTTCAGCTCTTCTTTGGTCAAATAGATTTTCTGCCCCCTTTTCCCCCTTTTCACCTTCTGGGATCCCTCTCATGTGGGTGTTGTTACACTGGATGGAGTCACTGAATTCCCTATGTCTCTTCTCATTTTTGCATACTTCTTTTTCCTCTCATTTGTTCCGCTTGATTACTTTCCATTACTGTCTTCTAGTTCATTAATTTGTTCCTCTGCTTCGTCCATCCTGCTAATTATTCTATCTAGTATATTCTTCATTTCATTTCTTGTGTTCCACATCTCTGATTATTTCTTTCATATCTCTTTGTTAAGAGTCTCAATGATGTTCCCCCTTCTGATGTCCTCCCTCTTTTCATTTCCCCAGTGAGTATCTTTATAATTGTTATCTTAAATTTTCTGTCAGGCATGTTCCTTATATCCATTTTGTTTAGGTCTCTTGCTGTGGCTTTGTCCTCTTCTTTCGTTTAGGACATAGTCCTCTGTCTGCTCATTTGGCCTACTTCTCAGAGAATATCTCTCTGTTAGGAAGGTCAGATATATTGCTTGTTCTTGAAAATACGGGGCAGAACATACATTTTTCACTTGGTGATGCTGGTTCTCCTCTGAAGGTAATGCATAGCAACAACAGAGACTGGATCTGGACTGTGTCATTGTGCACAACACATGGGGTGTGCTGTTTTAACAAGATGCATGCGTGTTCTGTGGGTGATGGGGAGACATATTGTTGTCAAGGATTGTGTGGGTCTTATCAGGGAGGGTATCCACAGCACTGGGACTGAAGCAGGTGTGGTAGGTGTGGGGATGGGCCATGGTTTATGCAAGTTAGTGATTGCCAGATTGTGCTTGGTCTTGCAGGTAGGTGTGTGTTTATAATGAGGGGCCGTAGAGGGAAATGGCACCTGCCAGCTCCTTTGTTCCTGGACAAGTCCCTTAGCAAACTCTGAGTTCAGGAACTATGTCTCCCTTGTTTAATCCTCAAGCACCTTTCAACCTGCTTCACCCAAGCTTCTCCACACTCTTTGCTCTGCTTAATCTTTAAGGACAGATCTCAGCTTCCTATCACCTTCTGTGCTCTCTCAGAGCTGAGACAGCTGATTTTTAAAAGTTCCAAGCTTTAAGTCTGCTGGTTGTATACGCTCACAAATGTCATCCCTTCTGATTTTCAAAGCCATAAGCTATGAGGATGTCTCTACGCTTTAGAGGCTCCCCGGTGTAGTAGTTTGTTTCTGGCCCCTCTGTGACTGTGGTTCCCTCCCTCTGGTGGTCAGAAATATGGGGTTTAGATTCCTACAGAGTCCTTGTCCTTCCTACCATCTTTGATGTGATTCCCTCTCTCCATTTAGTTGTATAGTTTTGTGGGGAAATCTGAAGGTCCATTTCTGGGTGAATCTGGTGTGAGTGTTACCTAGTTGTATCTGTGGGATGAGGTGAGTTTAGGGTCCTTCTACTCTGCCATCTTCCCCACAATTCAGTTTATTTTGTCTCATAAAAATATTACGACTCCAACTTTCTTTTCACTTCCATTTGCATGATAAATGGTTTTGTGTCCCATTACTTCCAATCTGCTTTTATTTTTAGGTCTGAAGTGATTCTCTGGTAGGCAGCATAGAGATGGGTCTTGCTTCCTCTTTACAGTCTATGTTTTCTGATTGGGATATTTAGTCCTTTTTTGTTAAAGCAATCATTGAGAAAGTATTTGTATCTCTCTAGTTGACTTCACAAGGAAAAGTGTGACAGGCTTCGCTCTGAGAAGGAGGTCTGCGTGGAACGCCTCTTTCAACTCATGGCTTGTTTCTGGCTGACGGAAGGCTTCTCAAGGGTGTGTACGGAAGCCTAGGGAAAAGGCGGCTACACTTCTCTCTCCGGGGGGAAAAAAGCAAGAACCCAAAAGCATCGGCGAGAAACCGTCTCTCAACGATCACCTTCTTTCCTGACGAGACAGAAACATGTTCAACTCTGTGTGTGTGTGTGTGTGTGTGTGTGTGTGTGTTTGTGTGTGTGAGGGCACGGGCACGCGCGCGTGCGTGAGTGAATAAGGAGAGTGCCATGTACTGACCTGGGAAAAGCAAGTCTGCGTCTACGGCGACTCGCCACTAGCATCTTCAGGTATCCTGGAGAGAGAAGCATTTCCAAAAGTGGGTGTGGAAGCATCATGAAAGTGCCGTACGCTTTACTACATTTCCCTGGACCTAACTCCGAGAAACGTCCTCCCTGACGATCGAAAAGAGCTGAGCCATCTCAAGGCTGCGTGTGATCGCACAGGGACCGTTCCCTGGACCTAACTCCGAGAAACGCGTCGGGGTACAAGGCAGCTTTCAACGGACGTCTTCTTTCGTGAGCCCAGAAGCGTTTGCATATGTAGGCGTGGAAGCGTCAGCAGAGCGCCGTAGACCGCCCTCTAAGAGGCAACCTCGCTTTTGCGAAGCCGTCTTGCACCTGACATCCTTTGCCTTGGAGACGGGAGCCTTTTATATAGTCGTGGTGGAAGCACAAGGAACGTGCCGTGCCCTGTCCTCATCTCTTAGAAACAAGGCCGCGCGCAATGGGACTTTCAGCGTAGCATATGGACGGGGTCATGAAGTCAGTCGAGATTGCAAGTGGACGTGTGCAGGCATAAGGAGAGTGCCCTATCCTTAACTCCTTGAAAGCGTGACGGAGGGAGACCGTCTTTCAAGCGAACCCCTCTCCGGAGGATATATCGAAGCAGTGACAAAAGTGGATGTGGAAGCACAACGCAAGGGTTCTATACGAAACTCGGAAAAGAAGGTGGTGTAGAAGGCAGCTTTCCCCCGCGTCTTGGTTCAGGTTTAGGGAAGGGATACTCACTGCGCGTGTGGAAGCCTAGGGAAAGTACCATGGGCTGATGTGTGAAAACCAAGCCTGCGCAGAACGCAACGTTCAGCGCACATCTTGTTTCACGAAGAGAGAAGCCTTTCCAATCTGTGCGTGGAAGCCTAAGGCCAAGTGCCATATATCCTTACCCCCACGGAAAACCGCTGTAGGAAACCCGTCGTTCAACTCACAGCTTCCCGGAGGAAGTTTTTCTAAAGTGCGTGTGGAGGCCCAAGGAAAAGTGTGACAGGCTTCGCTCTGAGAAGGAGGTCTGTGTGGAACGCCTCTTTCAACTCACGGCTTGTTTCTGGCTGAGGGAAGGCTTCTCAAGGGTGTGTACGGAAGCCTAGGCAAAAAGCGCATACACTTCACTCTCCGGGGGGAAAAGGGCAAGCACCCAAAAGCATTGGCGAGAAACCGTCTCTCAACGAACACCTCCTTTCCTGACGAGACAGAAACATGTTCAACTCTGTGTGTGTGTGTGTGTGTGTGTGCGCGCGCGCTCGCGCGTGAGTGAATAAGGAATGTGCCATGCACTCACCTGGGAAATGCAAGTCTGCGTATACGGCAACTCTCCACTAACATCTTCAGGTATCCTGGAGAGAGAAGCATTTCCAAAAGTGGGTGTGGAAGCATCATGAAAATGCCGTACGCTTTACTACCGTTCAACACCCAAACTCAACACCCAAAAAACAAATAAGCGAGTCAAGAAATGGGCAGAAGATATGAACAGGTATTTCTCCAAAGAAGACACACAAATGGCCAACAGACATATGAGAAACTGCTCAACAGCACTTGGCATGGGGAAAAAGAAATCCAAATGACAATGAGATACCACTTCACACCAGTCAGAATTGCAAAAATTAACAAGCGAAGAAATAACAAATGTTGGTGAGGAGAAAGGGGAACTCTCTTACACTTCTAAGTGGGAATGAAAACTGGTACAGCCACTTTGGAAAACAATATGGAGGTTCCTCAAGAAGTTAAAACAGAGCTCCCTTACAACCCAGCAATTTTATTTACCCCAAAGCTACAAATGTAGTGATCTGAAGGGGCAACTGCACCCCGAATGTTTATAGCGACATTGTCCACAATAGCCAAACCGTGGAAGGAACCAAGACATCCATCGACAGATAAATGGATAAAGAAAACATGGTATATACATATACAATGGAATATGACTCAGCCATCAGAAAGGATCAATATTTAGCATATCGATGTGGAAGGCACTGGACGGTATTATACTGAGCAAAATAAGTCAGTCAGAGAAAAACAATTATTATATTGTTTTACTCATATGTGGAATAGAAGGAACAGCACAGAGGATCATAGGGGAAGGGAGGGAAAATGAATGCGAAGAAACCAGAGAGGAAGAAAATCCATGACAGGTTCCCAGCTATTGGAAACCATCTGAGGGTTGCTGGAGGAAAGGTGGGTGGGGAGATGGAGTAACTGTGTGATGGGCATTAAGGAATGCATGTGATGTGGTGAACACTGGGTGTTATACACAACTGATGAATTGTGGAACGCTACATTTGAAATTACTGGTGTACTCTATGTTGGCTAATTCAATTTCAATGTTAAAAAAGTCTATTTTGTCTGATATAAGGATTTCTACTCTGACTTCTCTTGACATCCACTTGCATGATTAATGTTTCTCCATCTCTTAATTTCCATCTGCAGGTGTCTTTAGGTGTGAAATCTTTTATATATATATACAAACTCTGTCATGCTCTTTTGCTTGGAGCATTTAGTCCATTTACATTCAAACTAATTATCATTAGACATGTATTTATTGATGTTTTGTTACTTGTTTCATAGTTTTTTGTGTAGTTTTTCTCTGATCCTTTCTTCTCTTGCTCTCTCTCTCATGGTTTGCTCGTTTTCTTTAATGATATTCTTGGATTTCTTTCCCTTTATCTTTTGCATGTGTATTAGAGGTTTGGGTTTGTGGTGACCCCCTGGATTATATATAGCCTTTTCAGTCTATATTAAGTTGAATGCTGTTTAAGTTCAAACCCACTGTTGACTCCTCCTCATGTGTTAGGGTATATGTTTTCATATTTTACATACTTTTATTTTGTGAATCCCTTAACTGATTTTTACAGAAATACTTATTTTTACTGCTTCCTTGATTCATTATTGTCATACTCTCACTTACGATTTTTTTCAACTCATAGTGTCCCCTTCAATATTTTTTGTAGTTAATTTAGTGGTCATGAACTCTTTTAGTTTGTGTGGCTAAGAAACTCTTTTTCTCCCCTTCTTTTCTGAAGGATAGGCTTGCTGGATAAATTATTCCTTGCTGCAGATTTTTCTCATTCAGCACTTTGAATATTTAACGCCACTTTCTTCTGTCCTGCATAGTTTCTGCTGAAAACTCAGCTGATAGCTTTATGGGCTTTCCCTTGCATGTTAACTGTCTTCTTTTATCTTGCTGCTTTAAATGTTTTTTCTTTATCACTACCTTTTCCCATTTTGATTACTATGTATCTTGATGTGGACCTCCTTAGGTTGATTTTGTGGGAGGGGATCTCTATGCCTTATGGATTTGTATAGGTTTCCTTCACCAGATTAGGTTAAGTTTTCAGCTCTTCTTTGGTCAAATAGATTTTCTGCCCCCTTTTCCCCCTTTTCACCTCCTGGGATCCCTCTCATGTGGGTGTTGTTACACTGGATGGAGTCACTGAATTCCCTAAGTCTCTTCTCATTTTTGCATACTTCTTTTTCCTCTCATTTGTTCCGCTTGATTACTTTCCATTACTGTCTTCTAGTTCATTAATTTGTTCCTCTGTTTCGTCCATCCTGCTAATTATTCTATCTAGTATATTCTTCATTTCATTTCTTGTGTTCCACATCTCTGATTATTTCTTTCATATCTCTTTGTTAAGAGTCTCAATGATGTTCCCCCTTCTGATGTCCTCCCTCTTTTCATTTCCCCAGTGAGTATCTTTATAATTGTTATCTTAAATTTTCTGTCAGGCATGTTCCTTATATCCATTTTGTTTAGGTCTCTTGCTGTGGCTTTGTCCTCTTCTTTCGTTTAGGACATAGTCCTCTGTCTGCTCATTTGGCCTACTTCTCAGAGAATATCTCTCTGTTAGGAAGGTCAGATATATTGCTTGTTCTTGAAAATACGGGGCAGAACATACATTTTTCACTTGGTGATGCTGGTTCTCCTCTGAAGGTAATGCATAGCAACAACAGAGACTGGATCTGGACTGTGTCATTGTGCACAACACATGGGGTGTGCTGTTTTAACAAGATGCATGCGTGTTCTGTGGGTGATGGGGAGACATATTGTTGTCAAGGATTGTGTGGGTCTTATCAGGGAGGGTATCCACAGCACTGGGACTGAAGCAGGTGTGGTAGGTGTGGGGATGGGCCATGGTTTATGCAAGTTAGTGATTGCTAGATTGTGCTTGGTCTTGCAGGTAGGTGTGTGTTTATAATGAGGGGCCGTAGAGGGAAATGGCACCTGCCAGCTCCTTTGTTCCTGGACAAGTCCCTTAGCAAACTCTGAGTTCAGGAACTATGTCTCCCTTGTTTAATCCTCAAGCACCTTTCAACCTGCTTCACCCAAGCTTCTCCACACTCTTTGCTCTGCTTAATCTTTAAGGACAGATCTCAGCTTCCTATCACCTTCTGTGCTCTCTCAGAGCTGAGACAGCTGATTTTTAAAAGTTCCAAGCTTTAAGTCTGCTGGTTGTATACGCTCACAAATGTCATCCCTTCTGATTTTCAAAGCCATAAGCTATGAGGATGTCTCTACGCTTTAGAGGCTCCCCGGTGTAGTAGTTTGTTTCTGGCCCCTCTGTGACTGTGGTTCCCTCCCTCTGGTGGTCAGAAATATGGGCTTTAGATTCCTACAGAGTCCTTGTCCTTCCTACCATCTTTGATGTGATTCCCTCTCTCCATTTAGTTGTATAGTTTTGTGGGGAAACCTGAAGGTCCATTTCTGGGTGACTCTGGTGTGAGTGTTACCTAGTTGTATCTGTGGGATGAGGTGAGTTTAGGGTCCTTCTACTCTGCCATCTTCCCCACAATTCAGTTTATTTTGTCTCATAAAAATATTACGACTCCAACTTTCTTTTCACTTCCATTTGCATGATAAATGGTTTTGTGTCCCATTACTTCCAATCTGCTTTTATTTTTAGGTCTGAAGTGATTCTCTGCTAGGCAGCATAGAGATGGGTCTTGCTTCCTCTTTACAGTCTATGTTTTCTGATTGGGATATTTAGTCCTTTTTTGTTAAAGCAATCATTGAGAAAGTATTTGTATCTCTCTAGTTGACTTCACAAGGAAAAGTGTGACAGGCTTCGCTCTGAGAAGGAGGTCTGCGTGGAACGCCTCTTTCAACTCATGGCTTGTTTCTGGCTGACGGAAGGCTTCTCAAGGGTGTGTACGGAAGCCTAGGGAAAAAGCGGCTACACTTCTCTCTCCGGGGGGAAAAAAGCAAGAACCCAAAAGCATCGGCGAGAAACCGTCTCTCAACGATCACCTTCTTTCCTGACGAGACAGAAACATGTTCAACTCTGTGTGTGTGTGTGTGTGTGTGTGTGTGTGTGAGGGCACGCGCGCACGCGCGTGCGTGAGTGAATAAGGAGAGTGCCATGTACTGACCTGGGAAAAGCAAGTCTGCGTCTACGGCGACTCGCCACTAGCATCTTCAGGTATCCTGGAGAGAGAAGCATTTCCAAAAGTGGGTGTGGAAGCATCATGAAAGTGCCGTACGCTTTACTACCTTTCCCTGGACCTAACTCCGAGAAACGTCCTCCCTGACGATCGAAAAGAGCTGAGCCATCTCAAGGATGCGTGTGATCGCACAGGGACCGTTCCCTGGACCTAACTCCGAGAAACGCGTCGGGGTACAAGGCAGCTTTCAACGGACGTCTTCTTTCGTGAGCCCAGAAGCGTTTGCATATGTAGGCGTGGAAGCGTCAGCAGAGCGCCGTAGACCGCCCTCTAAGAGGCAACCTCGCTTTTGCGAAGCCGTCTTGCACCTGACATCCTTTGCCTTGGAGACGGGAGCCTTTTATATAGTCGTGGTGGAAGCACAAGGAACGTGCCGTGCCCTGTCCTCATCTCTTAGAAACAAGGCCGCGCGCAATGGGACTTTCAGCGTAGCATATGGACGGGGTCATGAAGTCAGTCGAGATTGCAAGTGGACGTGTGCAGGCATAAGGAGAGTGCCCTATCCTTAACTCCTTGAAAGCGTGACGGAGGGAGACCGTCTTTCAAGCGAACCCCTCTCCGGAGGATATATCGAAGCAGTGACAAAAGTGGATGTGGAAGCACAACGCAAGGGTTCTATACGAAACTCGGAAAAGAAGGTGGTGTAGAAGGCAGCTTTCCCCCGCGTCTTGGTTCAGGTTTAGGGAAGGGATACTCTCTGCGCGTGTGGAAGCCTAGGGAAAGTACCATCGGCTGATGTGTGAAAAGCAAGCCTGCGCAGAACGCAACGTTCAGCGCACATCTTGTTTCACGAAGAGAGAAGCCGTTTCCAATGTGTGCGTGGAAGCCTAAGGCCAAGTGCCATATATCCTTACCCCCACGGAAAACCGCTGTAGGAAACCCGTCGTTCAACTCACAGCTTCCCGGAGGAAGTTTTTCTAAAGTGCGTGTGGAGGCCCAAGGAAAAGTGTGACAGGCTTCGCTCTGAGAAGGAGGTCTGTGTGGAACGCCTCTTTCAACTCACGGCTTGTTTCTGAGTGACGGAAGGCTTCTCAAGGGTGTGTACGGAAGCCTAGGCAAAAAGCGCATACACTTTACTCTCCGGGGGGAAAAGGGCAAGCACCCAAAAGCATTGGCGAGAAACCGTCTCTCAACGAACACCTCCTTTCCTGACGAGACGGAAACATGTTCAACTCTGTGTGTGTGTGTGTGAGTGTGCGCGCGCGCGCGCGCGTGAGTGAATAAGGAATGTGCCATGCACTCACCTGGGAAAAGCAAGTGTGCGTATACGGCAACTCTCCACTAACATCTTCAGGTATCCTTGAGAGAGAAGCATTTCCAAAAGTGGGTGTGGAAGCATCATGAAAGTGCCGTACGCTTTACTACCGTTCAACACCCAAACTCAACACCCAAAATACAAATAACCGAGTCAAGAAATGGGCAGAAGATATGAACAGGTATTTCTCCAAAGAAGACACACAAATGGCCAACAGACATATGAGAAACTGCTCAACAGCACTTGGCAAGGGGAAAAAGAAATCCAAATGACATTTCACACCAGTCAGAATTGCAAAATTAACAAGCAAAGAAATAACAAATGTTGGTGAGGAGAAAGGGGAACTCTCTTACACTTCAAAGTGGGAATGAAAACTGGTACAGCCACTTTGGAAAACAATATTGAGGTTCCTCAAGAAGTTAAAACAGAGCTCCCTTACACCCCAGCAATTTTATTTACCCCAAAGCTACAAATGTAGTGATCTGAAGGGGCAACTGCACCCCAAATGTTTATAGCGACATTGTCCACAGTAGCCAAACCGTGGAAGGAACCAAGACATCCATCGACACATAAATGGATAAAGAAAACATGGTATATACATATACAAAGGAATGTGACTCAGCCATCAGAAAGGATCAATATTTAGCATATCGATGTGGATGGCACTGGAGGGTATTATGCTGAGCAAAATAAGTCAGTCAGAGAAAAACAATTATTATATGGTTTTACTCATATGTGGAATAGAAGGAACAGCACAGAGGATCATAGGGGAAGGGAGGGAAAATGAATGCGAAGAAACCAGAGAGGAAGAAAATCCATGACAGGTTCCTAACTATTGGAAACAAACTGAGGGTTGCTGGAGGAAAGGTGGGTGGGGAGATGGAGTAACTGTGTGATGGGCATTAAGGAATGCATGTGATGTGGTGAACACTGGGTGTTATACACAACTGATGAATTGTGGAACGCTACATTTGAAATTACTGGTGTACTCTATGTTGGCTAATTCAATTTCAATGTTAAAAAAGTCTATTTTGTCTGATATAAGGATTGCTACTCTGACTTCTTTTGACATCCACTTGCATGATTAATGTTTCTCCATCTCTTAATTTCCATCTGCAGGTGTCTTTAGGTGTGAAATCTTTTATATATATATACAAACTCTGTCATGCTCTTTTGCTTGGAGCATTTAGTCCATTTACATTCAAACTAATTATCATTAGACATGTATTTATTGATGTTTTGTTACTTGTTTCATAGTTTTTTGTGTAGTTTTTCTCTGATCCTTTCTTCTCTTGCTCTCTCTCTCATGGTTTGCTCGTTTTCTTTAATGATATTCTTGGATTTCTTTCCCTTTATCTTTTGCATGTGTATTAGAGGTTTGGGTTTGTGGTGACCCCCTGGATTATATATAGCCTTTTCAGTCTATATTAAGTTGAATGCTGTTTAAGTTCAAACCCACTGTTGACTCCTCCTCATGTGTTAGGGTATATGTTTTCATATTTTACATACTTTTATTTTGTGAATCCCTTAACTGATTTTTACAGAAATACTTATTTTTACTGCTTCCTTGATTCATTATTGTCATACTCTCACTTACGATTTTTTTCCACTCATAGTGTCCCCTTCAATATTTTTTGTAGTTAATTTAGTGGTCATGAACTCTTTTAGTTTGTGTGGCTAAGAAACTCTTTTTCTCCCCTTCTTTTCTGAAGGATAGGCTTGCTGGATAAATTATTCCTTGCTGCAGATTTTTCTCCTTCAGCACTTTGAATATTTAACGCCACTTTCTTCTGTCCTGCATAGTTTCTGCTGAAAACTCAGCTGATAGATTTATGGGCTTTCCCTTGCATGTTAACTGTCTTCTTTTATCTTGCTGCTTTAAATGTTTTTTCTTTATCACTACCTTTTCCCATTTTGATTACTATGTATCTTGATGTGGACCTCCTTAGGGTGATTTTGTGGGAGGGGATCTCTATGCCTTATGGATTTGTATAGGTTTCCTTCACCAGATTAGGTTAAGTTTTCAGCTCTTCTTTGGTCAAATAGATTTTCTGCCCCCTTTTCCCCCTTTTCACCTTCTGGGATCCCTCTCATGTGGGTGTTGTTACACTGGATGGAGTCACTGAATTCCCTAAGTCTCTTCTCATTTTTGCATACTTCTTTTTCCTCTCATTTGTTCCGCTTGATTACTTTCCATTACTGACTTCTAGTTCATTAATTTGTTCCTCTGCTTCGTCCATCCTGCTAATTATTCTATCTAGTATATTCTTCATTTCATTTCTTGTGTTCCACATCTCTGATTATTTCTTTCATATCTCTTTGTTAAGAGTCTCAATGATGTTCCCCCTTCTGATGTCCTCCCTCTTTTCATTTCCCCAGTGAGTATCTTTATAATTGTTATCTTAAATTTTCTGTCAGGCATGTTCCTTATATCCATTTTGTTTAGGTCTCTTGCTGTGGCTTTGTCCTCTTCTTTCGTTTAGGACATAGTCCTCTGTCTGCTCATTTGGCCTACTTCTCAGAGAATATCTCTCTGTTAGGAAGGTCAGATATATTGCTTGTTCTTGAAAATACGGGGCAGAACATACATTTTTCACTTGGTGATGCTGGTTCTCCTCTGAAGGTAATGCATAGCAACAACAGAGACTGGATCTGGACTGTGTCATTGTGCACAACACATGGGGTGTGCTGTTTTAACAAGACGCATGCGTGTTCTGTGGGTGATGGGGAGACATATTGTTGTCAAGGATTGTGTGGGTCTTATCAGGGAGGGTATCCACAGCACTGGGACTGAAGCAGGTGTGGTAGGTGTGGGGATGGGCCATGGTTTATGCAAGTTAGTGATTGCTAGATTGTGCTTGGTCTTGCAGGTAGGTGTGTGTTTATAATGAGGGGCCGTAGAGGGAAATGGCACCTGCCAGCTCCTTTGTTCCTGGACAAGTCCCTTAGCAAACTCTGAGTTCAGGAACTATGTCTCCCTTGTTTAATCCTCAAGCACCTTTCAACCTGCTTCACCCAAGCTTCTCCACACTCTTTGCTCTGCTTAATCTTTAAGGACAGATCTCAGCTTCCTATCACCTTCTGTGCTCTCTCAGAGCTGAGACAGCTGATTTTTAAAAGTTCCAAGCTTTAAGTCTGCTGGTTGTATACGCTCACAAATGTCATCCCTTCTGATTTTCAAAGCCATAAGCTATGAGGATGTCTCTACGCTTTAGAGGCTCCCCGGTGTAGTAGTTTGTTTCTGGCCCCTCTGTGACTGTGGTTCCCTCCCTCTGGTGGTCAGAAATATGGGCTTTAGATTCCTACAGAGTCCTTGTCCTTCCTACCATCTTTGATGTGATTCCCTCTCTCCATTTAGTTGTATAGTTTTGTGGGGAAATCTGAAGGTCCATTTCTGGGTGACTCTGGTGTGAGTGTTACCTAGTTGTATCTGTGGGATGAGGTGAGTTTAGGGTCCTTCTACTCTGCCATCTTCCCCACAATTCAGTTTATTTTGTCTCATAAAAATATTACGACTCCAACTTTCTTTTCACTTCCATTTGCATGATAAATGGTTTTGTGTCCCATTACTTCCAATCTGCTTTTATTTTTAGGTCTGAATTGATTCTCTGGTAGGCAGCATAGAGATGGGTCTTGCTTCCTCTTTACAGTCTATGTTTTCTGATTGGGATATTTAGTCCTTTTTTGTTAAAGCAATCATTGAGAAAGTATTTGTATCTCTCTAGTTGACTTCACAAGGAAAAGTGTGACAGGCTTCGCTCTGAGAAGGAGGTCTGCGTGGAACGCCTCTTTCAACTCATGGCTTGTTTCTGGCTGACCGAAGGCTTCTCAAGGGTGTGTACGGAAGCCAAGGGAAAAAGCGGCTACACTTCTCTCTCCGGGGGGAAAAAAGCAAGAACCCAAAAGCATCGGCGAGAAACCGTCTCTCAACGATCACCTTCTTTCCTGACGAGACAGAAACATGTTCAACTCTGTGTGTGTGTGTGTGTGTGTGTGTGTGTGTGTGTGTGAGGGCACGCGCGCGCGCGCGTGCGTGAGTGAATAAGGAGAGTGCCATGTACTGACCTGGGAAAAGCAAGTCTGCGTCTACGGCGACTCGCCACTAGCATCTTCAGGTATCCTGGAGAGAGAAGCATTTCCAAAAGTGGGTGTGGAAGCATCATGAAAGTGCCGTACGCTTTACTACCTTTCCCTGGACCTAACTCCGAGAAACGTCCTCCCTGACGATCGAAAAGAGCTGAGCCATCTCAAGGCTGCGTGTGATCGCACAGGGACCGTTCCCTGGACCTAACTCCGGAAAACGCGTCGGGGTACAAGGCAGCTTTCAACGGACGTCTTCTTTCGTGAGCCCAGAAGCGTTTGCATATGTAGGCGTGGAAGCGTCAGGAGAGCGACGTAGACCGCCCTCTAAGAGGCAACCTCGCTTTTGCGAAGCCGTCTTGCACCTGACATCCTTTGCCTTGGAGACGGGAGCCTTTTATATAGTCGTGGTGGAAGCACAAGGAACGTGCCGTGCCCTGTCCTCATCTCTTAGAAACAAGGCCGCGCGCAATGGGACTTTCAGCGTAGCATATGGACGGGGTCATGAAGTCAGTCGAGATTGCAAGTGGACGTGTGCAGGCATAAGGAGAGTGCCCTATCCTTAACTCCTTGAAAGCGTGACGGAGGGAGACCGTCTTTCAAGCGAACCCCTCTCCGGAGGATATATCGAAGCAGTGACAAAAGTGGATGTGGAAGCACAACGCAAGGGTTCTATACGAAACTCGGAAAAGAAGGTGGTGTAGAAGGCAGCTTTCCCCCGCGTCTTGGTTCAGGTTTAGGGAAGGGATACTCACTGCGCGTGTGGAAGCCTAGGGAAAGTACCATGGGCTGATGTGTGAAAACCAAGCCTGCGCAGAACGCAACGTTCAGCGCACATCTTGTTTCACGAAGAGAGAAGCCTTTCCAATCTGTGCGTGGAAGCCTAAGGCCAAGTGCCATATATCCTTACCCCCACGGAAAACCGCTGTAGGAAACCCGTCGTTCAACTCACAGCTTCCCGGAGGAAGTTTTTCTAAAGTGCGTGTGGAGGCCCAAGGAAAAGTGTGACAGGCTTCGCTCTGAGAAGGAGGTCTGTGTGGAACGCCTCTTTCAACTCACGGCTTGTTTCTGGCTGAGGGAAGGCTTCTCAAGGGTGTGTACGGAAGCCTAGGCAAAAAGCGCATACACTTTACTCTCCGGGGGGAAAAGGGCAAGCACCCAAAAGCATTGGCGAGAAACCGTCTCTCAACGAACACCTCCTTTCCTGACGAGACAGAAACATGTTCAACTCTGTGTGTGTGTGTGTGTGTGTGTGTGTGTGTGTGTGTGTGGGCGCGCGCGCGCGTGAGTGAATAAGGAATGTGCCATGCACTCACCTGGGAAAAGCAAGTCTGCGTATACGGCAACTCTCCACTAACATCTTCAGGTATCCTTGAGAGAGAAGCATTTCCAAAAGTGGGTGTGGAAGCATCATGAAAGTGCCGTACGCTTTACTACCGTTCAACACCCAAACTCAACACCCAAAAAACAAATAAGCGAGTCAAGAAATGGGCAGAAGATATGAACAGATATTTCTCCAAAGAAGACACACAAATGGCCAACAGACATATGACAAACTGCTCAAAATCACTTGGCATGGGGAAAAAGAAATCCAAATGACAATGAGATACCACTTCATACCAGTCAGAATTGCAAAAGTTAACAAGCGAAGAAATAACAAATGTTGGTGAGGAGAAAGGGGAACTCTCTTACACTTCTAAGTGGGAATGAAAACTGGTACAGCCACTTTGGAAAACAATATGGAGGTTCCTCAAGAACTTAAAAGAGAGCTCCCTTACAACCCAGCAATTTTATTTACCCCAAAGCTACAAATGTAGTGATCTGAAGGGGCAACTGCACCCCGAATGTTTATAGCGATATTGTCCACAATAGCCAAACCGTGGAAGGAACCAAGAGCTCCATCGACAGATAAATGGATAAAGAAAACATGGTATATACATATACAAAGGAATGTGACTCAGCCATCAGAAAGGATCAATATTTAGCATATCGATGTGGATGGCACTGGAGGGTATTATGCTGAGCAAAATAAGTCAGTCAGAGAAAAACAATTATTATATGGTTTTACTCATATGTGGAATAGAAGGAACAGCACAGAGGATCATAGGGGAAGGGAGGGAAAATGAATGCGAAGAAACCAGAGAGGAAGAAAATCCATGACAGGTTCCCAGCTATTGGAAACAAACTGAGGGTTGCTGGAGGAAAGGTGGGTGGGGAGATGGAGTAACTGTGTGATGGGCATTAAGGAATGCATGCGATGTGGTGAACACTGGGTGTTATACACAACTGATGAATTGTGGAACGCTACATTTGAAATTACTGGTGTACTCTATGTTGGCTAATTCAATTTCAATGTTAAAAAAGTCTATTTTGTCTGATATAAGGATTGCTACTCTGACTTCTTTTGACATCCACTTGCATGATTAATGTTTCTCCATCTCTTAATTTCCATCTGCAGGTGTCTTTAGGTGTGAAATCTTTTATATATATATACAAACTCTGTCATGCTCTTTTGCTTGGAGCATTTAGTCCATTTACATTCAAACTAATTATCATTAGACATGTATTTATTGATGTTTTGTTACTTGTTTCATAGTTTTTTGTGTAGTTTTTCTCTGATCCTTTCTTCTCTTGCTCTCTCTCTCATGGTTTGCTCGTTTTCTTTAATGATATTCTTGGATTTCTTTCCCTTTATCTTTTGCATGTGTATTAGAGGTTTGGGTTTGTGGTGACCCCCTGGATTATATAGCCTTTTCAGTCTATATTAAGTTGAATGCTGTTTAAGTTCAAACCCACTGTTGACTCCTCCTCATGTGTTAGGGTATATGTTTTCATATTTTACATACTTTTATTTTGTGAATCCCTTAACTGATTTTTACAGAAATACTTATTTTTACTGCTTCCTTGATTCATTATTGTCATACTCTCACTTACGATTTTTTTCCACTCATAGTGTCCCCTTCAATATTTTTTGTAGTTAATTTAGTGGTCATGAACTCTTTTAGTTTGTGTGGCTAAGAAACTCTTTTTCTCCCCTTCTTTTCTGAAGGATAGGCTTGCTGGATAAATTATTCCTTGCTGCAGATTTTTCTCCTTCAGCACTTTGAATATTTAACGCCACTTTCTTCTGTCCTGCTTAGTTTCTGCTGAAAACTCAGCTGATAGCTTTATGGGCTTTCCCTTGCATGTTAACTGTCTTCATTTATCTTGCTGCTTTAAATGTTTTTTCTTTATCACTACCTTTTCCCATTTGGATTACTATGTATCTTGATGTGGACCTCCTTAGGTTGATTTTGTGGGAGGGGATCTCTATGCCTTATGGATTTGTATAGGTTTCCTTCACCAGATTAGGTTAAGTTTTCAGCTCTTCTTTGGTCAAATAGATTTTCTGCCCCCTTTTCCCCCTTTTCACCTTCTGGGATCCCTCTCATGTGGGTGTTGTTACACTGGATGGAGTCACTGAATTCCCTAAGTCTCTTCTCATTTTTGCATACTTCTTTTTCCTCTCATTTGTTCCGCTTGATTACTTTCCATTACTGTCTTCTAGTTCATTAATTTGTTCCTCTGCTTCGTCCATCCTGCTAATTATTCTATCTAGTATATTCTTCATTTCATTTCTTGTGTTCCACATCTCTGATTATTTCTTTCATATCTCTTTGTTAAGAGTCTCAATGATGTTCCCCCTTCTGATGTCCTCCCTCTTTTCATTTCCCCAGTGAGTATCTTTATAATTGTTATCTTAAATTTTCTGTCAGGCATGTTCCTTATATCCATTTTGTTTAGGTCTCTTGCTGTGGCTTTGTCCTCTTCTTTCGTTTAGGACATAGTCCTCTGTCTGCTCATTTGGCCTACTTCTCAGAGAATATCTCTCTGTTAGGAAGGTCAGATATATTGCTTGTTCTTGAAAATACGGGGCAGAACATACATTTTTCACTTGGTGATGCTGGTTCTCCTCTGAAGGTAATGCATAGCAACAACAGAGACTGGATCTGGACTGTGTCATTGTGCACAACACATGGGGTGTGCTGTTTTAACAAGATGCATGCGTGTTCTGTGGGTGATGGGGAGACATATTGTTGTCAAGGATTGTGTGGGTCTTATCAGGGAGGGTATCCACAGCACTGGGACTGAAGCAGGTGTGGTAGGTGTGGGGATGGGCCATGGTTTATGCAAGTTAGTGATTGCTAGATTGTGCTTGGTCTTGCAGGTAGGTGTGTGTTTATAATGAGGGGCCGTAGAGGGAAATGGCACCTGCCAGCTCCTTTGTTCCTGGACAAGTCCCTTAGCAAACTCTGAGTTCAGGAACTATGTCTCCCTTGTTTAATCCTCAAGCACCTTTCAACCTGCTTCACCCAAGCTTCTCCACACTCTTTGCTCTGCTTAATCTTTAAGGACAGATCTCAGCTTCCTATCACCTTCTGTGCTCTCTCAGAGCTGAGACAGCTGATTTTTAAAAGTTCCAAGCTTTAAGTCTGCTGGTTGTATACGCTCACAAATGTCATCCCTTCTGATTTTCAAAGCCATAAGCTATGAGGATGTCTCTACGCTTTAGAGGCTCCCCGGTGTAGTAGTTTGTTTCTGGCCCCTCTGTGACTGTGGTTCCCTCCCTCTGGTGGTCAGAAATATGGGCTTTAGATTCCTACAGAGTCCTTGTCCTTCCTACCATCTTTGATGTGATTCCCTCTCTCCATTTAGTTGTATAGTTTTGTGGGGAAATCTGAAGGTCCATTTCTGGGTGACTCTGGTGTGAGTGTTACCTAGTTGTATCTGTGGGATGAGGTGAGTTTAGGGTCCTTCTACTCTGCCATCTTCCCCACAATTCAGTTTATTTTGTCTCATAAAAATATTACGACTCCAACTTTCTTTTCACTTCCATTTGCATGATAAATGGTTTTGTGTCCCATTACTTCCAATCTGCTTTTATTTTTAGGTCTGAAGTGATTCTCTGCTAGGCAGCATAGAGATGGGTCTTGCTTCCTCTTTACAGTCTATGTTTTCTGATTGGGATATTTAGTCCTTTTTTGTTAAAGCAATCATTGAGAAAGTATTTGTATCTCTCTAGTTGACTTCACAAGGAAAAGTGTGACAGGCTTCGCTCTGAGAAGGAGGTCTGCGTGGAACGCCTCTTTCAACTCATGGCTTGTTTCTGGCTGACGGAAGGCTTCTCAAGGGTGTGTACGGAAGCCTAGGGAAAAAGCGGCTACACTTCTCTCTCCGGGGGGAAAAAAGCAAGAACCCAAAAGCATCGGCGAGAAACCGTCTCTCAACGATCACCTTCTTTCCTGACGAGACAGAAACATGTTCAACTCTGTGTGTGTGTGTGTGTGTGTGTGTGTGTGTGTGAGGGCACGCGCGCACGCGCGTGCGTGAGTGAATAAGGAGAGTGCCATGTACTGACCTGGGAAAAGCAAGTCTGCGTCTACGGCGACTCGCCACTAGCATCTTCAGGTATCCTGGAGAGAGAAGCATTTCCAAAAGTGGGTGTGGAAGCATCATGAAAGTGCCGTACGCTTTACTACCTTTCCCTGGACCTAACTCCGAGAAACGTCCTCCCTGACGATCGAAAAGAGCTGAGCCATCTCAAGGATGCGTGTGATCGCACAGGGACCGTTCCCTGGACCTAACTCCGAGAAACGCGTCGGGGTACAAGGCAGCTTTCAACGGACGTCTTCTTTCGTGAGCCCAGAAGCGTTTGCATATGTAGGCGTGGAAGCGTCAGCAGAGCGCCGTAGACCGCCCTCTAAGAGGCAACCTCGCTTTTGCGAAGCCGTCTTGCACCTGACATCCTTTGCCTTGGAGACGGGAGCCTTTTATATAGTCGTGGTGGAAGCACAAGGAACGTGCCGTGCCCTGTCCTCATCTCTTAGAAACAAGGCCGCGCGCAATGGGACTTTCAGCGTAGCATATGGACGGGGTCATGAAGTCAGTCGAGATTGCAAGTGGACGTGTGCAGGCATAAGGAGAGTGCCCTATCCTTAACTCCTTGAAAGCGTGACGGAGGGAGACCGTCTTTCAAGCGAACCCCTCTCCGGAGGATATATCGAAGCAGTGACAAAAGTGGATGTGGAAGCACAACGCAAGGGTTCTATACGAAACTCGGAAAAGAAGGTGGTGTAGAAGGCAGCTTTCCCCCGCGTCTTGGTTCAGGTTTAGGGAAGGGATACTCTTTGCGCGTGTGGAAGCCTAGGGAAAGTACCATCGGCTGATGTGTGAAAAGCAAGCCTGCGCAGAACGCAACGTTCAGCGCACATCTTGTTTCACGAAGAGAGAAGCCGTTTCCAATGTGTGCGTGGAAGCCTAAGGCCAAGTGCCATATATCCTTACCCCCACGGAAAACCGCTGTAGGAAACCCGTCGTTCAACTCACAGCTTCCCGGAGGAAGTTTTTCTAAAGTGCGTGTGGAGGCCCAAGGAAAAGTGTGACAGGCTTCGCTCTGAGAAGGAGGTCTGTGTGGAACGCCTCTTTCAACTCACGGCTTGTTTCTGAGTGACGGAAGGCTTCTCAAGGGTGTGTACGGAAGCCTAGGCAAAAAGCGCATACACTTCACTCTCCGGGGGGAAAAGGGCAAGCACCCAAAAGCATTGGCGAGAAACCGTCTCTCAACGAACACCTCCTTTCCTGACGAGACGGAAACATGTTCAACTCTGTGTGTGTGTGTGTGAGTGTGCGCGCGCGCGCGCGCGTGAGTGAATAAGGAATGTGCCATGCACTCACCTGGGAAAAGCAAGTCTGCGTATACGGCAACTCTCCACTAACATCTTCAGGTATCCTTGAGAGAGAAGCATTTCCAAAAGTGGGTGTGGAAGCATCATGAAAGTGCCGTACGCTTTACTACCGTTCAACACCCAAACTCAACACCCAAAATACAAATAACCGAGTCAAGAAATGGGCAGAAGATATGAACAGGTATTTCTCCAAAGAAGACACACAAATGGCCAACAGACATATGAGAAACTGCTCAACAGCACTTGGCAAGGGGAAAAAGAAATCCAAATGACATTTCACACCAGTCAGAATTGCAAAATTAACAAGCAAAGAAATAACAAATGTTGGTGAGGAGAAAGGGGAACTCTCTTACACTTCAAAGTGGGAATGAAAACTGGTACAGCCACTTTGGAAAACAATATTGAGGTTCCTCAAGAAGTTAAAACAGAGCTCCCTTACACCCCAGCAATTTTATTTACCCCAAAGCTACAAATGTAGTGATCTGAAGGGGCAACTGCACCCCAAATGTTTATAGCGACATTGTCCACAGTAGCCAAACCGTGGAAGGAACCAAGACATCCATCGACACATAAATGGATAAAGAAAACATGGTATATACATATACAAAGGAATGTGACTCAGCCATCAGAAAGGATCAATATTTAGCATATCGATGTGGATGGCACTGGAGGGTATTATGCTGAGCAAAATAAGTCAGTCAGAGAAAAACAATTATTATATGGTTTTACTCATATGTGGAATAGAAGGAACAGCACAGAGGATCATAGGGGAAGGGAGGGAAAATGAATGCGAAGAAACCAGAGAGGAAGAAAATCCATGACAGGTTCCTAACTATTGGAAACAAACTGAGGGTTGCTGGAGGAAAGGTGGGTGGGGAGATGGAGTAACTGTGTGATGGGCATTAAGGAATGCATGTGATGTGATGAACACTGGGTGTTATACACAACTGATGAATTGTGGAACGCTACATTTGAAACTACTGGTGTACTCTATGTTGGCTAATTCAATTTCAATGTTAAAAAAGTCTATTTTGTCTGATATAAGGATTGCTACTCTGACTTCTTTTGACATCCACTTGCATGATTAATGTTTCTCCATCTCTTAATTTCCATCTGCAGGTGTCTTTAGGTGTGAAATCTTTTATATATATATACAAACTCTGTCATGCTCTTTTGCTTGGAGCATTTAGTCCATTTACATTCAAACTAATTATCATTAGACATGTATTTATTGATGTTTTGTTACTTGTTTCATAGTTTTTTGTGTAGTTTTTCTCTGATCCTTTCTTCTCTTGCTCTCTCTCTCATGGTTTGCTCGTTTTCTTTAATGATATTCTTGGATTTCTTTCCCTTTATCTTTTGCATGTGTATTAGAGGTTTGGGTTTGTGGTGACCCCCTGGATTATATATAGCCTTTTCAGTCTATATTAAGTTGAATGCTGTTTAAGTTCAAACCCACTGTTGACTCCTCCTCATGTGTTAGGGTATATGTTTTCATATTTTACATACTTTTATTTTGTGAATCCCTTAACTGATTTTTACAGAAATACTTATTTTTACTGCTTCCTTGATTCATTATTGTCATACTCTCACTTACGATTTTTTTCCACTCATAGTGTCCCCTTCAATATTTTTTGTAGTTAATTTAGTGGTCATGAACTCTTTTAGTTTGTGTGGCTAAGAAACTCTTTTTCTCCCCTTCTTTTCTGAAGGATAGGCTTGCTGGATAAATTATTCCTTGCTGCAGATTTTTCTCCTTCAGCACTTTGAATATTTAACGCCACTTTCTTCTGTCCTGCTTAGTTTCTGCTGAAAACTCAGCTGATAGCTTTATGGGCTTTCCCTTGCATGTTACCTGTCTTCTTTTATCTTGCTGCTTTAAATGTTTTTTCTTTATCACTACCTTTTCCCATTTGGATTACTATGTATCTTGATGTGGACCTCCTTAGGTTGATTTTGTGGGAGGGGATCTCTATGCCTTATGGATTTGTATAGGTTTCCTTCACCAGATTAGGTTAAGTTTTCAGCTCTTCTTTGGTCAAATAGATTTTCTGCCCCCTTTTCCCCCTTTTCACCTTCTGGGATCCCTCTCATGTGGGTGTTGTTACACTGGATGGAGTCACTGAATTCCCTAAGTCTCTTCTCATTTTTGCATACTTCTTTTTCCTCTCATTTGTTCCGCTTGATTACTTTCCATTACTGTCTTCTAGTTCATTAATTTGTTCCTCTGCTTCGTCCATCCTGCTAATTATTCTATCTAGTATATTCTGCATTTCATTTCTTGTGTTCCACATCTCTGATTATTTCTTTCATATCTCTTTGTTAAGAGTCTCAATGATGTTCCCCCTTCTGATGTCCTCCCTCTTTTCATTTCCCCAGTGAGTATCTTTATAATTGTTATCTTAAATTTTCTGTCAGGCATGTTCCTTATATCCATTTTGTTTAGGTCTCTTGCTGTGGCTTTGTCCTCTTCTTTCGTTTAGGACATAGTCCTCTGTCTGCTCATTTGGCCTACTTCTCAGAGAATATCTCTCTGTTAGGAAGGTCAGATATATTGCTTGTTCTTGAAAATACGGGGCAGAACATACATTTTTCACTTGGTGATGCTGGTTCTCCTCTGAAGGTAATGCATAGCAACAACAGAGACTGGATCTGGACTGTGTCATTGTGCACAACACATGGGGTGTGCTGTTTTAACAAGATGCATGCGTGTTCTGTGGGTGATGGGGAGACATATTGTTGTCAAGGATTGTGTGGGTCTTATCAGGGAGGGTATCCACAGCACTGGGACTGAAGCAGGTGTGGTAGGTGTGGGGATGGGCCATGGTTTATGCAAGTTAGTGATTGCTAGATTGTGCTTGGTCTTGCAGGTAGGTGTGTGTTTATAATGAGGGGCCGTAGAGGGAAATGGAACCTGCCAGCTCCTTTGTTCCTGGACAAGTCCCTTAGCAAACTCTGAGTTCAGGAACTATGTCTCCCTTGTTTAATCCTCAAGCACCTTTCAACCTGCTTCACCCAAGCTTCTCCACACTCTTTGCTCTGCTTAATCTTTAAGGACAGATCTCAGCTTCCTATCACCTTCTGTGCTCTCTCAGAGCTGAGACAGCTGATTTTTAAAAGTTCCAAGCTTTAAGTCTGCTGGTTGTATACGCTCACAAATGTCATCCCTTCTGATTTTCAAAGCCATAAGCTATGAGGATGTCTCTACGCTTTAGAGGCTCCCCGGTGTAGTAGTTTGTTTCTGGCCCCTCTGTGACTGTGGTTCCCTCCCTCTGGTGGTCAGAAATATGGGCTTTAGATTCCTACAGAGTCCTTGTCCTTCCTACCATCTTTGATGTGATTCCCTCTCTCCATTTAGTTGTATAGTTTTGTGGGGAAACCTGAAGGTCCATTTCTGGGTGACTCTGGTGTGAGTGTTACCTAGTTGTATCTGTGGGATGAGGTGAGTTTAGGGTCCTTCTACTCTGCCATCTTCCCCACAATTCAGTTTATTTTGTCTCATAAAAATATTACGACTCCAACTTTCTTTTCACTTCCATTTGCATGATAAATGGTTTTGTGTCCCATTACTTCCAATCTGCTTTTATTTTTAGGTCTGAAGTGATTCTCTGCTAGGCAGCATAGAGATGGGTCTTGCTTCCTCTTTACAGTCTATGTTTTCTGATTGGGATATTTAGTCCTTTTTTGTTAAAGCAATCATTGAGAAAGTATTTGTATCTCTCTAGTTTACTTCACAAGGAAAAGTGTGACAGGCTTCGCTCTGAGAAGGAGGTCTGCGTGGAACGCCTCTTTCAACTCATGGCTTGTTTCTGGCTGACGGAAGGCTTCTCAAGGGTGTGTACGGAAGCCTAGGGAAAAAGCGGCTACACTTCTCTCTCCGGGGGGAAAAAAGCAAGAACCCAAAAGCATCGGCGAGAAACCGTCTCTCAACGATCACCTTCTTTCCTGACGAGACAGAAACATGTTCAACTCTGTGTGTGTGTGTGTGTGTGTGTGTGTGTGTGTGTGTGTGTGAGGGCACGCGCGCACGCGCGTGCGTGAGTGAATAAGGAGAGTGCCATGTACTGACCTGGGAAAAGCAAGTCTGCGTCTACGGCGACTCGCCACTAGCATCTTCAGGTATCCTGGAGAGAGAAGCATTTCCAAAAGTGGGTGTGGAAGCATCATGAAAGTGCCGTACGCTTTACTACCTTTCCCTGGACCTAACTCCGAGAAACGTCCTCCCTGACGATCGAAAAGAGCTGAGCCATCTCAAGGATGCGTGTGATCGCACAGGGACCGTTCCCTGGACCTAACTCCGAGAAACGCGTCGGGGTACAAGGCAGCTTTCAACGGACGTCTTCTTTCGTGAGCCCAGAAGCGTTTGCATATGTAGGCGTGGAAGCGTCAGCAGAGCGCCGTAGACCGCCCTCTAAGAGGCAACCTCGCTTTTGCGAAGCCGTCTTGCACCTGACATCCTTTGCCTTGGAGACGGGAGCCTTTTATATAGTCGTGGTGGAAGCACAAGGAACGTGCCGTGCCCTGTCCTCATCTCTTAGAAACAAGGCCGCGCGCAATGGGACTTTCAGCGTAGCATATGGACGGGGTCATGAAGTCAGTCGAGATTGCAAGTGGACGTGTGCAGGCATAAGGAGAGTGCCCTATCCTTAACTCCTTGAAAGCGTGACGGAGGGAGACCGTCTTTCAAGCGAACCCCTCTCCGGAGGATATATCGAAGCAGTGACAAAAGTGGATGTGGAAGCACAACGCAAGGGTTCTATACGAAACTCGGAAAAGAAGGTGGTGTAGAAGGCAGCTTTCCCCCGCGTCTTGGTTCAGGTTTAGGGAAGGGATACTCTCTGCGCGTGTGGAAGCCTAGGGAAAGTACCATCGGCTGATGTGTGAAAAGCAAGCCTGCGCAGAACGCAACGTTCAGCGCACATCTTGTTTCACGAAGAGAGAAGCCGTTTCCAATGTGTGCGTGGAAGCCTAAGGCCAAGTGCCATATATCCTTACCCCCACGGAAAACCGCTGTAGGAAACCCGTCGTTCAACTCACAGCTTCCCGGAGGAAGTTTTTCTAAAGTGCGTGTGGAGGCCCAAGGAAAAGTGTGACAGGCTTCGCTCTGAGAAGGAGGTCTGTGTGGAACGCCTCTTTCAACTCACGGCTTGTTTCTGAGTGACGGAAGGCTTCTCAAGGGTGTGTACGGAAGCCTAGGCAAAAAGCGCATACACTTCACTCTCCGGGGGGAAAAGGGCAAGCACCCAAAAGCATTGGCGAGAAACCGTCTCTCAACGAACACCTCCTTTCCTGACGAGACGGAAACATGTTCAACTCTGTGTGTGTGTGTGTGAGTGTGCGCGCGCGCGCGCGCGTGAGTGATTAAGGAATGTGCCATGCACTCACCTGGGAAAAGCAAGTCTGCGTATACGGCAACTCTCCACTAACATCTTCAGGTATCCTTGAGAGAGAAGCATTTCCAAAAGTGGGTGTGGAAGCATCATGAAAGTGCCGTACGCTTTACTACCGTTCAACACCCAAACTCAACACCCAAAATACAAATAACCGAGTCAAGAAATGGGCAGAAGATATGAACAGGTATTTCTCCAAAGAAGACACACAAATGGCCAACAGACATATGAGAAACTGCTCAACAGCACTTGGCAAGGGGAAAAAGAAATCCAAATGACATTTCACACCAGTCAGAATTGCAAAATTAACAAGCAAAGAAATAACAAATGTTGGTGAGGAGAAAGGGGAACTCTCTTACACTTCAAAGTGGGAATGAAAACTGGTACAGCCACTTTGGAAAACAATATTGAGGTTCCTCAAGAAGTTAAAACAGAGCTCCCTTACACCCCAGCAATTTTATTTACCCCAAAGCTACAAATGTAGTGATCTGAAGGGGCAACTGCACCCCAAATGTTTATAGCGACATTGTCCACAGTAGCCAAACCGTGGAAGGAACCAAGACATCCATCGACACATAAATGGATAAAGAAAACATGGTATATACATATACAAAGGAATGTGACTCAGCCATCAGAAAGGATCAATATTTAGCATATCGATGTGGATGGCACTGGAGGGTATTATGCTGAGCAAAATAAGTCAGTCAGAGAAAAACAATTATTATATGGTTTTACTCATATGTGGAATAGAAGGAACAGCACAGAGGATCATAGGGGAAGGGAGGGAAAATGAATGCGAAGAAACCAGAGAGGAAGAAAATCCATGACAGGTTCCTAACTATTGGAAACAAACTGAGGGTTGCTGGAGGAAAGGTGGGTGGGGAGATGGAGTAACTGTGTGATGGGCATTAAGGAATGCATGTGATGTGATGAACACTGGGTGTTATACACAACTGATGAATTGTGGAACGCTACATTTGAAACTACTGGTGTACTCTATGTTGGCTAATTCAATTTCAATGTTAAAAAAGTCTATTTTGTCTGATATAAGGATTGCTACTCTGACTTCTTTTGACATCCACTTGCATGATTAATGTTTCTCCATCTCTTAATTTCCATCTGCAGGTGTCTTTAGGTGTGAAATCTTTTATATATATATACAAACTCTGTCATGCTCTTTTGCTTGGAGCATTTAGTCCATTTACATTCAAACTAATTATCATTAGACATGTATTTATTGATGTTTTGTTACTTGTTTCATAGTTTTTTGTGTAGTTTTTCTCTGATCCTTTCTTCTCTTGCTCTCTCTCTCATGGTTTGCTCGTTTTCTTTAATGATATTCTTGGATTTCTTTCCCTTTATCTTTTGCATGTGTATTAGAGGTTTGGGTTTGTGGTGACCCCCTGGATTATATATAGCCTTTTCAGTCTATATTAAGTTGAATGCTGTTTAAGTTCAAACCCACTGTTGACTCCTCCTCATGTGTTAGGGTATATGTTTTCATATTTTACATACTTTTATTTTGTGAATCCCTTAACTGATTTTTACAGAAATACTTATTTTTACTGCTTCCTTGATTCATTATTGTCATACTCTCACTTACGATTTTTTTCCACTCATAGTGTCCCCTTCAATATTTTTTGTAGTTAATTTAGTGGTCATGAACTCTTTTAGTTTGTGTGGCTAAGAAACTCTTTTTCTCCCCTTCTTTTCTGAAGGATAGGCTTGCTGGATAAATTATTCCTTGCTGCAGATTTTTCTCATTCAGCACTTTGAATATTTAACGCCACTTTCTTCTGTCCTGCATAGTTTCTGCTGAACTCAGCTGATAGATTTATGGGCTTTCCCTTGCATGTTAACTGTCTTCTTTTATCTTGCTGCTTTAAATGTTTTTTCTTTATCACTACCTTTTCCCATTTGGATTACTATGTATCTTGATGTGGACCTCCTTAGGTTGATTTTGTGGGAGGGGATCTCTATGCCTTATGGATTTGTATAGGTTTCCTTCACCAGATTAGGTTAAGTTTTCAGCTCTTCTTTGGTCAAATAGATTTTCTGCCCCCTTTTCCCCCTTTTCACCTTCTGGGATCCCTCTCATGTGGGTGTTGTTACACTGGATGGAGTCACTGAATTCCCTATGTCTCTTCTCATTTTTGCATACTTCTTTTTCCTCTCATTTGTTCCGCTTGATTACTTTCCATTACTGTCTTCTAGTTCATTAATTTGTTCCTCTGCTTCGTCCATCCTGCTAATTATTCTATCTAGTATATTCTTCATTTCATTTCTTGTGTTCCACATCTCTGATTATTTCTTTCATATCTCTTTGTTAAGAGTCTCAATGATGTTCCCCCTTCTGATGTCCTCCCTCTTTTCATTTCTCCAGTGAGTATCTTTATAATTGTTATCTTAAATTTTCTGTCAGGCATGTTCCTTATATCCATTTTGTTTAGGTCTCTTGCTGTGGCTTTGTCCTCTTCTTTCGTTTAGGACATAGTCCTCTGTCTGCTCATTTGGCCTACTTCTCAGAGAATATCTCTCTGTTAGGAAGGTCAGATATATTGCTTGTTCTTGAAAATACGGGGCAGAACATACATTTTTCACTTGGTGATGCTGGTTCTCCTCTGAAGGTAATGCATAGCAACAACAGAGACTGGATCTGGACTGTGTCATTGTGCACAACACATGGGGTGTGCTGTTTTAACAAGATGCATGCGTGTTCTGTGGGTGATGGGGAGACATATTGTTGTCAAGGATTGTGTGGGTCTTATCAGGGAGGGTATCCACAGCACTGGGACTGAAGCAGGTGTGGTAGGTGTGGGGATGGGCCATGGTTTATGCAAGTTAGTGATTGCTAGATTGTGCTTGGTCTTGCAGGTAGGTGTGTGTTTATAATGAGGGGCCGTAGAGGGAAATGGCACCTGCCAGCTCCTTTGTTCCTGGACAAGTCCCTTAGCAAACTCTGAGTTCAGGAACTATGTCTCCCTTGTTTAATCCTCAAGCACCTTTCAACCTGCTTCACCCAAGCTTCTCCACACTCTTTGCTCTGCTTAATCTTTAAGGACAGATCTCAGCTTCCTATCACCTTCTGTGCTCTCTCAGAGCTGAGACAGCTGATTTTTAAAAGTTCCAAGCTTTAAGTCTGCTGGCTGTATACGCTCACAAATGTCATCCCTTCTGATTTTCAAAGCCATAAGCTATGAGGATGTCTCTACGCTTTAGAGGCTCCCCGGTGTAGTAGTTTGTTTCTGGCCCCTCTGTGACTGTGGTTCCCTCCCTCTGGTGGTCAGAAATATGGGCTTTAGATTCCTACAGAGTCCTTGTCCTTCCTACCATCTTTGATGTGATTCCCTCTCTTCATTTAGTTGTATAGTTTTGTGGGGAAATCTGAAGGTCCATTTCTGGGTGACTCTGGTGTGAGTGTTACCTAGTTGTATCTGTGGGATGAGGTGAGTTTAGGGTCCTTCTACTCTGCCATCTTCCCCACAATTCAGTTTATTTTGTCTCATAAAAATATTACGACTCCAACTTTCTTTTCACTTCCATTTGCATGATAAATGGTTTTGTGTCCCATTACTTCCAATCTGCTTTTATTTTTAGGTCTGAAGTGATTCTCTGCTAGGCAGCATAGAGATGGGTCTTGCTTCCTCTTTACAGTCTATGTTTTCTGATTGGGATATTTAGTCCTTTTTTGTTAAAGCAATCATTGAGAAAGTATTTGTATCTCTCTAGTTGACTTCACAAGGAAAAGTGTGACAGGCTTCGCTCTGAGAAGGAGGTCTGCGTGGAACGCCTCTTTCAACTCATGGCTTGTTTCTGGCTGACGGAAGGCTTCTCAAGGGTGTGTACGGAAGCCTAGGGAAAAAGCGGCTACACTTCTCTCTCCGGGGGGAAAAAAGCAAGAACCCAAAAGCATCGGCGAGAAACCGTCTCTCAACGATCACCTTCTTTCCTGACGAGACAGAAACATGTTCAACTCTGTGTGTGTGTGTGTGTGTGTGTGTGTGTGTGTGAGTGTGTGTGAGGGCACGCGCGCGCGCGCGTGCGTGAGTGAATAAGGAGAGTGCCATGTACTGACCTGGGAAAAGCAAGTCTGCGTATACAGCGACTCGCCACTAGCATCTTCAGGTATCCTGGAGAGAGAAGCATTTCCAAAAGTGGGTGTGGAAGCATCATGAAAGTGCCGTACGCTTTACTAACTTTCCCTGGACCTAACTCCGAGAAACGTCCTCCCTGACGATCGAAAAGAGCTGAGCCATCTCAAGGCTGCATGTGATCGCACAGGGACCGTTCCCTGGACCTAACTTCGGAAAACGCGTCGGGGTACAAGGCAGCTTTCAACGGACGTCTTCTTTCGTGAGCCCAGAAGCGTTTGCATATGTAGGCGTGGAAGCGTCAGGAGAGCGCCGTAGACCGCTCTCTAAGAGGCAACCTCGCTTTTGCGAAGCCGTCTTGCACCTGACATCCTTTGCCTTGGAGACGGGAGCCTTTTATATAGTCGTGGTGGAAGCACAAGGAACGTGCCGTGCCCTGTCCTCATCTCTTAGAAACAAGGCCGCGCGCAATGGGACTTTCAGCGTAGCATATGGACGGGGTCATGAAGTCAGTCGAGATTGCAAGTGGACGTGTGCAGGCATAAGGAGAGTGCCCTATCCTTAACTCCTTGAAAGCGTGACGGAGGGAGACCGTCTTTCAAGTGAACCCCTCTCCGGAGGATATATCGAAGCAGTGACAAAAGTGGATGTGGAAGCACAACGCAAGGGTTCTATACGAAACTCGGAAAAGAAGGTGGTGTAGAAGGCAGCTTTCCCCCGCGTCTTGGTTCAGGTTTAGGGAAGGGATACTCTCTGCGCGTGTGGAAGCCTAGGGAAAGTACCATCGGCTGATGTGTGAAAAGCAAGCCTGCGCAGAACGCAACGCTCAGCGCACATCTTGTTTCACGAAGAGAGAAGCCGTTTCCAATGTGTGCGTGGAAGCCTAAGGCCAAGTGCCATATATCCTTACCCCCACGGAAAACCGCTGTAGGAAACCCGTCGTTCAACTCACAGCTTCCCGGAGGAAGTTTTTCTAAAGTGCGTGTGGAGGCCCAAGGAAAAGTGTGACAGGCTTCGCTCTGAGAAGGAGGTCTGTGTGGAACGCCTCTTTCAACTCACGGCTTGTTTCTGACTGACGGAAGGCTTCTCAAGGGTGTGTACTGAAGCCTACGGAAAAAGCGCATACACTTCACTCTCCGGGGGGAAAAGGGCAAGCACCCAAAAGCATTGGCGAGAAACCGTCTCTCAACGAACACCTCCTTTCCTGACGAGACAGAAACATGTTCAACTCTGTGTGTGTGTGTGTGTGTGCGCGCGCGTGAGTGAATAAGGAATGTGCCATGCACTCACCTGGGAAAAGCAAGTCTGCGTATACGGCAACTCTCCACTAACATCTTCAGGTATCCTTGAGAGAGAAGCATTTCCAAAAGTGGGTGTGGAAGCATCATGAAAGTGCCGTACGCTTTACTACCGTTCAACACCCAAACTCAACACCCAAAATACAAATAACCGAGTCAAGAAATGGGCAGAAGATATGAACAGGTATTTCTCCAAAGAAGACACACAAATGGCCAACAGACATGTGAGAAACTGCTCAACAGCACTTGGCATGGGGAAAAAGAAATCCAAATGACAATGAGATACCACTTCACACCAGTCAGAATTGCAAAAATTAACAAGCGAAGAAATAACAAATGTTGGTGAGGAGAAAGGGGAACTCTCTTACACTTCTAAGTGGGAATGAAAACTGGTACAGCCACTTTGGAAAACAATATGGAGGTTCCTCAAGAACTTAAAACAGAGCTCCCTTACAACCCAGCAATTTTATTTACCCCAAAGCTACAAATGTAGTGATCTGAAGGGGCAACTGCACCCCGAATGTTTATAGCGACATTGTCCACAATAGCCAAACCGTGGAAGGAACCAAGACATCCATCGACAGATAAATGGATAAAGAAAACATGGTACATACATATACAAAGGAATATGACTCAGCCATCAGAAAGGATCAATATTTAGCATATCGATGTGGATGGCACTGGAGGGTATTATGCTGAGCAAAATAAGTCAGTCAGAGAAAAACAATTATTATATGGTTTTACTCATATGTGGAATAGAAGGAACAGCACAGAGGATCATAGGGGAAGGGAGGGAAAATGAATGCGAAGAAACCAGAGAGGAAGAAAATCCATGACAGGTTCCTAACTATTGGAAACAAACTGAGGGTTGCTGGAGGAAAGGTGGGTGGGGAGATGGAGTAACTGTGTGATGGGCATTAAGGAATGCATGCGATGTGATGAACACTGGGTGTTATACACAACTGATGAATTGTGGAACGCTACATTTGAAACTACTGGTGTACTCTATGTTGGCTAATTCAATTTCAATGTTAAAAAAGTCTATTTTGTCTGATATAAGAATTGCTACTCTGAATTCTTTTGACATCCACTTGCATGATTAATGTTTCTCCATCTCTTAATTTCCATCTGCAGGTGTCTTTAGGTGTGAAATCTTTTATATATATATACAAACTCTGTCATGCTCTTTTGCTTGGAGCATTTAGTCCATTTACATTCAAACTAATTATCATTAGACATGTATTTATTGATGTTTTGTTACTTGTTTCATAGTTTTTTGTGTAGTTTTTCTCTGATCCTTTCTTCTCTTGCTCTCTCTCTCATGGTTTGCTCGTTTTCTTTAATGATATTCTTGGATTTCTTTCCCTTTATCTTTTGCATGTGTATTAGAGGTTTGGGTTTGTGGTGACCCCCTGGATTATATATAGCCTTTTCAGTCTATATTAAGTTGAATGCTGTTTAAGTTCAAACCCACTGTTGACTCCTCCTCATGTGTTAGGGTATATGTTTTCATATTTTACATACTTTTATTTTGTGAATCCCTTAACTGATTTTTACAGAAATACTTATTTTTACTGCTTCCTTGATTCATTATTGTCATACTCTCACTTACGATTTTTTTCCACTCATAGTGTCCCCTTCAATATTTTTTGTAGTTAATTTAGTGGTCATGAACTCTTTTAGTTTGTGTGGCTAAGAAACTCTTTTTCTCCCCTTCTTTTCTGAAGGATAGGCTTGCTGGATAAATTATTCCTTGCTGCAGATTTTTCTCATTCAGCACTTTGAATATTTAACGCCACTTTCTTCTGTCCTGCATAGTTTCTGCTGAAAACTCAGCTGATAGATTTATGGGCTTTCCCTTGCATGTTAACTGTCTTCTTTTATCTTGCTGCTTTAAATGTTTTTTCTTTATCACTACCTTTTCCCATTTGGATTACTATGTATCTTGATGTGGACCTCCTTAGGTTGATTTTGTGGGAGGGGATCTCTATGCCTTATGGATTTGTATAGGTTTCCTTCACCAGATTAGGTTAAGTTTTCAGCTCTTCTTTGGTCAAATAGATTTTCTGCCCCCTTTTCCCCCTTTTCACCTTCTGGGATCCCTCTCATGTGGGTGTTGTTACACTGGATGGAGTCACTGAATTCCCTATGTCTCTTCTCATTTTTGCATACTTCTTTTTCCTCTCATTTGTTCCGCTTGATTACTTTCCATTACTGTCTTCTAGTTCATTAATTTGTTCCTCTGCTTCGTCCATCCTGCTAATTATTCTATCTAGTATATTCTTCATTTCATTTCTTGTGTTCCACATCTCTGATTATTTCTTTCATATCTCTTTGTTAAGAGTCTCAATGATGTTCCCCCTTCTGATGTCCTCCCTTTTTTCATTTCCCCAGTGAGTATCTTTATAATTGTTATCCTAAATTTTCTGTCAGGCATGTTCCTTATATCCATTTTGTTTAGGTCTCTTGCTGTGGCTTTGTCCTCTTCTTTCGTTTAGGACATAGTCCTCTGTCTGCTCATTTGGCCTACTTCTCAGAGAATATCTCTCTCTTAGGAAGGTCAGATATATTGCTTGTTCTTGAAAATACGGGGCAGAACATACATTTTTCACTTGGTGATGCTGGTTCTCCTCTGAAGGTAATGCATAGCAACAACAGAGACTGGATCTGGACTGTGTCATTGTGCACAACACATGGGGTGTGCTGTTTTAACAAGACGCATGCGTGTTCTGTGGGTGATGGGGAGACATATTGTTGTCAAGGATTGTGTGGGTCTTATCAGGGAGGGTATCCACAGCACTGGGACTGAAGCAGGTGTGGTAGGTGTGGGGATGGGCCATGGTTTATGCAAGTTAGTGATTGCCAGATTGTGCTTGGTTTTGCAGGTAGGTGTGTGTTTATAATGAGGGGCCGTAGAGGGAAATGGCACCTGCCAGCTCCTTTGTTCCTGGACAAGTCCCTTAGCAAACTCTGAGTTCAGGAACTATGTCTCCCTTGTTTAATCCTCAAGCACCTTTCAACCTGCTTCACCCAAGCTTCTCCACACTCTTTGCTCTGCTTAATCTTTAAGGACAGATCTCAGCTTCCTATCACCTTCTGTGCTCTCTCAGAGCTGAGACAGCTGATTTTTAAAAGTTCCAAGCTTTAAGTCTGCTGGTTGTATACGCTCACAAATGTCATCCCTTCTGATTTTCAAAGCCATAAGCTATGAGGATGTCTCTACGCTTTAGAGGCTCCCCGGTGTAGTAGTTTGTTTCTGGCCCCTCTGTGACTGTGGTTCCCTCCCTCTGGTGGTCAGAAATATGGGCTTTAGATTCCTACAGAGTCCTTGTCCTTCCTACCATCTTTGATGTGATTCCCTCTCTCCATTTAGTTGTATAGTTTTGTGGGGAAATCTGAAGGTCCATTTCTGGGTGACTCTGGTGTGAGTGTTACCTAGTTGTATCTGTGGGATGAGGTGAGTTTAGGGTCCTTCTACTCTGCCATCTTCCCCACAATTCAGTTTATTTTGTCTCATAAAAATATTACGACTCCAACTTTCTTTTCACTTCCATTTGCATGATAAATGGTTTTGTGTCCCATTACTTCCAATCTGCTTTTATTTTTAGGTCTGAAGTGATTCTCTGGTAGGCAGCATAGAGATGGGTCTTGCTTCCTCTTTACAGTCTATGTTTTCTGATTGGGATATTTAGTCCTTTTTTGTTAAAGCAATCATTGAGAAAGTATTTGTATCTCTCTAGTTGACTTCACAAGGAAAAGTGTGACAGGCTTCGCTCTGAGAAGGAGGTCTGCGTGGAACGCCTCTTTCAACTCATGGCTTGTTTCTGGCTGACGGAAGGCTTCTCAAGGGTGTGTACGGAAGCCTAGGGAAAAAGGGGCTACACTTCTCTCTCCGGGGGGAAAAAAGCAAGAACCCAAAAGCATCGGCGAGAAACCGTCTCTCAACGATCACCTTCTTTCCTGACGAGACAGAAACATGTTCAACTCTGTGTGTGTGTGTGTGTGTGTGTGTGTGTGTGTGTGTGTGTGTGAGGGCACGCGCGCGCGCGCGTGCGTGAGTGAATAAGGAGAGTGCCATGTACTGACCTGGGAAAAGCAAGTCTGCGTATACAGCGACTCGCCACTAGCATCTTCAGGTATCCTGGAGAGAGAAGCATTTCCAAAAGTGGGTGTGGAAGCATCATGAAAGTGCCGTACGCTTTACTAACTTTCCCTGGACCTAACTCCGAGAAACGTCCTCCCTGACGATCGAAAAGAGCTGAGCCATCTCAAGGCTGCGTGTGATCGCACAGGGACCGTTCCCTGGACCTAACTTCGGAAAACGCGTCGGGGTACAAGGCAGCTTTCAACGGACGTCTTCTTTCGTGAGCCCAGAAGCGTTTGCATATGTAGGCGTGGAAGCGTCAGGAGAGCGCCGTAGACCGCTCTCTAAGAGGCAACCTCGCTTTTGCGAAGCCGTCTTGCACCTGACATCCTTTGCCTTGGAGACGGGAGCCTTTTATATAGTCGTGGTGGAAGCACAAGGAACGTGCCGTGCCCTGTCCTCATCTCTTAGAAACAAGGCCGCGCGCAATGGGACTTTCAGCGTAGCATATGGACGGGGTCATGAAGTCAGTCGAGATTGCAAGTGGACGTGTGCAGGAATAAGGAGAGTGCCCTATCCTTAACTCCTTGAAAGCGTGACGGAGGGAGACCGTCTTTCAAGCGAACCCCTCTCCGGAGGATATATCGAAGCAGTGACAAAAGTGGATGTGGAAGCACAACGCAAGGGTTCTATACGAAACTCGGAAAAGAAGGTGGTGTAGAAGGCAGCTTTCCCCCGCGTCTTGGTTCAGGTTTAGGGAAGGGATACTCTCTGCGCGCGTGGAAGCCTAGGGAAAGTACCATCGGCTGATGTGTGAAAAGCAAGCCTGCGCAGAACGCAACGTTCAGCGCACATCTTGTTTCACGAAGAGAGAAGCCGTTTCCAATGTGTGCGTGGAAGCCTAAGGCCAAGTGCCATATATCCTTACCCCCACGGAAAACCGCTGTAGGAAACCCGTCGTTCAACTCACAGCTTCCCGGAGGAAGTTTTTCTAAAGTGCGTGTGGAGGCCCAAGGAAAAGTGTGACAGGCTTCGCTCTGAGAAGGAGGTCTGTGTGGAACGCCTCTTTCAACTCACGGCTTGTTTCTGACTGACGGAAGGCTTCTCAAGGGTGTGTACTGAAGCCTACGGAAAAAGCGCATACACTTCACTCTCCGGGGGGAAAAGGGCAAGCACCCAAAAGCATTGGCGAGAAACCGTCTCTCAACGAACACCTCCTTTCCTGACGAGACAGAAACATGTTCAACTCTGTGTGTGTGTGTGTGTGTGTGCGCGCGCGCGCGCGCGTGAGTGAATAAGGAATGTGCCATGCACTCACCTGGGAAAAGCAAGTCTGCGTATACGGCAACTCTCCACTAACATCTTCAGGTATCCTTGAGAGAGAAGCATTTCCAAAAGTGGGTGTGGAAGCATCATGAAAGTGCCGTACGCTTTACTACCGTTCAACACCCAAACTCAACACCCAAAATACAAATAACCGAGTCAAGAAATGGGCAGAAGATATGAACAGGTATTTCTCCAACGAAGACACACAAATGGCCAACAGACATATGAGAAACTGCTCAACAGCACTTGGCATGGGGAAAAAGAAATCCAAATGACAATGAGATACCACTTCACACCAGTCAGAATTGCAAAAATTAACAAGCGAAGAAATAACAAATGTTGGTGAGGAGAAAGGGGAACTCTCTTACACTTCTAAGTGGGAATGAAAACTGGTACAGCCACTTTGGAAAACAATATGGAGGTTCCTCAAGAACTTAAAACAGAGCTCCCTTACAACCCAGCAATTTTATTTACCCCAAAGCTACAAATGTAGTGATCTGAAGGGGCAACTGCACCCCGAATGTTTATAGCGACATTGTCCACAATAGCCAAACCGTGGAAGGAACCAAGACATCCATCGACAGATAAATGGATAAAGAAAACATGGTACATACATATACAAAGGAATATGACTCAGCCATCAGAAAGGATCAATATTTAGCATATCGATGTGGATGGCACTGGAGGGTATTATGCTGAGCAAAATAAGTCAGTCAGAGAAAAACAATTATTATATGGTTTTACTCATATGTGGAATAGAAGGAACAGCACAGAGGATCATAGGGGAAGGGAGGGAAAATGAATGCGAAGAAACCAGAGAGGAAGAAAATCCATGACAGGTTCCTAACTATTGGAAACAAACTGAGGGTTGCTGGAGGAAAGGTGGGTGGGGAGATGGAGTAACTGTGTGATGGGCATTAAGGAATGCATGTGATGTGATGAACACTGGGTGTTATACACAACTGATGAATTGTGGAACGCTACATTTGAAACTACTGGTGTACTCTATGTTGGCTAATTCAATTTCAATGTTAAAAAAGTCTATTTTGTCTGATATAAGGATTGCTACTCTGACTTCTTTTGACATCCACTTGCATGATTAATGTTTCTCCATTTCTTAATTTCCATCTGCAGGTGTCTTTAGGTGTGAAATCTTTTATATATATATACAAACTCTGTCATGCTCTTTTGCTTGGAGCATTTAGTCCATTTACATTCAAACTAATTATCATTAGACATGTATTTATTGATGTTTTGTTACTTGTTTCATAGTTTTTTGTGTAGTTTTTCTCAGATCCTTTCTTCTCTTGCTCTCTCTCTCATGGTTTGCTCGTTTTCTTTAATGATATTCTTGGATTTCTTTCCCTTTATCTTTTGCATGTGTATTAGAGGTTTGGGTTTGTGGTGACCCCCTGGATTATATATAGCCTTTTCAGTCTATATTAAGTTGAATGCTGTTTAAGTTCAAACCCACTGTTGACTCCTCCTCATGTGTTAGGGTATATGTTTTCATATTTTACATACTTTTATTTTGTGAATCCCTTAACTGATTTTTACAGAAATACTTATTTTTACTGCTTCCTTGATTCATTATTGTCATACTCTCACTTACGATTTTTTTCCACTCATAGTGTCCCCTTCAATATTTTTTGTAGTTAATTTAGTGGTCATGAACTCTTTTAGTTTGTGTGGCTAAGAAACTCTTTTTCTCCCCTTCTTTTCTGAAGGATAGGCTTGCTGGATAAATTATTCCTTGCTGCAGATTTTTCTCATTCAGCACTTTGAATATTTAACGCCACTTTCTTCTGTCCTGCATAGTTTCTGCTGAAAACTCAGCTGATAGATTTATGGGCTTTCCCTTGCATGTTAACTGTCTTCTTTTATCTTGCTGCTTTAAATGATTTTTCTTTATCACTACCTTTTCCCATTTGGATTACTATGTATCTTGATGTGGACCTCCTTAGGTTGATTTTGTGGGAGGGGATCTCTATGCCTTATGGATTTGTATAGGTTTCCTTCACCAGATTAGGTTAAGTTTTCAGCTCTTCTTTGGTCAAATAGAATTTCTGCCCCCTTTTCCCCCTTTTCACCTTCTGGGATCCCTCTCATGTGGGTGTTGTTACACTGGATGGAGTCACTGAATTCCCTATGTCTCTTCTCATTTTTGCATACTTCTTTTTCCTCTCATTTGTTCCGCTTGATTACTTTCCATTACTGTCTTCTAGTTCATTAATTTGTTCCTCTGCTTCGTCCATCCTGCTAATTATTCTATCTAGTATATTCTTCATTTCATTTCTTGTGTTCCACATCTCTGATTATTTCTTTCATATCTCTTTGTTAAGAGTCTCAATGATGTTCCCCCTTCTGATGTCCTCCCTCTTTTCATTTCCCCAGTGAGTATCTTTATAATTGTTATCTTAAATTTTCTGTCAGGCATGTTCCTTATATCCATTTTGTTTAGGTCTCTTGCTGTGGCTTTGTCCTCTTCTTTCGTTTAGGACATAGTCCTCTGTCTGCTCATTTGGCCTACTTCTCAGAGAATATCTCTCTGTTAGGAAGGTCAGATATATTGCTTGTTCTTGAAAATACGGGGCAGAACATACATTTTTCACTTGGTGATGCTGGTTCTCCTCTGAAGGTAATGCATAGCAACAACAGAGACTGGATCTGGACTGTGTCATTGTGCACAACACATGGGGTGTGCTGTTTTAACAAGATGCATGCGTGTTCTGTGGGTGATGGGGAGACATATTGTTGTCAAGGATTGTGTGGGTCTTATCAGGGAGGGTATCCACAGCACTGGGACTGAAGCAGGTCTGGTAGGTGTGGGGATGGGCCATGGTTTATGCAAGTTAGTGATTGCCAGATTGTGCTTGGTCTTGCAGGTAGGTGTGTGTTTATAATGAGGGGCCGTAGAGGGAAATGGCACCTGCCAGCTCCTTTGTTCCTGGACAAGTCCCTTAGCAAACTCTGAGTTCAGGAACTATGTCTCCCTTGTTTAATCCTCAAGCACCTTTCAACCTGCTTCACCCAAGCTTCTCCACACTCTTTGCTCTGCTTAATCTTTAAGGACAGATCTCAGCTTCCTATCACCTTCTGTGCTCTCTCAGAGCTGAGACAGCTGATTTTTAAAAGTTCCAAGCTTTAAGTCTGCTGGTTGTATACGCTCACAAATGTCATCCCTTCTGATTTTCAAAGCCATAAGCTATGAGGATGTCTCTACGCTTTAGAGGCTCCCCGGTGTAGTAGTTTGTTTCTGGCCCCTCTGTGACTGTGGTTCCCTCCCTCTGGTGGTCAGAAATATGGGGTTTAGATTCCTACAGAGTCCTTGTCCTTCCTACCATCTTTGATGTGATTCCCTCTCTCCATTTAGTTGTATAGTTTTGTGGGGAAATCTGAAGGTCCATTTCTGGGTGACTCTGGTGTGAGTGTTACCTAGTTGTATCTGTGGGATGAGGTGAGTTTAGGGTCCTTCTACTCTGCCATTTCCCCACAATTCAGTTTATTTTGTCTCATAAAAATATTACGACTCCAACTTTCTTTTCACTTCCATTTGCATGATAAATGGTTTTGTGTCCCATTACTTCCAATCTGCTTTTATTTTTAGGTCTGAAGTGATTCTCTGGTAGGCAGCATAGAGATGGGTCTTGCTTCCTCTTTACAGTCTATGTTTTCTGATTGGGATATTTAGTCCTTTTTTGTTAAAGCAATCATTGAGAAAGTATTTGTATCTCTCTAGTTGACTTCACAAGGAAAAGTGTGACAGGCTTCGCTCTGAGAAGGAGGTCTGCGTGGAACGCCTCTTTCAACTCATGGCTTGTTTCTGGCTGACGGAAGGCTTCTCAAGGGTGTGTACGGAAGCCTAGGGAAAAGGCGGCTACACTTCTCTCTCCGGGGGGAAAAAAGCAAGAACCCAAAAGCATCGGCGAGAAACCGTCTCTCAACGATCACCTTCTTTCCTGACGAGACAGAAACATGTTCAACTCTGTGTGTGTGTGTGTGTGTGTGTGTGTGTGTGTGTGTGAGGGCACGCGCGCGCGCGCGTGCGTGAGTGAATAAGGAGAGTGCCATGTACTGACCTGGGAAAAGCAAGTCTGCGTATACAGCGACTCGCCACTAGCATCTTCAGGTATCCTGGAGAGAGAAGCATTTCCAAAAGTGGGTGTGGAAGCATCATGAAAGTGCCGTACGCTTTACTAACTTTCCCTGGACCTAACTCCGAGAAATGTCCTCCCTGACGATCGAAAAGAGCTGAGCCATCTCAAGGCTGCGTGTGATCGCACAGGGACCGTTCCCTGGACCTAACTTCGGAAAACGCGTCGGGGTACAAGGCAGCTTTCAACGGACGTCTTCTTTCGTGAGCCCAGAAGCGTTTGCATATGTAGGCGTGGAAGCGTCAGGAGAGCGCCGTAGACCGCTCTCTAAGAGGCAACCTCGCTTTTGCGAAGCCGTCTTGCACCTGACATCCTTTGCCTTGGAGACGGGAGCCTTTTATATAGTCGTGGTGGAAGCACAAGGAACGTGCCGTGCCCTGTCCTCATCTCTTAGAAACAAGGCCGCGCGCAATGGGACTTTCAGCGTAGCATATGGACGGGGTCATGAAGTCAGTCGAGATTGCAAGTGGACGTGTGCAGGCATAAGGAGAGTGCCCTATCCTTAACTCCTTGAAAGCGTGACGGAGGGAGACCGTCTTTCAAGCGAACCCCTCTCCGGAGGATATATCGAAGCAGTGACAAAAGTGGATGTGGAAGCACAACGCAAGGGTTCTATACGAAACTCGGAAAAGAAGGTGGTGTAGAAGGCAGCTTTCCCCCGCGTCTTGGTTCAGGTTTAGGGAAGGGATACTCTCTGCGCGTGTGGAAGCCTAGGGAAAGTACCATCGGCTGATGTGTGAAAAGCAAGGCTGCGCAGAACGCAACGTTCAGCGCACATCTTGTTTCACGAAGAGAGAAGCCGTTTCCAATGTGTGCGTGGAAGCCTAAGGCCAAGTGCCATATATCCTTACCCCCACGGAAAACCGCTGTAGGAAACCCGTCGTTCAACTCACAGCTTCCCGGAGGAAGTTTTTCTAAAGTGCGTGTGGAGGCCCAAGGAAAAGTGTGACAGGCTTCGCTCTGAGAAGGAGGTCTGTGTGGAACGCCTCTTTCAACTCACGGCTTGTTTCTGACTGACGGAAGGTTTCTCAAGGGTGTGTACTGAAGCCTACGGAAAAAGCGCATACACTTCACTCTCCGGGGGGAAAAGGGCAAGCACCCAAAAGCATTGGCGAGAAACCGTCTCTCAACGAACACCTCCTTTCCTGACGAGACAGAAACATGTTCAACTCTCTGTGTGTGTGTGTGTGTGTGTGCGCGCGCGCGCGCGCGTGAGTGAATAAGGAATGTGCCATGCACTCACCTGGGAAAAGCAAGTCTGCGTATACGGCAACTCTCCACTAACATCTTCAGGTATCCTTGAGAGAGAAGCATTTCCAAAAGTGGGTGTGGAAGCATCATGAAAGTGCCGTACGCTTTACTACCGTTCAACACCCAAACTCAACACCCAAAATACAAATAACCGAGTCAAGAAATGGGCAGAAGATATGAACAGGTATTTCTCCAAAGAAGACACACAAATGGCCAACAGACATATGAGAAACTGCTCAACAGCACTTGGCATGGGGAAAAAGAAATCCAAATGACAATGAGATACCACTTCACACCAGTCAGAATTGCAAAAATTAACAAGCGAAGAAATAACAAATGTTGGTGAGGAGAAAGGGGAACTCTCTTACACTTCTAAGTGGGAATGAAAACTGGTACAGCCACTTTGGAAAACAATATGGAGGTTCCTCAAGAACTTAAAACAGAGCTCCCTTACAACCCAGCAATTTTATTTACCCCAAAGCTACAAATGTAGTGATCTGAAGGGGCAACTGCACCCCGAATGTTTATAGCGACATTGTCCACAATAGCCAAACCGTGGAAGGAACCAAGACATCCATCGACAGATAAATGGATAAAGAAAACATGGTACATACATATACAAAGGAATATGACTCAGCCATCAGAAAGGATCAATATTTAGCATATCGATGTGGATGGCACTGGAGGGTATTATGCTGAGCAAAATAAGTCAGTCAGAGAAAAACAATTATTATATGGTTTTACTCATATGTGGAATAGAAGGAACAGCACAGAGGATCATAGGGGAAGGGAGGGAAAATGAATGCGAAGAAACCAGAGAGGAAGAAAATCCATGACAGGTTCCTAACTATTGGAAACAAACTGAGGGTTGCTGGAGGAAAGGTGGGTGGGGAGATGGAGTAACTGTGTGATGGGCATTAAGGAATGCATGTGATGTGATGAACACTGGGTGTTATACACAACTGATGAATTGTGGAACGCTACATTTGAAACTACTGGTGTACTCTATGTTGGCTAATTCAATTTCAATGTTAAAAAAGTCTATTTTGTCTGATATAAGGATTGCTACTCTGACTTCTTTTGACATCCACTTGCATGATTAATGTTTCTCCATCTCTTAATTTCCATCTGCAGGTGTCTTTAGGTGTGAAATCTTTTATATATATATACAAACTCTGTCATGCTCTTTTGCTTGGAGCATTTAGTCCATTTACATTCAAACTAATTATCATTAGACATGTATTTATTGATGTTTTGTTACTTGTTTCATAGTTTTTTGTGTAGTTTTTCTCTGATCCTTTCTTCTCTTGCTCTCTCTCTCATGGTTTGCTCGTTTTCTTTAATGATATTCTTGGATTTCTTTCCCTTTATCTTTTGCATGTGTATTAGAGGTTTGGGTTTGTGGTGACCCCCTGGATTATATATAGCCTTTTCAGTCTATATTAAGTTGAATGCTGTTTAAGTTCAAACCCACTGTTGACTCCTCCTCATGTGTTAGGGTATATGTTTTCATATTTTACATACTTTTATTTTGTGAATCCCTTAACTGATTTTTACAGAAATACTTATTTTTACTGCTTCCTTGATTCATTATTGTCATACTCTCACTTACGATTTTTTTCCACTCATAGTGTCCCCTTCAATATTTTTTGTAGTTAATTTAGTGCTCATGAACTCTTTTAGTTTGTGTGGCTAAGAAACTCTTTTTCTCCCCTTCTTTTCTGAAGGATAGGCTTGCTGGATAAATTATTCCTTGCTGCAGATTTTTCTCATTCAGCACTTTGAATATTTAACGCCACTTTCTTCTGTCCTGCATAGTTTCTGCTGAAAACTCAGCTGATAGATTTATGGGCTTTCCCTTGCATGTTAACTGTCTTCTTTTATCTTGCTGCTTTAAATGTTTTTTCTTTATCACTACCTTTTCCCATTTGGATTACTATGTATCTTGATGTGGACCTCCTTAGGTTGATTTTGTGGGAGGGGATCTCTATGCCTTATGGATTTGTATAGGTTTCCTTCACCAGATTAGGTTAAGTTTTCAGCTCTTCTTTGGTCAAATAGATTTTCTGCCCCCTTTTCCCCCTTTTCACCTTCTGGGATCCCTCTCATGTGGGTGTTGTTACACTGGATGGAGTCACTGAATTCCCTATGTCTCTTCTCATTTTTGCATACTTCTTTTTCCTCTCATTTGTTCCGCTTGATTACTTTCCATTACTGTCTTCTAGTTCATTAATTTGTTCCTCTGCTTCGTCCATCCTGCTAATTATTCTATCTAGTATATTCTTCATTTCATTTCTTGTGTTCCACATCTCTGATTATTTCTTTCATATCTCTTTGTTAAGAGTCTCAATGATGTTCCCCCTTCTGATGTCCTCCCTCTTTTCATTTCCCCAGTGAGTATCTTTATAATTGTTATCTTAAATTTTCTGTCAGGCATGTTCCTTATATCCATTTTGTTTAGGTCTCTTGCTGTGGCTTTGTCCTCTTCTTTCGTTTAGGACATAGTCCTCTGTCTGCTCATTTGGCCTACTTCTCAGAGAATATCTCTCTGTTAGGAAGGTCAGATATATTGCTTGTTCTTGAAAATACGGGGCAGAACATACATTTTTCACTTGGTGATGCTGGTTCTCCTCTGAAGGTAATGCATAGCAACAACAGAGACTGGATCTGGACTGTGTCATTGTGCACAACACATGGGGTGTGCTGTTTTAACAAGATGCATGCGTGTTCTGTGGGTGATGGGGAGACATATTGTTGTCAAGGATTGTGTGGGTCTTATCAGGGAGGGTATCCACAGCACTGGGACTGAAGCAGGTGTGGTAGGTGTGGGGATGGGCCATGGTTTATGCAAGTTAGTGATTGCCAGATTGTGCTTGGTCTTGCAGGTAGGTGTGTGTTTATAATGAGGGGCCGTAGAGGGAAATGGCACCTGCCAGCTCCTTTGTTCCTGGACAAGTCCCTTAGCAAACTCTGAGTTCAGGAACTATGTCTCCCTTGTTTAATCCTCAAGCACCTTTCAACCTGCTTCACCCAAGCTTCTCCACACTCTTTGCTCTGCTTAATCTTTAAGGACAGATCTCAGCTTCCTATCACCTTCTGTGCTCTCTCAGAGCTGAGACAGCTGATTTTTAAAAGTTCCAAGCTTTAAGTCTGCTGGTTGTATACGCTCACAAATGTCATCCCTTCTGATTTTCAAAGCCATAAGCTATGAGGATGTCTCTACGCTTTAGAGGCTCCCCGGTGTAGTAGTTTGTTTCTGGCCCCTCTGTGACTGTGGTTCCCTCCCTCTGGTGGTCAGAAATATGGGGTTTAGATTCCTACAGAGTCCTTGTCCTTCCTACCATCTTTGATGTGATTCCCTCTCTCCATTTAGTTGTATAGTTTTGTGGGGAAATCTGAAGGTCCATTTCTGGGTGAATCTGGTGTGAGTGTTACCTAGTTGTATCTGTGGGATGAGGTGAGTTTAGGGTCCTTCTACTCTGCCATCTTCCCCACAATTCAGTTTATTTTGTCTCATAAAAATATTACGACTCCAACTTTCTTTTCACTTCCATTTGCATGATAAATGGTTTTGTGTCCCATTACTTCCAATCTGCTTTTATTTTTAGGTCTGAAGTGATTCTCTGGTAGGCAGCATAGAGATGGGTCTTGCTTCCTCTTTACAGTCTATGTTTTCTGATTGGGATATTTAGTCCTTTTTTGTTAAAGCAATCATTGAGAAAGTATTTGTATCTCTCTAGTTGACTTCACAAGGAAAAGTGTGACAGGCTTCGCTCTGAGAAGGAGGTCTGCGTGGAACGCCTCTTTCAACTCATGGCTTGTTTCTGGCTGACGGAAGGCTTCTCAAGGGTGTGTACGGAAGCCTAGGGAAAAGGCGGCTACACTTCTCTCTCCGGGGGGAAAAAAGCAAGAACCCAAAAGCATCGGCGAGAAACCGTCTCTCAACGATCACCTTCTTTCCTGACGAGACAGAAACATGTTAAACTCTGTGTGTGTGTGTGTGTGTGTGTGTGTGTGTGTGTGTGTGTGAGGGCACGCGCGCGCGCGCGTGCGTGAGTGAATAAGGAGAGTGCCATGTACTGACCTGGGAAAAGCAAGTCTGCGTATACAGCGACTCGCCACTAGCATCTTCAGGTATCCTGGAGAGAGAAGCATTTCCAAAAGTGGGTGTGGAAGCATCATGAAAGTGCCGTACGCTTTACTAACTTTCCCTGGACCTAACTCCGAGAAACGTCCTCCCTGACGATCGAAGAGAGCTGAGCCATCTCAAGGCTGCGTGTGATCGCACAGGGACCGTTCCCTGGACCTAACTTCGGAAAACGCGTCGGGGTACAAGGCAGCTTTCAACGGACGTCTTCTTTCGTGAGCCCAGAAGCGTTTGCATATGTAGGCGTGGAAGCGTCAGGAGAGCGCCGTAGACCGCTCTCTAAGAGGCAACCTCGCTTTTGCGAAGCCGTCTTGCACCTGACATCCTTTGCCTTGGAGACGGGAGCCTTTTATATAGTCGTGGTGGAAGCACAAGGAACGTGCCGTGCCCTGTCCTCATCTCTTAGAAACAAGGCCGCGCGCAATGGGACTTTCAGCGTAGCATATGGACGGGGTCATGAAGTCAGTCGAGATTGCAAGTGGACGTGTGCAGGCATAAGGAGAGTGCCCTATCCTTAACTCCTTGAAAGCGTGACGGAGGGAGACCGTCTTTCAAGCGAACCCCTCTCCGGAGGATATATCGAAGCAGTGACAAAAGTGGATGTGGAAGCACAACGCAAGGGTTCTATACGAAACTCGGAAAAGAAGGTGGTGTAGAAGGCAGCTTTCCCCCGCGTCTTGGTTCAGGTTTTGGGAAGGGATACTCTCTGCGCGTGTGGAAGCCTAGGGAAAGTACCATCGGCTGATGTGTGAAAAGCAAGGCTGCGCAGAACGCAACGTTCAGCGCACATCTTGTTTCACGAAGAGAGAAGCCGTTTCCAATGTGTGCGTGGAAGCCTAAGGCCAAGTGCCATATATCCTTACCCCCACGGAAAACCGCTGTAGGAAACCCGTCGTTCAACTCACAGCTTCCCGGAGGAAGTTTTTCTAAAGTGCGTGTGGAGGCCCAAGGAAAAGTGTGACAGGCTTCGCTCTGAGAAGGAGGTCTGTGTGGAACGCCTCTTTCAACTCACGGCTTGTTTCTGACTGACGGAAGGCTTCTCAAGGGTGTGTACTGAAGCCTACGGAAAAAGCGCATACACTTCACTCTCCGGGGGGAAAAGGGCAAGCACCCAAAAGCATTGGCGAGAAACCGTCTCTCAACGAACACCTCCTTTCCTGACGAGACAGAAACATGTTCAACTCTGTGTGTGTGTGTGTGTGTGTGCGCGCGCGCGCGCGCGTGAGTGAATAAGGAATGTGCCATGCACTCACCTGGGAAAAGCAAGTCTGCGTATACGGCAACTCTCCACTAACATCTTCAGGTATCCTTGAGAGAGAAGCATTTCCAAAAGTGGGTGTGGAAGCATCATGAAAGTGCCGTACGCTTTACTACCGTTCAACACCCAAACTCAACACCCAAAATACAAATAACCGAGTCAAGAAATGGGCAGAAGATATGAACAGGTATTTCTCCAAAGAAGACACACAAATGGCCAACAGACATATGAGAAACTGCTCAACAGCACTTGGCATGGGGAAAAAGAAATCCAAATGACAATGAGATACCACTTCACACCAGTCAGAATTGCAAAAATTAACAAGCGAAGAAATAACAAATGTTGGTGAGGAGAAAGGGGAACTCTCTTACACTTCTAAGTGGGAATGAAAACTGGTACAGCCACTTTGGAAAACAATATGGAGGTTCCTCAAGAACTTAAAACAGAGCTCCCTTACAACCCAGCAATTTTATTTACCCCAAAGCTACAAATGTAGTGATCTGAAGGGGCAACTGCACCCCGAATGTTTATAGCGACATTGTCCACAATAGCCAAACCGTGGAAGGAACCAAGACATCCATCGACAGATAAATGGATAAAGAAAACATGGTACATACATATACAAAGGAATATGACTCAGCCATCAGAAAGGATCAATATTTAGCATATCGATGTGGATGGCACTGGAGGGTATTATGCTGAGCAAAATAAGTCAGTCAGAGAAAAACAATTATTATATGGTTTTACTCATATGTGGAATAGAAGGAACAGCACAGAGGATCATAGGGGAAGGGAGGGAAAATGAATGCGAAGAAACCAGAGAGGAAGAAAATCCATGACAGGTTCCTAACTATTGGAAACAAACTGAGGGTTGCTGGAGGAAAGGTGGGTGGGGAGATGGAGTAACTGTGTGATGGGCATTAAGGAATGCATGTGATGTGATGAACACTGGGTGTTATACACAACTGATGAATTGTGGAACGCTACATTTGAAACTACTGGTGTACTCTATGTTGGCTAATTCAATTTCAATGTTAAAAAAGTCTATTTTGTCTGATATAAGGATTGCTACTCTGACTTCTTTTGACATCCACTTGCATGATTAATGTTTCTCCATCTCTTAATTTCCATCTGCAGGTGTCTTTAGGTGTGAAATCTTTTATATATATATACAAACTCTGTCATGCTCTTTTGCTTGGAGCATTTAGTCCATTTACATTCAAACTAATTATCATTAGACATGTATTTATTGATGTTTTGTTACTTGTTTCATAGTTTTTTGTGTAGTTTTTCTCTGATCCTTTCTTCTCTTGCTCTCTCTCTCATGGTTTGCTCGTTTTCTTTAATGATATTCTTGGATTTCTTTCCCTTTATCTTTTGCATGTGTATTACAGGTTTGGGTTTGTGGTGACCCCCTGGATTATATATAGCCTTTTCAGTCTATATTAAGTTGAATGCTGTTTAAGTTCAAACCCACTGTTGACTCCTCCTCATGTGTTAGGGTATATGTTTTCATATTTTACATACTTTTATTTTGTGAATCCCTTAACTGATTTTTACAGAAATACTTATTTTTACTGCTTCCTTGATTCATTATTGTCATACTCTCACTTACGATTTTTTTCCACTCATAGTGTCCCCTTCAATATTTTTTGTAGTTAATTTAGTGGTCATGAACTCTTTTAGTTTGTGTGGCTAAGAAACTCTTTTTCTCCCCTTCTTTTCTGATGGATAGGCTTGCTGGATAAATTATTCCTTGCTGCAGATTTTTCTCATTCAGCACTTTGAATATTTAACGCCACTTTCTTCTGTCCTGCATAGTTTCTGCTGAAAACTCAGCTGATAGATTTATGGGCTTTCCCTTGCATGTTAACTGTCTTCTTTTATCTTGCTGCTTTAAATGTTTTTTCTTTATCACTACCTTTTCCCATTTGGATTACTATGTATCTTGATGTGGACCTCCTTAGGTTGATTTTGTGGGAGGGGATCTCTATGCCTTATGGATTTGTATAGGTTTCCTTCACCAGATTAGGTTAAGTTTTCAGCTCTTCTTTGGTCAAATAGATTTTCTGCCCCCTTTTCCCCCTTTTCACCTTCTGGGATCCCTCTCATGTGGGTGTTGTTACAATGGATGGAGTCACTGAATTCCCTATGTCTCTTCTCATTTTTGCATACTTCTTTTTCCTCTCATTTGTTCCGCTTGATTACTTTCCATTACTGTCTTCTAGTTCATTAATTTGTTCCTCTGCTTCGTCCATCCTGCTAATTATTCTATCTAGTATATTCTTCATTTCATTTCTTGTGTTCCACATCTCTGATTATTTCTTTCATATCTCTTTGTTAAGAGTCTCAATGATGTTCCCCCTTCTGATGTCCTCCCTCTTTTCATTTCCCCAGTGAGTATCTTTATAATTGTTATCTTAAATTTTCTGTCAGGCATGTTCCTTATATCCATTTTGTTTAGGTCTCTTGCTGTGGCTTTGTCCTCTTCTTTCGTTTAGGACATAGTCCTCTGTCTGCTCATTTGGCCTACTTCTCAGAGAATATCTCTCTGTTAGGAAGGTCAGATATATTGCTTGTTCTTGAAAATACGGGGCAGAACATACATTTTTCACTTGGTGATGCTGGTTCTCCTCTGAAGGTAATGCATAGCAACAACAGAGACTGGATCTGGACTGTGTCATTGTGCACAACACATGGGGTGTGCTGTTTTAACAAGACGCATGCGTGTTCTGTGGGTGATGGGGAGACATATTGTTGTCAAGGATTGTGTGGGTCTTATCAGGGAGGGTATCCACAGCACTGGGACTGAAGCAGGTGTGGTAGGTGTGGGGATGGGCCATGGTTTATGCAAGTTAGTGATTGCTAGATTGTGCTTGGTCTTGCAGGTAGGTGTGTGTTTATAATGAGGGGCCGTAGAGGGAAATGGCACCTGCCAGCTCCTTTGTTCCTGGACAAGTCCCTTAGCAAACTCTGAGTTCAGGAACTATGTCTCCCTTGTTTAATCCTCAAGCACCTTTCAACCTGCTTCACCCAAGCTTCTCCACACTCTTTGCTCTGCTTAATCTTTAAGGACAGATCTCAGCTTCCTATCACCTTCTGTGCTCTCTCAGAGCTGAGACAGCTGATTTTTAAAAGTTCCAAGCTTTAAGTCTGCTGGTTGTATACGCTCACAAATGTCATCCCTTCTGATTTTCAAAGCCATAAGCTATGAGGATGTCTCTACGCTTTAGAGGCTCCCCGGTGTAGTAGTTTGTTTCTGGCCCCTCTGTGACTGTGGTTCCCTCCCTCTGGTGGTCAGAAATATGGGCTTTAGATTCCTACAGAGTCCTTGTCCTTCCTACCATCTTTGATGTGATTCCCTCTCTCCATTTAGTTGTATAGTTTTGTGGGGAAATCTGAAGGTCCATTTCTGGGTGACTCTGGTGTGAGTGTTACCTAGTTGTATCTGTGGGATGAGGTGAGTTTAGGGTCCTTCTACTCTGCCATCTTCCCCACAATTCAGTTTATTTTGTCTCATAAAAATATTACGACTCCAACTTTCTTTTCACTTCCATTTGCATGATAAATGGTTTTGTGTCCCATTACTTCCAATCTGCTTTTATTTTTAGGTCTGAAGTGATTCTCTGCTAGGCAGCATAGAGATGGGTCTTGCTTCCTCTTTACAGTCTATGTTTTCTGATTGGGATATTTAGTCCTTTTTTGTTAAAGCAATCATTGAGAAAGTATTTGTATCTCTCTAGTTGACTTCACAAGGAAAAGTGTGACAGGCTTCGCTCTGAGAAGGAGGTCTGTGTGGAACGCCTCTTTCAACTCATGGCTTGTTTCTGGCTGACGGAAGGCTTCTCAAGGGTGTGTACGGAAGCCTAGGGAAAAAGCGGCTACACTTCTCTCTCCGGGGGGAAAAAAGCAAGAACCCAAAAGCATCGGCGAGAAACCGTCTCTCAACGATCACCTTCTTTCCTGACGAGACAGAAACATGTTCAACTCTGTGTGTGTGTGTGTGTGTGTGTGTGTGTGTGTGTGAGGGCACGCGCGCACGCGCGTGCGTGAGTGAATAAGGAGAGTGCCATGTACTGACCTGGGAAAAGCAAGTCTGCGTCTACGGCGACTCGCCACTAGCATCTTCAGGTATCCTGGAGAGAGAAGCATTTCCAAAAGTTGGTGTGGAAGCATCATGAAAGTGCCGTACGCTTTACTACCTTTCCCTGGACCTAACTCCGAGAAACGTCCTCCCTGACGATCGAAAAGAGCTGAGCCATCTCAAGGCTGCGTGTGATCGCACAGGGACCGTTCCCTGGACCTAACTCCGAGAAACGCGTCGGGGTACAAGGCAGCTTTCAACGGACGTCTTCTTTCGTGAGCCCAGAAGCGTTTGCATATGTAGGCGTGGAAGCGTCAGCAGAGCGCCGTAGACCGCCCTCTAAGAGGCAACCTCGCTTTTGCGAAGCCGTCTTGCACCTGACATCCTTTGCCTTGGAGACGGGAGCCTTTTATATAGTCGTGGTGGAAGCACAAGGAACGTGCCGTGCCCTGTCCTCATCTCTTAGAAACAAGGCCGCGCGCAATGGGACTTTCAGCGTAGCATATGGACGGGGTCATGAAGTCAGTCGAGATTGCAAGTGGACGTGTGCAGGCATAAGGAGAGTGCCCTATCCTTAACTCCTTGAAAGCGTGACGGAGGGAGACCGTCTTGCAAGCGAACCCCTCTCCGGAGGATATATCGAAGCAGTGACAAAAGTGGATGTGGAAGCACAACGCAAGGGTTCTATACGAAACTCAGAAAAGAAGGTGGTGTAGAAGGCAGCTTTCCCCCGCGTCTTGGTTCAGGTTTAGGGAAGGGATACTCTCTGCGCGTGTGGAAGCCTAGGGAAAGTACCATCGGCTGATGTGTGAAAAGCAAGCCTGCGCAGAACGCAACGTTCAGCGCACATCTTGTTTCACGAAGAGAGAAGCCGTTTCCAATGTGTGCGTGGAAGCCTAAGGCCAAGTGCCATATATCCTTACCCCCACGGAAAACCGCTGTAGGAAACCCGTCGTTCAACTCACAGCTTCCCGGAGGAAGTTTTTCTAAAGTGCGTGTGGAGGCCCAAGGAAAAGTGTGACAGGCTTCGCTCTGAGAAGGAGGTCTGTGTGGAACGCCTCTTTCAACTCACGGCTTGTTTCTGAGTGACGGAAGGCTTCTCAAGGGTGTGTACGGAAGCCTAGGCAAAAAGCGCATACACTTCACTCTCCGGGGGGAAAAGGGCAAGCACCCAAAAGCATTGGCGAGAAACCGTCTCTCAACGAACACCTCCTTTCCTGACGAGACGGAAACATGTTCAACTCTGTGTGTGTGTGTGTGAGTGTGCGCGCGCGCGCGCGCGTGAGTGAATAAGGAATGTGCCATGCACTCACCTGGGAAAAGCAAGTCTGCGTATACGGCAACTCTCCACTAACATCTTCAGGTATCCTTGAGAGAGAAGCATTTCCAAAAGTGGGTGTGGAAGCATCATGAAAGTGCCGTACGCTTTACTACCGTTCAACACCCAAACTCAACACCCAAAATACAAATAACCGAGTCAAGAAATGGGCAGAAGATATGAACAGGTATTTCTCCAAAGAAGACACACAAATGGCCAACAGACATATGAGAAACTGCTCAACAGCACTTGGCAAGGGGAAAAAGAAATCCAAATGACATTTCACACCAGTCAGAATTGCAAAATTAACAAGCAAAGAAATAACAAATGTTGGTGAGGAGAAAGGGGAACTCTCTTACACTTCAAAGTGGGAATGAAAACTGGTACAGCCACTTTGGAAAACAATATTGAGGTTCCTCAAGAAGTTAAAACAGAGCTCCCTTACACCCCAGCAATTTTATTTACCCCAAAGCTACAAATGTAGTGATCTGAAGGGGCAACTGCACCCCAAATGTTTATAGCGACATTGTCCACAGTAGCCAAACCGTGGAAGGAACCAAGACATCCATCGACACATAAATGGATAAAGAAAACATGGTATATACATATACAAAGGAATGTGACTCAGCCATCAGAAAGGATCAATATTTAGCATATCGATGTGGATGGCACTGGAGGGTATTATGCTGAGCAAAATAGGTCAGTCAGAGAAAAACAGTTATTATATGGTTTTACTCATATGTGGAATAGAAGGAACAGCACAGAGGATCATAGGGGAAGGGAGGGAAAATGAATGCGAAGAAACCAGAGAGGAAGAAAATCCATGACAGGTTCCTAACTATTGGAAACAAACTGAGGGTTGCTGGAGGAAAGGTGGGTGGGGAGATGGAGTAACTGTGTGATGGGCATTAAGGAATGCATGTGATGTGATGAACACTGGGTGTTATACACAACTGATGAATTGTGGAACGCTACATTTGAAACTACTGGTGTACTCTATGTTGGCTAATTCAATTTCAATGTTAAAAAAGTCTATTTTGTCTGATATAAGGATTGCTACTCTGACTTCTTTTGACATCCACTTGCATGATTAATGTTTCTCCATCTCTTAATTTCCATCTGCAGGTGTCTTTAGGTGTGAAATCTTTTATATATATATACAAACTCTGTCATGCTCTTTTGCTTGGAGCATTTAGTCCATTTACATTCAAACTAATTATCATTAGACATGTATTTATTGATGTTTTGTTACTTGTTTCATAGTTTTTTGTGTAGTTTTTCTCTGATCCTTTCTTCTCTTGCTCTCTCTGTCATGGTTTGCTCGTTTTCTTTAATGATATTCTTGGATTTCTTTCCCTTTATCTTTTGCATGTGTATTAGAGGTTTGGGTTTGTGGTGACCCCCTGGATTATATATAGCCTTTTCAGTCTATATTAAGTTGAATGCTGTTTAAGTTCAAACCCACTGTTGACTCCTCCTCATGTGTTAGGGTATATGTTTTCATATTTTACATACTTTTATTTTGTGAATCCCTTAACTGATTTTTACAGAAATACTTATTTTTACTGCTTCCTTGATTCATTATTGTCATACTCTCACTTACGATTTTTTTCCACTCATAGTGTCCCCTTCAATATTTTTTGTAGTTAATTTAGTGGTCATGAACTCTTTTAGTTTGTGTGGCTAAGAAACTCTTTTTCTCCCCTTCTTTTCTGAAGGATAGGCTTGCTGGATAAATTATTCCTTGCTGCAGATTTTTCTCATTCAGCACTTTGAATATTTAACGCCACTTTCTTCTGTCCTGCATAGTTTCTGCTGAAAACTCAGCTGATAGCTTTATGGGCTTTCCCTTGCATGTTACCTGTCTTCTTTTATCTTGCTGCTTTAAATGTTTTTTCTTTATCACTACCTTTTCCCATTTGGATTACTATGTATCTTGATGTGGACCTCCTTAGGTTGATTTTGTGGGAGGGGATCTCTATGCCTTATGGATTTGTATAGGTTTCCTTCACCAGATTAGGTTAAGTTTTCAGCTCTTCTTTGGTCAAATAGATTTTCTGCCCCCTTTTCCCCCTTTTCACCTTCTGGGATCCCTCTCATGTGGGTGTGGTTACACTGGATGGAGTCACTGAATTCCCTAAGTCTCTTCTCATTTTTGCATACTTCTTTTTCCTCTCATTTGTTCCGCTTGATTACTTTCCATTACTGTCTTCTAGTTCATTAATTTGTTCCTCTGCTTCGTCCATCCTGCTAATTATTCTATCTAGTATATTCTGCATTTCATTTCTTGTGTTCCACATCTCTGATTATTTCTTTCATATCTCTTTGTTAAGAGTCTCAATGATGTTCCCCCTTCTGATGTCCTCCCTTTTTTCATTTCCCCAGTGAGTATCTTTATAATTGTTATCTTAAATTTTCTGTCAGGCATGTTCCTTATATCCATTTTGTTTAGGTCTCTTGCTGTGGCTTTGTCCTCTTCTTTCGTTTAGGACATAGTCCTCTGTCTGCTCATTTGGCCTACTTCTCAGAGAATATCTCTCTGTTAGGAAGGTCAGATATATTGCTTGTTCTTGAAAATACGGGGCAGAACATACATTTTTCACTTGGTGATGCTGGTTCTCCTCTGAAGGTAATGCATAGCAACAACAGAGACTGGATCTGGACTGTGTCATTGTGCACAACACATGGGGTGTGCTGTTTTAACAAGATGCATGCGTGTTCTGTGGGTGATGGGGAGACATATTGTTGTCAAGGATTGTGTGGGTCTTATCAGGGAGGGTATCCACAGCACTGGGACTGAAGCAGGTGTGGTAGGTGTGGGGATGGGCCATGGTTTATGCAAGTTAGTGATTGCTAGATTGTGCTTGGTCTTGCAGGTAGGTGTGTGTTTATAATGAGGGGCCGTAGAGGGAAATGGAACCTGCCAGCTCCTTTGTTCCTGGACAAGTCCCTTAGCAAACTCTGAGTTCAGGAACTATGTCTCCCTTGTTTAATCCTCAAGCACCTTTCAACCTGCTTCACCCAAGCTTCTCCACACTCTTTGCTCTGCTTAATCTTTAAGGACAGATCTCAGCTTCCTATCACCTTCTGTGCTCTCTCAGAGCTGAGACAGCTGATTTTTAAAAGTTCCAAGCTTTAAGTCTGCTGGTTGTATACGCTCACAAATGTCATCCCTTCTGATTTTCAAAGCCATAAGCTATGAGGATGTCTCTACGCTTTAGAGGCTCCCCGGTGTAGTAGTTTGTTTCTGGCCCCTCTGTGACTGTGGTTCCCTCCCTCTGGTGGTCAGAAATATGGGCTTTAGATTCCTACAGAGTCCTTGTCCTTCCTACCATCTTTGATGTGATTCCCTCTCTCCATTTAGTTGTATAGTTTTGTGGGGAAACCTGAAGGTCCATTTCTGGGTGACTCTGGTGTGAGTGTTACCTAGTTGTATCTGTGGGATGAGGTGAGTTTAGGGTCCTTCTACTCTGCCATCTTCCCCACAATTCAGTTTATTTTGTCTCATAAAAATATTACGACTCCAACTTTCTTTTCACTTCCATTTGCATGATAAATGGTTTTGTGTCCCATTACTTCCAATCTGCTTTTATTTTTAGGTCTGAAGTGATTCTCTGCTAGGCAGCATAGAGATGGGTCTTGCTTCCTCTTTACAGTCTATGTTTTCTGATTGGGATATTTAGTCCTTTTTTGTTAAAGCAATCATTGAGAAAGTATTTGTATCTCTCTAGTTGACTTCACAAGGAAAAGTGTGACAGGCTTCGCTCTGAGAAGGAGGTCTGCGTGGAACGCCTCTTTCAACTCATGGCTTGTTTCTGGCTGACGGAAGGCTTCTTAAGGGTGTGTACGGAAGCCTAGGGAAAAAGCGGCTACACTTCTCTCTCCGGGGGGAAAAAAGCAAGAACCCAAAAGCATCGGCGAGAAACCGTCTCTCAACGATCACCTTCTTTCCTGACGAGACAGAAACATGTTCAACTCTGTGTGTGTGTGTGTGTGTGTGTGTGTGTGTGTTTGTGTGTGTGAGGGCACGGGCACGCGCGCGTGCGTGAGTGAATAAGGAGAGTGCCATGTACTGACCTGGGAAAAGCAAGTCTGCGTCTACGGCGACTCGCCACTAGCATCTTCAGGTATCCTGGAGAGAGAAGCATTTCCAAAAGTGGGTGTGGAAGCATCATGAAAGTGCCGTACGCTTTACTACATTTCCCTGGACCTAACTCCGAGAAACGTCCTCCCTGACGATCGAAAAGAGCTGAGCCATCTCAAGGCTGCGTGTGATCGCACAGGGACCGTTCCCTGGACCTAACTCCGAGAAACGCGTCGGGGTACAAGGCAGCTTTCAACGGACGTCTTCTTTCGTGAGCCCAGAAGCGTTTGCATATGTAGGCGTGGAAGCGTCAGCAGAGCGCCGTAGACCGCCCTCTAAGAGGCAACCTCGCTTTTGCGAAGCCGTCTTGCACCTGACATCCTTTGCCTTGGAGACGGGAGCCTTTTATATAGTCGTGGTGGAAGCACAAGGAACGTGCCGTGCCCTGTCCTCATCTCTTAGAAACAAGGCCGCGCGCAATGGGACTTTCAGCGTAGCATATGGACGGGGTCATGAAGTCAGTCGAGATTGCAAGTGGACGTGTGCAGGCATAAGGAGAGTGCCCTATCCTTAACTCCTTGAAAGCGTGACGGAGGGAGACCGTCTTTCAAGCGAACCCCTCTCCGGAGGATATATCGAAGCAGTGACAAAAGTGGATGTGGAAGCACAACGCAAGGGTTCTATACGAAACTCGGAAAAGAAGGTGGTGTAGAAGGCAGCTTTCCCCCGCGTCTTGGTTCAGGTTTAGGGAAGGGATACTCACTGCGCGTGTGGAAGCCTAGGGAAAGTACCATGGGCTGATGTGTGAAAACCAAGCCTGCGCAGAACGCAACGTTCAGCGCACATCTTGTTTCACGAAGAGAGAAGCCTTTCCAATCTGTGCGTGGAAGCCTAAGGCCAAGTGCCATATATCCTTACCCCCACGGAAAACCGCTGTAGGAAACCCGTCGTTCAACTCACAGCTTCCCGGAGGAAGTTTTTCTAAAGTGCGTGTGGAGGCCCAAGGAAAAGTGTGACAGGCTTCGCTCTGAGAAGGAGGTCTGTGTGGAACGCCTCTTTCAACTCACGGCTTGTTTCTGGCTGAGGGAAGGCTTCTCAAGGGTGTGTACGGAAGCCTAGGCAAAAAGCGCATACACTTCACTCTCCGGGGGGAAAAGGGCAAGCACCCAAAAGCATTGGCGAGAAACCGTCTCTCAACGAACACCTCCTTTCCTGACGAGACAGAAACATGTTCAACTCTGTGTGTGTGTGTGTGTGTGTGTGCGCGCGCGCTCGCGCGTGAGTGAATAAGGAATGTGCCATGCACTCACCTGGGAAATGCAAGTCTGCGTATACGGCAACTCTCCACTAACATCTTCAGGTATCCTGGAGAGAGAAGCATTTCCAAAAGTGGGTGTGGAAGCATCATGAAAATGCCGTACGCTTTACTACCGTTCAACACCCAAACTCAACACCCAAAAAACAAATAAGCGAGTCAAGAAATGGGCAGAAGATATGAACAGATATTTCTCCAAAGAAGACACACAAATGGCCAACAGACATATGACAAACTGCTCAACATCACTTGGCATGGGGAAAAAGAAATCCAAATGACAATGAGATACCACTTCACACCAGTCAGAATTGCAAAAATTAACAAGCGAAGAAATAACAAATGTTGGTGAGGAGAAAGGGGAACTCTCTTACACTTCTAAGTGGGAATGAAAACTGGTACAGCCACTTTGGAAAACAATATGGAGGTTCCTCAAGAAGTTAAAACAGAGCTCCCTTACAACCCAGCAATTTTATTTACCCCAAAGCTACAAATGTAGTGATCTGAAGGGGCAACTGCACCCCGAATGTTTATAGCGACATTGTCCACAATAGCCAAACCGTGGAAGGAACCAAGACATCCATCGACAGATAAATGGATAAAGAAAACATGGTATATACATATACAATGGAATATGACTCAGCCATCAGAAAGGATCAATATTTAGCATATCGATGTGGAAGGCACTGGACGGTATTATACTGAGCAAAATAAGTCAGTCAGAGAAAAACAATTATTATATTGTTTTACTCATATGTGGAATAGAAGGAACAGCACAGAGGATCATAGGGGAAGGGAGGGAAAATGAATGCGAAGAAACCAGAGAGGAAGAAAATCCATGACAGGTTCCCAGCTATTGGAAACCATCTGAGGGTTGCTGGAGGAAAGGTGGGTGGGGAGATGGAGTAACTGTGTGATGGGCATTAAGGAATGCATGTGATGTGGTGAACACTGGGTGTTATACACAACTGATGAATTGTGGAACGCTACATTTGAAATTACTGGTGTACTCTATGTTGGCTAATTCAATTTCAATGTTAAAAAAGTCTATTTTGTCTGATATAAGGATTTCTACTCTGACTTCTCTTGACATCCACTTGCATGATTAATGTTTCTCCATCTCTTAATTTCCATCTGCAGGTGTCTTTAGGTGTGAAATCTTTTATATATATATACAAACTCTGTCATGCTCTTTTGCTTGGAGCATTTAGTCCATTTACATTCAAACTAATTATCATTAGACATGTATTTATTGATGTTTTGTTACTTGTTTCATAGTTTTTTGTGTAGTTTTTCTCTGATCCTTTCTTCTCTTGCTCTCTCTCTCATGGTTTGCTCGTTTTCTTTAATGATATTCTTGGATTTCTTTCCCTTTATCTTTTGCATGTGTATTAGAGGTTTGGGTTTGTGGTGACCCCCTGGATTATATATAGCCTTTTCAGTCTATATTAAGTTGAATGCTGTTTAAGTTCAAACCCACTGTTGACTCCTCCTCATGTGTTAGGGTATATGTTTTCATATTTTACATACTTTTATTTTGTGAATCCCTTAACTGATTTTTACAGAAATACTTATTTTTACTGCTTCCTTGATTCATTATTGTCATACTCTCACTTACGATTTTTTTCCACTCATAGTGTCCCCTTCAATATTTTTTGTAGTTAATTTAGTGGTCATGAACTCTTTTAGTTTGTGTGGCTAAGAAACTCTTTTTCTCCCCTTCTTTTCTGAAGGATAGGCTTGCTGGATAAATTATTCCTTGCTGCAGATTTTTCTCATTCAGCACTTTGAATATTTAACGCCACTTTCTTCTGTCCTGCATAGTTTCTGCTGAAAACTCAGCTGATAGCTTTATGGGCTTTCCCTTGCATGTTAACTGTCTTCTTTTATCTTGCTGCTTTAAATGTTTTTTCTTTATCACTACCTTTTCCCATTTTGATTACTATGTATCTTGATGTGGACCTCCTTAGGTTGATTTTGTGGGAGGGGATCTCTATGCCTTATGGATTTGTATAGGTTTCCTTCACCAGATTAGGTTAAGTTTTCAGCTCTTCTTTGGTCAAATAGATTTTCTGCCCCCTTTTCCCCCTTTTCACCTCCTGGGATCCCTCTCATGTGGGTGTTGTTACACTGGATGGAGTCACTGAATTCCCTAAGTCTCTTCTCATTTTTGCATACTTCTTTTTCCTCTCATTTGTTCCGCTTGATTACTTTCCATTACTGTCTTCTAGTTCATTAATTTGTTCCTCTGCTTCGTCCATCCTGCTAATTATTCTATCTAGTATATTCTTCATTTCATTTCTTGTGTTCCACATCTCTGATTATTTCTTTCATATCTCTTTGTTAAGAGTCTCAATGATGTTCCCCCTTCTGATGTCCTCCCTCTTTTCATTTCCCCAGTGAGTATCTTTATAATTGTTATCTTAAATTTTCTGTCAGGCATGTTCCTTATATCCATTTTGTTTAGGTCTCTTGCTGTGGCTTTGTCCTCTTCTTTCGTTTAGGACATAGTCCTCTGTCTGCTCATTTGGCCTACTTCTCAGAGAATATCTCTCTGTTAGGAAGGTCAGATATATTGCTTGTTCTTGAAAATACGGGGCAGAACATACATTTTTCACTTGGTGATGCTGGTTCTCCTCTGAAGGTAATGCATAGCAACAACAGAGACTGGATCTGGACTGTGTCATTGTGCACAACACATGGGGTGTGCTGTTTTAACAAGATGCATGCGTGTTCTGTGGGTGATGGGGAGACATATTGTTGTCAAGGATTGTGTGGGTCTTATCAGGGAGGGTATCCACAGCACTGGGACTGAAGCAGGTGTGGTAGGTGTGGGGATGGGCCATGGTTTATGCAAGTTAGTGATTGCTAGATTGTGCTTGGTCTTGCAGGTAGGTGTGTGTTTATAATGAGGGGCCGTAGAGGGAAATGGCACCTGCCAGCTCCTTTGTTCCTGGACAAGTCCCTTAGCAAACTCTGAGTTCAGGAACTATGTCTCCCTTGTTTAATCCTCAAGCACCTTTCAACCTGCTTCACCCAAGCTTCTCCACACTCTTTGCTCTGCTTAATCTTTAAGGACAGATCTCAGCTTCCTATCACCTTCTGTGCTCTCTCAGAGCTGAGACAGCTGATTTTTAAAAGTTCCAAGCTTTAAGTCTGCTGGTTGTATACGCTCACAAATGTCATCCCTTCTGATTTTCAAAGCCATAAGCTATGAGGATGTCTCTACGCTTTAGAGGCTCCCCGGTGTAGTAGTTTGTTTCTGGCCCCTCTGTGACTGTGGTTCCCTCCCTCTGGTGGTCAGAAATATGGGCTTTAGATTCCTACAGAGTCCTTGTCCTTCCTACCATCTTTGATGTGATTCCCTCTCTCCATTTAGTTGTATAGTTTTGTGGGGAAACCTGAAGGTCCATTTCTGGGTGACTCTGGTGTGAGTGTTACCTAGTTGTATCTGTGGGATGAGGTGAGTTTAGGGTCCTTCTACTCTGCCATCTTCCCCACAATTCAGTTTATTTTGTCTCATAAAAATATTACGACTCCAACTTTCTTTTCACTTCCATTTGCATGATAAATGGTTTTGTGTCCCATTACTTCCAATCTGCTTTTATTTTTAGGTCTGAAGTGATTCTCTGCTAGGCAGCATAGAGATGGGTCTTGCTTCCTCTTTACAGTCTATGTTTTCTGATTGGGATATTTAGTCCTTTTTTGTTAAAGCAATCATTGAGAAAGTATTTGTATCTCTCTAGTTGACTTCACAAGGAAAAGTGTGACAGGCTTCGCTCTGAGAAGGAGGTCTGCGTGGAACGCCTCTTTCAACTCATGGCTTGTTTCTGGCTGACGGAAGGCTTCTCAAGGGTGTGTACGGAAGCCTAGGGAAAAAGCGGCTACACTTCTCTCTCCGGGGGGAAAAAAGCAAGAACCCAAAAGCATCGGCGAGAAACCGTCTCTCAACGATCACCTTCTTTCCTGACGAGACAGAAACATGTTCAACTCTGTGTGTGTGTGTGTGTGTGTGTGTGTGTGAGGGCACGCGCGCACGCGCGTGCGTGAGTGAATAAGGAGAGTGCCATGTACTGACCTGGGAAAAGCAAGTCTGCGTCTACGGCGACTCGCCACTAGCATCTTCAGGTATCCTGGAGAGAGAAGCATTTCCAAAAGTGGGTGTGGAAGCATCATGAAAGTGCCGTACGCTTTACTACCTTTCCCTGGACCTAACTCCGAGAAACGTCCTCCCTGACGATCGAAAAGAGCTGAGCCATCTCAAGGATGCGTGTGATCGCACAGGGACCGTTCCCTGGACCTAACTCCGAGAAACGCGTCGGGGTACAAGGCAGCTTTCAACGGACGTCTTCTTTCGTGAGCCCAGAAGCGTTTGCATATGTAGGCGTGGAAGCGTCAGCAGAGCGCCGTAGACCGCCCTCTAAGAGGCAACCTCGCTTTTGCGAAGCCGTCTTGCACCTGACATCCTTTGCCTTGGAGACGGGAGCCTTTTATATAGTCGTGGTGGAAGCACAAGGAACGTGCCGTGCCCTGTCCTCATCTCTTAGAAACAAGGCCGCGCGCAATGGGACTTTCAGCGTAGCATATGGACGGGGTCATGAAGTCAGTCGAGATTGCAAGTGGACGTGTGCAGGCATAAGGAGAGTGCCCTATCCTTAACTCCTTGAAAGCGTGACGGAGGGAGACCGTCTTTCAAGCGAACCCCTCTCCGGAGGATATATCGAAGCAGTGACAAAAGTGGATGTGGAAGCACAACGCAAGGGTTCTATACGAAACTCGGAAAAGAAGGTGGTGTAGAAGGCAGCTTTCCCCCGCGTCTTGGTTCAGGTTTAGGGAAGGGATACTCTCTGCGCGTGTGGAAGCCTAGGGAAAGTACCATCGGCTGATGTGTGAAAAGCAAGCCTGCGCAGAACGCAACGTTCAGCGCACATCTTGTTTCACGAAGAGAGAAGCCGTTTCCAATGTGTGCGTGGAAGCCTAAGGCCAAGTGCCATATATCCTTACCCCCACGGAAAACCGCTGTAGGAAACCCGTCGTTCAACTCACAGCTTCCCGGAGGAAGTTTTTCTAAAGTGCGTGTGGAGGCCCAAGGAAAAGTGTGACAGGCTTCGCTCTGAGAAGGAGGTCTGTGTGGAACGCCTCTTTCAACTCACGGCTTGTTTCTGAGTGACGGAAGGCTTCTCAAGGGTGTGTACGGAAGCCTAGGCAAAAAGCGCATACACTTTACTCTCCGGGGGGAAAAGGGCAAGCACCCAAAAGCATTGGCGAGAAACCGTCTCTCAACGAACACCTCCTTTCCTGACGAGACGGAAACATGTTCAACTCTGTGTGTGTGTGTGTGAGTGTGCGCGCGCGCGCGCGCGTGAGTGAATAAGGAATGTGCCATGCACTCACCTGGGAAAAGCAAGTGTGCGTATACGGCAACTCTCCACTAACATCTTCAGGTATCATTGAGAGAGAAGCATTTCCAAAAGTGGGTGTGGAAGCATCATGAAAGTGCCGTACGCTTTACTACCGTTCAACACCCAAACTCAACACCCAAAATACAAATAACCGAGTCAAGAAATGGGCAGAAGATATGAACAGGTATTTCTCCAAAGAAGACACACAAATGGCCAACAGACATATGAGAAACTGCTCAACAGCACTTGGCAAGGGGAAAAAGAAATCCAAATGACATTTCACACCAGTCAGAATTGCAAAATTAACAAGCAAAGAAATAACAAATGTTGGTGAGGAGAAAGGGGAACTCTCTTACACTTCAAAGTGGGAATGAAAACTGGTACAGCCACTTTGGAAAACAATATTGAGGTTCCTCAAGAAGTTAAAACAGAGCTCCCTTACACCCCAGCAATTTTATTTACCCCAAAGCTACAAATGTAGTGATCTGAAGGGGCAACTGCACCCCAAATGTTTATAGCGACATTGTCCACAGTAGCCAAACCGTGGAAGGAACCAAGACATCCATCGACACATAAATGGATAAAGAAAACATGGTATATACATATACAAAGGAATGTGACTCAGCCATCAGAAAGGATCAATATTTAGCATATCGATGTGGATGGCACTGGAGGGTATTATGCTGAGCAAAATAAGTCAGTCAGAGAAAAACAATTATTATATGGTTTTACTCATATGTGGAATAGAAGGAACAGCACAGAGGATCATAGGGGAAGGGAGGGAAAATGAATGCGAAGAAACCAGAGAGGAAGAAAATCCATGACAGGTTCCTAACTATTGGAAACAAACTGAGGGTTGCTGGAGGAAAGGTGGGTGGGGAGATGGAGTAACTGTGTGATGGGCATTAAGGAATGCATGTGATGTGGTGAACACTGGGTGTTATACACAACTGATGAATTGTGGAACGCTACATTTGAAATTACTGGTGTACTCTATGTTGGCTAATTCAATTTCAATGTTAAAAAAGTCTATTTTGTCTGATATAAGGATTGCTACTCTGACTTCTTTTGACATCCACTTGCATGATTAATGTTTCTCCATCTCTTAATTTCCATCTGCAGGTGTCTTTAGGTGTGAAATCTTTTATATATATATACAAACTCTGTCATGCTCTTTTGCTTGGAGCATTTAGTCCATTTACATTCAAACTAATTATCATTAGACATGTATTTATTGATGTTTTGTTACTTGTTTCATAGTTTTTTGTGTAGTTTTTCTCTGATCCTTTCTTCTCTTGCTCTCTCTCTCATGGTTTGCTCGTTTTCTTTAATGATATTCTTGGATTTCTTTCCCTTTATCTTTTGCATGTGTATTAGAGGTTTGGGTTTGTGGTGACCCCCTGGATTATATATAGCCTTTTCAGTCTATATTAAGTTGAATGCTGTTTAAGTTCAAACCCACTGTTGACTCCTCCTCATGTGTTAGGGTATATGTTTTCATATTTTACATACTTTTATTTTGTGAATCCCTTAACTGATTTTTACAGAAATACTTATTTTTACTGCTTCCTTGATTCATTATTGTCATACTCTCACTTACGATTTTTTTCCACTCATAGTGTCCCCTTCAATATTTTTTGTAGTTAATTTAGTGGTCATGAACTCTTTTAGTTTGTGTGGCTAAGAAACTCTTTTTCTCCCCTTCTTTTCTGAAGGATAGGCTTGCTGGATAAATTATTCCTTGCTGCAGATTTTTCTCCTTCAGCACTTTGAATATTTAACGCCACTTTCTTCTGTCCTGCATAGTTTCTGCTGAAAACTCAGCTGATAGATTTATGGGCTTTCCCTTGCATGTTAACTGTCTTCTTTTATCTTGCTGCTTTAAATGTTTTTTCTTTATCACTACCTTTTCCCATTTTGATTACTATGTATCTTGATGTGGACCTCCTTAGGGTGATTTTGTGGGAGGGGATCTCTATGCCTTATGGATTTGTATAGGTTTCCTTCACCAGATTAGGTTAAGTTTTCAGCTCTTCTTTGGTCAAATAGATTTTCTGCCCCCTTTTCCCCCTTTTCACCTTCTGGGATCCCTCTCATGTGGGTGTTGTTACACTGGATGGAGTCACTGAATTCCCTAAGTCTCTTCTCATTTTTGCATACTTCTTTTTCCTCTCATTTGTTCCGCTTGATTACTTTCCATTACTGACTTCTAGTTCATTAATTTGTTCCTCTGCTTCGTCCATCCTGCTAATTATTCTATCTAGTATATTCTTCATTTCATTTCTTGTGTTCCACATCTCTGATTATTTCTTTCATATCTCTTTGTTAAGAGTCTCAATGATGTTCCCCCTTCTGATGTCCTCCCTCTTTTCATTTCCCCAGTGAGTATCTTTATAATTGTTATCTTAAATTTTCTGTCAGGCATGTTCCTTATATCCATTTTGTTTAGGTCTCTTGCTGTGGCTTTGTCCTCTTCTTTCGTTTAGGACATAGTCCTCTGTCTGCTCATTTGGCCTACTTCTCAGAGAATATCTCTCTGTTAGGAAGGTCAGATATATTGCTTGTTCTTGAAAATACGGGGCAGAACATACATTTTTCACTTGGTGATGCTGGTTCTCCTCTGAAGGTAATGCATAGCAACAACAGAGACTGGATCTGGACTGTGTCATTGTGCACAACACATGGGGTGTGCTGTTTTAACAAGACGCATGCGTGTTCTGTGGGTGATGGGGAGACATATTGTTGTCAAGGATTGTGTGGGTCTTATCAGGGAGGGTATCCACAGCACTGGGACTGAAGCAGGTGTGGTAGGTGTGGGGATGGGCCATGGTTTATGCAAGTTAGTGATTGCTAGATTGTGCTTGGTCTTGCAGGTAGGTGTGTGTTTATAATGAGGGGCCGTAGAGGGAAATGGCACCTGCCAGCTCCTTTGTTCCTGGACAAGTCCCTTAGCAAACTCTGAGTTCAGGAACTATGTCTCCCTTGTTTAATCCTCAAGCACCTTTCAACCTGCTTCACCCAAGCTTCTCCACACTCTTTGCTCTGCTTAATCTTTAAGGACAGATCTCAGCTTCCTATCACCTTCTGTGCTCTCTCAGAGCTGAGACAGCTGATTTTTAAAAGTTCCAAGCTTTAAGTCTGCTGGTTGTATACGCTCACAAATGTCATCCCTTCTGATTTTCAAAGCCATAAGCTATGAGGATGTCTCTACGCTTTAGAGGCTCCCCGGTGTAGTAGTTTGTTTCTGGCCCCTCTGTGACTGTGGTTCCCTCCCTCTGGTGGTCAGAAATATGGGCTTTAGATTCCTACAGAGTCCTTGTCCTTCCTACCATCTTTGATGTGATTCCCTCTCTCCATTTAGTTGTATAGTTTTGTGGGGAAATCTGAAGGTCCATTTCTGGGTGACTCTGGTGTGAGTGTTACCTAGTTGTATCTGTGGGATGAGGTGAGTTTAGGGTCCTTCTACTCTGCCATCTTCCCCACAATTCAGTTTATTTTGTCTCATAAAAATATTACGACTCCAACTTTCTTTTCACTTCCATTTGCATGATAAATGGTTTTGTGTCCCATTACTTCCAATCTGCTTTTATTTTTAGGTCTGAATTGATTCTCTGGTAGGCAGCATAGAGATGGGTCTTGCTTCCTCTTTACAGTCTATGTTTTCTGATTGGGATATTTAGTCCTTTTTTGTTAAAGCAATCATTGAGAAAGTATTTGTATCTCTCTAGTTGACTTCACAAGGAAAAGTGTGACAGGCTTCGCTCTGAGAAGGAGGTCTGCGTGGAACGCCTCTTTCAACTCATGGCTTGTTTCTGGCTGACCGAAGGCTTCTCAAGGGTGTGTACGGAAGCCAAGGGAAAAAGCGGCTACACTTCTCTCTCCGGGGGGAAAAAAGCAAGAACCCAAAAGCATCGGCGAGAAACCGTCTCTCAACGATCACCTTCTTTCCTGACGAGACAGAAACATGTTCAACTCTGTGTGTGTGTGTGTGTGTGTGTGTGTGTGTGTGTGTGAGGGCACGCGCGCGCGCGCGTGCGTGAGTGAATAAGGAGAGTGCCATGTACTGACCTGGGAAAAGCAAGTCTGCGTCTACGGCGACTCGCCACTAGCATCTTCAGGTATCCTGGAGAGAGAAGCATTTCCAAAAGTGGGTGTGGAAGCATCATGAAAGTGCCGTACGCTTTACTACCTTTCCCTGGACCTAACTCCGAGAAATGTCCTCCCTGACGATCGAAAAGAGCTGAGCCATCTCAAGGCTGCGTGTGATCGCACAGGGACCGTTCCCTGGACCTAACTCCGGAAAACGCGTCGGGGTACAAGGCAGCTTTCAACGGACGTCTTCTTTCGTGAGCCCAGAAGCGTTTGCATATGTAGGCGTGGAAGCGTCAGGAGAGCGACGTAGACCGCCCTCTAAGAGGCAACCTCGCTTTTGCGAAGCCGTCTTGCACCTGACATCCTTTGCCTTGGAGACGGGAGCCTTTTATATAGTCGTGGTGGAAGCACAAGGAACGTGCCGTGCCCTGTCCTCATCTCTTAGAAACAAGGCCGCGCGCAATGGGACTTTCAGCGTAGCATATGGACGGGGTCATGAAGTCAGTCGAGATTGCAAGTGGACGTGTGCAGGCATAAGGAGAGTGCCCTATCCTTAACTCCTTGAAAGCGTGACGGAGGGAGACCGTCTTTCAAGCGAACCCTTCTCCGGAGGATATATCGAAGCAGTGACAAAAGTGGATGTGGAAGCACAACGCAAGGGTTCTATACGAAACTCGGAAAAGAAGGTGGTGTAGAAGGCAGCTTTCCCCCGCGTCTTGGTTCAGGTTTAGGGAAGGGATACTCACTGCGCGTGTGGAAGCCTAGGGAAAGTACCATGGGCTGATGTGTGAAAACCAAGCCTGCGCAGAACGCAACGTTCAGCGCACATCTTGTTTCACGAAGAGAGAAGCCTTTCCAATCTGTGCGTGGAAGCCTAAGGCCAAGTGCCATATATCCTTACCCCCACGGAAAACCGCTGTAGGAAACCCGTCGTTCAACTCACAGCTTCCCGGAGGAAGTTTTTCTAAAGTGCGTGTGGAGGCCCAAGGAAAAGTGTGACAGGCTTCGCTCTGAGAAGGAGGTCTGTGTGGAACGCCTCTTTCAACTCACGGCTTGTTTCTGGCTGAGGGAAGGCTTCTCAAGGGTGTGTACGGAAGCCTAGGCAAAAAGCGCATACACTTTACTCTCCGGGGGGAAAAGGGCAAGCACCCAAAAGCATTGGCGAGAAACCGTCTCTCAACGAACACCTCCTTTCCTGACGAGACAGAAACATGTTCAACTCTGTGTGTGTGTGTGTGTGTGTGTGTGTGTGTGTGTGTGTGGGCGCGCGCGCGCGTGAGTGAATAAGGAATGTGCCATGCACTCACCTGGGAAAAGCAAGTCTGCGTATACGGCAACTCTCCACTAACATCTTCAGGTATCCTTGAGAGAGAAGCATTTCCAAAAGTGGGTGTGGAAGCATCATGAAAGTGCCGTACGCTTTACTACCGTTCAACACCCAAACTCAACACCCAAAAAACAAATAAGCGAGTCAAGAAATGGGCAGAAGATATGAACAGATATTTCTCCAAAGAAGACACACAAATGGCCAACAGACATATGACAAACTGCTCAAAATCACTTGGCATGGGGAAAAAGAAATCCAAATGACAATGAGATACCACTTCATACCAGTCAGAATTGCAAAAGTTAACAAGCGAAGAAATAACAAATGTTGGTGAGGAGAAAGGGGAACTCTCTTACACTTCTAAGTGGGAATGAAAACTGGTACAGCCACTTTGGAAAACAATATGGAGGTTCCTCAAGAACTTAAAAGAGAGCTCCCTTACAACCCAGCAATTTTATTTACCCCAAAGCTACAAATGTAGTGATCTGAAGGGGCAACTGCACCCCGAATGTTTATAGCGATATTGTCCACAATAGCCAAACCGTGGAAGGAACCAAGAGCTCCATCGACAGATAAATGGATAAAGAAAACATGGTATATACATATACAAAGGAATGTGACTCAGCCATCAGAAAGGATCAATATTTAGCATATCGATGTGGATGGCACTGGAGGGTATTATGCTGAGCAAAATAAGTCAGTCAGAGAAAAACAATTATTATATGGTTTTACTCATATGTGGAATAGAAGGAACAGCACAGAGGATCATAGGGGAAGGGAGGGAAAATGAATGCGAAGAAACCAGAGAGGAAGAAAATCCATGACAGGTTCCCAGCTATTGGAAACAAACTGAGGGTTGCTGGAGGAAAGGTGGGTGGGGAGATGGAGTAACTGTGTGATGGGCATTAAGGAATGCATGCGATGTGGTGAACACTGGGTGTTATACACAACTGATGAATTGTGGAACGCTACATTTGAAATTACTGGTGTACTCTATGTTGGCTAATTCAATTTCAATGTTAAAAAAGTCTATTTTGTCTGATATAAGGATTGCTACTCTGACTTCTTTTGACATCCACTTGCATGATTAATGTTTCTCCATCTCTTAATTTCCATCTGCAGGTGTCTTTAGGTGTGAAATCTTTTATATATATATACAAACTCTGTCATGCTCTTTTGCTTGGAGCATTTAGTCCATTTACATTCAAACTAATTATCATTAGACATGTATTTATTGATGTTTTGTTACTTGTTTCATAGTTTTTTGTGTAGTTTTTCTCTGATCCTTTCTTCTCTTGCTCTCTCTCTCATGGTTTGCTCGTTTTCTTTAATGATATTCTTGGATTTCTTTCCCTTTATCTTTTGCATGTGTATTAGAGGTTTGGGTTTGTGGTGACCCCCTGGATTATATAGCCTTTTCAGTCTATATTAAGTTGAATGCTGTTTAAGTTCAAACCCACTGTTGACTCCTCCTCATGTGTTAGGGTATATGTTTTCATATTTTACATACTTTTATTTTGTGAATCCCTTAACTGATTTTTACAGAAATACTTATTTTTACTGCTTCCTTGATTCATTATTGTCATACTCTCACTTACGATTTTTTTCCACTCATAGTGTCCCCTTCAATATTTTTTGTAGTTAATTTAGTGGTCATGAACTCTTTTAGTTTGTGTGGCTAAGAAACTCTTTTTCTCCCCTTCTTTTCTGAAGGATAGGCTTGCTGGATAAATTATTCCTTGCTGCAGATTTTTCTCCTTCAGCACTTTGAATATTTAACGCCACTTTCTTCTGTCCTGCTTAGTTTCTGCTGAAAACTCAGCTGATAGCTTTATGGGCTTTCCCTTGCATGTTAACTGTCTTCTTTTATCTTGCTGCTTTAAATGTTTTTTCTTTATCACTACCTTTTCCCATTTGGATTACTATGTATCTTGATGTGGACCTCCTTAGGTTGATTTTGTGGGAGGGGATCTCTATGCCTTATGGATTTGTATAGGTTTCCTTCACCAGATTAGGTTAAGTTTTCAGCTCTTCTTTGGTCAAATAGATTTTCTGCCCCCTTTTCCCCCTTTTCACCTTCTGGGATCCCTCTCATGTGGGTGTTGTTACACTGGATGGAGTCACTGAATTCCCTAAGTCTCTTCTCATTTTTGCATACTTCTTTTTCCTCTCATTTGTTCCGCTTGATTACTTTCCATTACTGTCTTCTAGTTCATTAATTTGTTCCTCTGCTTCGTCCATCCTGCTAATTATTCTATCTAGTATATTCTTCATTTCATTTCTTGTGTTCCACATCTCTGATTATTTCTTTCATATCTCTTTGTTAAGAGTCTCAATGATGTTCCCCCTTCTGATGTCCTCCCTCTTTTCATTTCCCCAGTGAGTATCTTTATAATTGTTATCTTAAATTTTCTGTCAGGCATGTTCCTTATATCCATTTTGTTTAGGTCTCTTGCTGTGGCTTTGTCCTCTTCTTTCGTTTAGGACATAGTCCTCTGTCTGCTCATTTGGCCTACTTCTCAGAGAATATCTCTCTGTTAGGAAGGTCAGATATATTGCTTGTTCTTGAAAATACGGGGCAGAACATACATTTTTCACTTGGTGATGCTGGTTCTCCTCTGAAGGTAATGCATAGCAACAACAGAGACTGGATCTGGACTGTGTCATTGTGCACAACACATGGGGTGTGCTGTTTTAACAAGACGCATGCGTGTTCTGTGGGTGATGGGGAGACATATTGTTGTCAAGGATTGTGTGGGTCTTATCAGGGAGGGTATCCACAGCACTGGGACTGAAGCAGGTGTGGTAGTTGTGGGGATGGGCCATGGTTTATGCAAGTTAGTGATTGCTAGATTGTGCTTGGTCTTGCAGGTAGGTGTGTGTTTATAATGAGGGGCCGTAGAGGGAAATGGCACCTGCCAGCTCCTTTGTTCCTGGACAAGTCCCTTAGCAAACTCTGAGTTCAGGAACTATGTCTCCCTTGTTTAATCCTCAAGCACCTTTCAACCTGCTTCACCCAAGCTTCTCCACACTCTTTGCTCTGCTTAATCTTTAAGGACAGATCTCAGCTTCCTATCACCTTCTGTGCTCTCTCAGAGCTGAGACAGCTGATTTTTAAAAGTTCCAAGCTTTAAGTCTGCTGGTTGTATACGCTCACAAATGTCATCCCTTCTGATTTTCAAAGCCATAAGCTATGAGGATGTCTCTACGCTTTAGAGGCTCCCCGGTGTAGTAGTTTGTTTCTGGCCCCTCTGTGACTGTGGTTCCCTCCCTCTGGTGGTCAGAAATATGGGCTTTAGATTCCTACAGAGTCCTTGTCCTTCCTACCATCTTTGATGTGATTCCCTCTCTCCATTTAGTTGTATAGTTTTGTGGGGAAATCTGAAGGTCCATTTCTGGGTGACTCTGGTGTGAGTGTTACCTAGTTGTATCTGTGGGATGAGGTGAGTTTAGGGTCCTTCTACTCTGCCATCTTCCCCACAATTCAGTTTATTTTGTCTCATAAAAATATTACGACTCCAACTTTCTTTTCACTTCCATTTGCATGATAAATGGTTTTGTGTCCCATTACTTCCAATCTGCTTTTATTTTTAGGTCTGAAGTGATTCTCTGCTAGGCAGCATAGAGATGGGTCTTGCTTCCTCTTTACAGTCTATGTTTTCTGATTGGGATATTTAGTCCTTTTTTGTTAAAGCAATCATTGAGAAAGTATTTGTATCTCTCTAGTTGACTTCACAAGGAAAAGTGTGACAGGCTTCGCTCTGAGAAGGAGGTCTGCGTGGAACGCCTCTTTCAACTCATGGCTTGTTTCTGGCTGACGGAAGGCTTCTCAAGGGTGTGTACGGAAGCCTAGGGAAAAAGCGGCTACACTTCTCTCTCCGGGGGGAAAAAAGCAAGAACCCAAAAGCATCGGCGAGAAACCGTCTCTCAACGATCACCTTCTTTCCTGACGAGACAGAAACATGTTCAACTCTGTGTGTGTGTGTGTGTGTGTGTGTGTGTGTGTGAGGGCACGCGCGCACGCGCGTGCGTGAGTGAATAAGGAGAGTGCCATGTACTGACCTGGGAAAAGCAAGTCTGCGTCTACGGCGACTCGCCACTAGCATCTTCAGGTATCCTGGAGAGAGAAGCATTTCCAAAAGTGGGTGTGGAAGCATCATGAAAGTGCCGTACGCTTTACTACCTTTCCCTGGACCTAACTCCGAGAAACGTCCTCCCTGACGATCGAAAAGAGCTGAGCCATCTCAAGGATGCGTGTGATCGCACAGGGACCGTTCCCTGGACCTAACTCCGAGAAACGCGTCGGGGTACAAGGCAGCTTTCAACGGACGTCTTCTTTCGTGAGCCCAGAAGCGTTTGCATATGTAGGCGTGGAAGCGTCAGCAGAGCGCCGTAGACCGCCCTCTAAGAGGCAACCTCGCTTTTGCGAAGCCGTCTTGCACCTGACATCCTTTGCCTTGGAGACGGGAGCCTTTTATATAGTCGTGGTGGAAGCACAAGGAACGTGCCGTGCCCTGTCCTCATCTCTTAGAAACAAGGCCGCGCGCAATGGGACTTTCAGCGTAGCATATGGACGGGGTCATGAAGTCAGTCGAGATTGCAAGTGGACGTGTGCAGGCATAAGGAGAGTGCCCTATCCTTCACTCCTTGAAAGCGTGACGGAGGGAGACCGTCTTTCAAGCGAACCCCTCTCCGGAGGATATATCGAAGCAGTGACAAAAGTGGATGTGGAAGCACAACGCAAGGGTTCTATACGAAACTCGGAAAAGAAGGTGGTGTAGAAGGCAGCTTTCCCCCGCGTCTTGGTTCAGGTTTAGGGAAGGGATACTCTCTGCGCGTGTGGAAGCCTAGGGAAAGTACCATCGGCTGATGTGTGAAAAGCAAGCCTTCGCAGAACGCAACGTTCAGCGCACATCTTGTTTCACGAAGAGAGAAGCCGTTTCCAATGTGTGCGTGGAAGCCTAAGGCCAAGTGCCATATATCCTTACCCCCACGGAAAACCGCTGTAGGAAACCCGTCGTTCAACTCACAGCTTCCCGGAGGAAGTTTTTCTAAAGTGCGTGTGGAGGCCCAAGGAAAAGTGTGACAGGCTTCGCTCTGAGAAGGAGGTCTGTGTGGAACGCCTCTTTCAACTCACGGCTTGTTTCTGAGTGACGGAAGGCTTCTCAAGGGTGTGTACGGAAGCCTAGGCAAAAAGCGCATACACTTCACTCTCCGGGGGGAAAAGGGCAAGCACCCAAAAGCATTGGCGAGAAACCGTCTCTCAACGAACACCTCCTTTCCTGACGAGACGGAAACATGTTCAACTCTGTGTGTGTGTGTGTGTGTGTGCGCGCGCGCGCGCGCGTGAGTGAATAAGGAATGTGCCATGCACTCACCTGGGAAAAGCAAGTCTGCGTATACGGCAACTCTCCACTAATATCTTCAGGTATCCTTGAGAGAGAAGCATTTCCAAAAGTGGGTGTGGAAGCATCATGAAAGTGCCGTACGCTTTACTACCGTTCAACACCCAAACTCAACACCCAAAATACAAATAACCGAGTCAAGAAATGGGCAGAAGATATGAACAGGTATTTCTCCAAAGAAGACACACAAATGGCCAACAGACATATGAGAAACTGCTCAACAGCACTTGGCAAGGGGAAAAAGAAATCCAAATGACAATGAGATATCACTTCACACCAGTCAGAATTGCAAAAATTAACAAGCAAAGAAATAACAAATTTGGTGAGGAGAAAGGGGAACTCTCTTACACTTCAAAGTGGGAATGAAAACTGGTACAGCCACTTTGGAAAACAATATTGAGGTTCCTCAAGAAGTTAAAACAGAGCTCCCTTACACCCCAGCAATTTTATTTACCCCAAAGCTACAAATGTAGTGATCTGAAGGGGCAACTGCACCCCAAATGTTTATAGCGACATTGTCCACAGTAGCCAAACCGTGGAAGGAACCAAGACATCCATCGACAGATAAATGGATAAAGAAAACATGGTATATACATATACAAAGGAATGTGACTCAGCCATCAGAAAGGATCAATATTTAGCATATCGATGTGGATGGCACTGGAGGGTATTATGCTGAGCAAAATAAGTCAGTCAGAGAAAAACAATTATTATATGGTTTTACTCATATGTGGAATAGAAGGAACAGCACAGAGGATCATAGGGGAAGGGAGGGAAAATGAATGCGAAGAAACCAGAGAGGAAGAAAATCCATGACAGGTTCCTAACTATTGGAAACAAACTGAGGGTTACTGGAGGAAAGGTGGGTGGGGAGATGGAGTAACTGTGTGATGGGCATTAAGGAATGCATGTGATGTGGTGAACACTGGGTGTTATACACAACTGATGAATTGTGGAACGCTACATTTGAAATTACTGGTGTACTCTATGTTGGCTAATTCAATTTCAATGTTAAAAAAGTCTATTTTGTCTGATATAAGGATTGCTACTCTGACTTCTTTTGACATCCACTTGCATGATTAATGTTTCTCCATCTCTTAATTTCCATCTGCAGGTGTCTTTAGGTGTGAAATCTTTTATATATATATACAAACTCTGTCATGCTCTTTTGCTTGGAGCATTTAGTCCATTTACATTCAAACTAATTATCATTAGACATGTATTTATTGATGTTTTGTTACTTGTTTCATAGTTTTTTGTGTAGTTTTTCTCTGATCCTTTCTTCTCTTGCTCTCTCTCTCATGGTTTGCTCGTTTTCTTTAATGATATTCTTGGATTTCTTTCCCTTTATCTTTTGCATGTGTATTAGAGGTTTGGGTTTGTGGTGACCCCCTGGATTATATATAGCCTTTTCAGTCTATATTAAGTTGAATGCTGTTTAAGTTCAAACCCACTGTTGACTCCTCCTCATGTGTTAGGGTATATGTTTTCATATTTTACATACTTTTATTTTGTGAATCCCTTAACTGATTTTTACAGAAATACTTATTTTTACTGCTTCCTTGATTCATTATTGTCATACTCTCACTTACGATTTTTTTCCACTCATAGTGTCCCCTTCAATATTTTTTTGTAGTTAATTTAGTGGTCATGAACTCTTTTAGTTTGTGTGGCTAAGAAACTCTTTTTCTCCCCTTCTTTTCTGAAGGATAGGCTTGCTGGATAAATTATTCCTTGCTGCAGATTTTTCTCCTTCAGCACTTTGAATATTTAACGCCACTTTCTTCTGTCCTGCATAGTTTCTGCTGAAAACTCAGCTGATAGATTTATGGGCTTTCCCTTGCATGTTAACTGTCTTCTTTTATCTTGCTGCTTTAAATGTTTTTTCTTTATCACTACCTTTTCCCATTTTGATTACTATGTATCTTGATGTGGACCTCCTTAGGGTGATTTTGTGGGAGGGGATCTCTATGCCTTATGGATTTGTATAGGTTTCCTTCACCAGATTAGGTTAAGTTTTCAGCTCTTCTTTGGTCAAATAGATTTTCTGCCCCCTTTTCCCCCTTTTCACCTTCTGGGATCCCTCTCATGTGGGTGTTGTTACACTGGATGGAGTCACTGAATTCCCTAAGTCTCTTCTCATTTTTGCATACTTCTTTTTCCTCTCATTTGTTCCGCTTGATTACTTTCCATTACTGACTTCTAGTTCATTAATTTGTTCCTCTGCTTCGTCCATCCTGCTAATTATTCTATCTAGTATATTCTTCATTTCATTTCTTGTGTTCCACATCTCTGATTATTTCTTTCATATCTCTTTGTTAAGAGTCTCAATGATGTTCCCCCTTCTGATGTCCTCCCTCTTTTCATTTCCCCAGTGAGTATCTTTATAATTGTTATCTTAAATTTTCTGTCAGGCATGTTCCTTATATCCATTTTGTTTAGGTCTCTTGCTGTGGCTTTGTCCTCTTCTTTCGTTTAGGACATAGTCCTCTGTCTGCTCATTTGGCCTACTCAGAGAATATCTCTCTGTTAGGAAGGTCAGATATATTGCTTGTTCTTGAAAATACGGGGCAGAACATACATTTTTCACTTGGTGATGCTGGTTCTCCTCTGAAGGTAATGCATAGCAACAACAGAGACTGGATCTGGACTGTGTCATTGTGCACAACACATGGGGTGTGCTGTTTTAACAAGACGCATGCGTGTTCTGTGGGTGATGGGGAGACATATTGTTGTCAAGGATTGTGTGGGTCTTATCAGGGAGGGTATCCACAGCACTGGGACTGAAGCAGGTGTGGTAGGTGTGGGGATGGGCCATGGTTTATGCAAGTTAGTGATTGCTAGATTGTGCTTGGTCTTGCAGGTAGGTGTGTGTTTATAATGAGGGGCCGTAGAGGGAAATGGCACCTGCCAGCTCCTTTGTTCCTGGACAAGTCCCTTAGCAAACTCTGAGTTCAGGAACTATGTCTCCCTTGTTTAATCCTCAAGCACCTTTCAACCTGCTTCACCCAAGCTTCTCCACACTCTTTGCTCTGCTTAATCTTTAAGGACAGATCTCAGCTTCCTATCACCTTCTGTGCTCTCTCAGAGCTGAGACAGCTGATTTTTAAAAGTTCCAAGCTTTAAGTCTGCTGGTTGTATACGCTCACAAATGTCATCCCTTCTGATTTTCAAAGCCATAAGCTATGAGGATGTCTCTACGCTTTAGAGGCTCCCCGGTGTAGTAGTTTGTTTCTGGCCCCTCTGTGACTGTGGTTCCCTCCCTCTGGTGGTCAGAAATATGGGCTTTAGATTCCTACAGAGTCCTTGTCCTTCCTACCATCTTTGATGTGATTCCCTCTCTCCATTTAGTTGTATAGTTTTGTGGGGAAATCTGAAGGTCCATTTCTGGGTGACTCTGGTGTGAGTGTTACCTAGTTGTATCTGTGGGATGAGGTGAGTTTAGGGTCCTTCTACTCTGCCATCTTCCCCACAATTCAGTTTATTTTGTCTCATAAAAATATTACGACTCCAACTTTCTTTTCACTTCCATTTGCATGATAAATGGTTTTGTGTCCCATTACTTCCAATCTGCTTTTATTTTTAGGTCTGAATTGATTCTCTGGTAGGCAGCATAGAGATGGGTCTTGCTTCCTCTTTACAGTCTATGTTTTCTGATTGGGATATTTAGTCCTTTTTTGTTAAAGCAATCATTGAGAAAGTATTTGTATCTCTCTAGTTGACTTCACAAGGAAAAGTGTGACAGGCTTCGCTCTGAGAAGGAGGTCTGCGTGGAACGCCTCTTTCAACTCATGGCTTGTTTCTGGCTGACCGAAGGCTTCTCAAGGGTGTGTACGGAAGCCAAGGGAAAAAGCGGCTACACTTCTCTCTCCGGGGGGAAAAAAGCAAGAACCCAAAAGCATCGGCGAGAAACCGTCTCTCAACGATCACCTTCTTTCCTGACGAGACAGAAACATGTTCAACTCTGTGTGTGTGTGTGTGTGTGTGTGTGTGTGTGTGTGTGAGGGCACGCGCGCGCGCCCGTGCGTGAGTGAATAAGGAGAGTGCCATGTACTGACCTGGGAAAAGCAAGTCTGCGTCTACGGCGACTCGCCACTAGCATCTTCAGGTATCCTGGAGAGAGAAGCATTTCCAAAAGTGGGTGTGGAAGCATCATGAAAGTGCCGTACGCTTTACTACCTTTCCCTGGACCTAACTCCGAGAAACGTCCTCCCTGACGATCGAAAAGAGCTGAGCCATCTCAAGGCTGCGTGTGATCGCACAGGGACCGTTCCCTGGACCTAACTCCGGAAAACGCGTCGGGGTACAAGGCAGCTTTCAACGGACGTCTTCTTTCGTGAGCCCAGAAGCGTTTGCATATGTAGGCGTGGAAGCGTCAGGAGAGCGACGTAGACCGCCCTCTAAGAGGCAACCTCGCTTTTGCGAAGCCGTCTTGCACCTGACATCCTTTGCCTTGGAGACGGGAGCCTTTTATATAGTCGTGGTGGAAGCACAAGGAACGTGCCGTGCCCTGTCCTCATCTCTTAGAAACAAGGCCGCGCGCAATGGGACTTTCAGCGTAGCATATGGACGGGGTCATGAAGTCAGTCGAGATTGCAAGTGGACGTGTGCAGGCATAAGGAGAGTGCCCTATCCTTAACTCCTTGAAAGCGTGACGGAGGGAGACCGTCTTTCAAGCGAACCCCTCTCCGGAGGATATATCGAAGCAGTGACAAAAGTGGATGTGGAAGCACAACGCAAGGGTTCTATACGAAACTCGGAAAAGAAGGTGGTGTAGAAGGCAGCTTTCCCCCGCGTCTTGGTTCAGGTTTAGGGAAGGGATACTCACTGCGCGTGTGGAAGCCTAGGGAAAGTACCATGGGCTGATGTGTGAAAACCAAGCCTGCGCAGAACGCAACGTTCAGCGCACATCTTGTTTCACGAAGAGAGAAGCCTTTCCAATCTGTGCGTGGAAGCCTAAGGCCAAGTGCCATATATCCTTACCCCCACGGAAAACCGCTGTAGGAAACCCGTCGTTCAACTCACAGCTTCCCGGAGGAAGTTTTTCTAAAGTGCGTGTGGAGGCCCAAGGAAAAGTGTGACAGGCTTCGCTCTGAGAAGGAGGTCTGTGTGGAACGCCTCTTTCAACTCACGGCTTGTTTCTGGCTGAGGGAAGGCTTCTCAAGGGTGTGTACGGAAGCCTAGGCAAAAAGCGCATACACTTTACTCTCCGGGGGGAAAAGGGCAAGCACCCAAAAGCATTGGCGAGAAACCGTCTCTCAACGAACACCTCCTTTCCTGACGAGACAGAAACATGTTCAACTCTGTGTGTGTGTGTGTGTGTGTGTGTGTGTGTGTGTGTGTGTGTGTGGCGCGCGCGCGCGTGAGTGAATAAGGAATGTGCCATGCACTCACCTGGGAAAAGCAAGTCTGCGTATACGGCAACTCTCCACTAACATCTTCAGGTATCCTTGAGAGAGAAGCATTTCCAAAAGTGGGTGTGGAAGCATCATGAAAGTGCCGTACGCTTTACTACCGTTCAACACCCAAACTCAACACCCAAAAAACAAATAAGCGAGTCAAGAAATGGGCAGAAGATATGAACAGATATTTCTCCAAAGAAGACACACAAATGGCCAACAGACATATGACAAACTGCTCAAAATCACTTGGCATGGGGAAAAAGAAATCCAAATGACAATGAGATACCACTTCATACCAGTCAGAATTGCAAAAGTTAACAAGCGAAGAAATAACAAATGTTGGTGAGGAGAAAGGGGAACTCTCTTACACTTCTAAGTGGGAATGAAAACTGGTACAGCCACTTTGGAAAACAATATGGAGGTTCCTCAAGAACTTAAAAGAGAGCTCCCTTACAACCCAGCAATTTTATTTACCCCAAAGCTACAAATGTAGTGATCTGAAGGGGCAACTGCACCCCGAATGTTTATAGCGATATTGTCCACAATAGCCAAACCGTGGAAGGAACCAAGAGCTCCATCGACAGATAAATGGATAAAGAAAACATGGTATATACATATACAAAGGAATGTGACTCAGCCATCAGAAAGGATCAATATTTAGCATATCGATGTGGATGGCACTGGAGGGTATTATGCTGAGCAAAATAAGTCAGTCAGAGAAAAACAATTATTATATGGTTTTACTCATATGTGGAATAGAAGGAACAGCACAGAGGATCATAGGGGAAGGGAGGGAAAATGAATGCGAAGAAACCAGAGAGGAAGAAAATCCATGACAGGTTCCCAGCTATTGGAAACAAACTGAGGGTTGCTGGAGGAAAGGTGGGTGGGGAGATGGAGTAACTGTGTGATGGGCATTAAGGAATGCATGCGATGTGGTGAACACTGGGTGTTATACACAACTGATGAATTGTGGAACGCTACATTTGAAATTACTGGTGTACTCTATGTTGGCTAATTCAATTTCAATGTTAAAAAAGTCTATTTTGTCTGATATAAGGATTGCTACTCTGACTTCTTTTGACATCCACTTGCATGATTAATGTTTCTCCATCTCTTAATTTCCATCTGCAGGTGTCTTTAGGTGTGAAATCTTTTATATATATATACAAACTCTGTCATGCTCTTTTGCTTGGAGCATTTAGTCCATTTACATTCAAACTAATTATCATTAGACATGTATTTATTGATGTTTTGTTACTTGTTTCATAGTTTTTTGTGTAGTTTTTCTCTGATCCTTTCTTCTCTTGCTCTCTCTCTCATGGTTTGCTCGTTTTCTTTAATGATATTCTTGGATTTCTTTCCCTTTATCTTTTGCATGTGTATTAGAGGTTTGGGTTTGTGGTGACCCCCTGGATTATATAGCCTTTTCAGTCTATATTAAGTTGAATGCTGTTTAAGTTCAAACCCACTGTTGACTCCTCCTCATGTGTTAGGGTATATGTTTTCATATTTTACATACTTTTATTTTGTGAATCCCTTAACTGATTTTTACAGAAATACTTATTTTTACTGCTTCCTTGATTCATTATTGTCATACTCTCACTTACGATTTTTTTCCACTCATAGTGTCCCCTTCAATATTTTTTGTAGTTAATTTAGTGGTCATGAACTCTTTTAGTTTGTGTGGCTAAGAAACTCTTTTTCTCCCCTTCTTTTCTGAAGGATAGGCTTGCTGGATAAATTATTCCTTGCTGCAGATTTTTCTCCTTCAGCACTTTGAATATTTAACGCCACTTTCTTCTGTCCTGCTTAGTTTCTGCTGAAAACTCAGCTGATAGCTTTATGGGCTTTCCCTTGCATGTTAACTGTCTTCTTTTATCTTGCTGCTTTAAATGTTTTTTCTTTATCACTACCTTTTCCCATTTGGATTACTATGTATCTTGATGTGGACCTCCTTAGGTTGATTTTGTGGGAGGGGATCTCTATGCCTTATGGATTTGTATAGGTTTCCTTCACCAGATTAGGTTAAGTTTTCAGCTCTTCTTTGGTCAAATAGATTTTCTGCCCCCTTTTCCCCCTTTTCACCTTCTGGGATCCCTCTCATGTGGGTGTTGTTACACTGGATGGAGTCACTGAATTCCCTAAGTCTCTTCTCATTTTTGCATACTTCTTTTTCCTCTCATTTGTTCCGCTTGATTACTTTCCATTACTGTCTTCTAGTTCATTAATTTGTTCCTCTGCTTCGTCCATCCTGCTAATTATTCTATCTAGTATATTCTTCATTTCATTTCTTGTGTTCCACATCTCTGATTATTTCTTTCATATCTCTTTGTTAAGAGTCTCAATGATGTTCCCCCTTCTGATGTCCTCCCTCTTTTCATTTCCCCAGTGAGTATCTTTATAATTGTTATCTTAAATTTTCTGTCAGGCATGTTCCTTATATCCATTTTGTTTAGGTCTCTTGCTGTGGCTTTGTCCTCTTCTTTCGTTTAGGACATAGTCCTCTGTCTGCTCATTTGGCCTACTTCTCAGAGAATATCTCTCTGTTAGGAAGGTCAGATATATTGCTTGTTCTTGAAAATACGGGGCAGAACATACATTTTTCACTTGGTGATGCTGGTTCTCCTCTGAAGGTAATGCATAGCAACAACAGAGACTGGATCTGGACTGTGTCATTGTGCACAACACATGGGGTGTGCTGTTTTAACAAGATGCATGCGTGTTCTGTGGGTGATGGGGAGACATATTGTTGTCAAGGATTGTGTGGGTCTTATCAGGGAGGGTATCCACAGCACTGGGACTGAAGCAGGTGTGGTAGGTGTGGGGATGGGCCATGGTTTATGCAAGTTAGTGATTGCTAGATTGTGCTTGGTCTTGCAGGTAGGTGTGTGTTTATAATGAGGGGCCGTAGAGGGAAATGGCACCTGCCAGCTCCTTTGTTCCTGGACAAGTCCCTTAGCAAACTCTGAGTTCAGGAACTATGTCTCCCTTGTTTAATCCTCAAGCACCTTTCAACCTGCTTCACCCAAGCTTCTCCACACTCTTTGCTCTGCTTAATCTTTAAGGACAGATCTCAGCTTCCTATCACCTTCTGTGCTCTCTCAGAGCTGAGACAGCTGATTTTTAAAAGTTCCAAGCTTTAAGTCTGCTGGTTGTATACGCTCACAAATGTCATCCCTTCTGATTTTCAAAGCCATAAGCTATGAGGATGTCTCTACGCTTTAGAGGCTCCCCGGTGTAGTAGTTTGTTTCTGGCCCCTCTGTGACTGTGGTTCCCTCCCTCTGGTGGTCAGAAATATGGGCTTTAGATTCCTACAGAGTCCTTGTCCTTCCTACCATCTTTGATGTGATTCCCTCTCTCCATTTAGTTGTATAGTTTTGTGGGGAAATCTGAAGGTCCATTTCTGGGTGACTCTGGTGTGAGTGTTACCTAGTTGTATCTGTGGGATGAGGTGAGTTTAGGGTCCTTCTACTCTGCCATCTTCCCCACAATTCAGTTTATTTTGTCTCATAAAAATATTACGACTCCAACTTTCTTTTCACTTCCATTTGCATGATAAATGGTTTTGTGTCCCATTACTTCCAATCTGCTTTTATTTTTAGGTCTGAAGTGATTCTCTGCTAGGCAGCATAGAGATGGGTCTTGCTTCCTCTTTACAGTCTATGTTTTCTGATTGGGATATTTAGTCCTTTTTTGTTAAAGCAATCATTGAGAAAGTATTTGTATCTCTCTAGTTGACTTCACAAGGAAAAGTGTGACAGGCTTCGCTCTGAGAAGGAGGTCTGCGTGGAACGCCTCTTTCAACTCATGGCTTGTTTCTGGCTGACGGAAGGCTTCTCAAGGGTGTGTACGGAAGCCTAGGGAAAAAGCGGCTACACTTCTCTCTCCGGGGGGAAAAAAGCAAGAACCCAAAAGCATCGGCGAGAAACCGTCTCTCAACGATCACCTTCTTTCCTGACGAGACAGAAACATGTTCAACTCTGTGTGTGTGTGTGTGTGTGTGTGTGTGTGTGTGTGAGGGCACGCGCGCACGCGCGTGCGTGAGTGAATAAGGAGAGTGCCATGTACTGACCTGGGAAAAGCAAGTCTGCGTCTACGGCGACTCGCCACTAGCATCTTCAGGTATCCTGGAGAGAGAAGCATTTCCAAAAGTGGGTGTGGAAGCATCATGAAAGTGCCGTACGCTTTACTACCTTTCCCTGGACCTAACTCCGAGAAACGTCCTCCCTGACGATCGAAAAGAGCTGAGCCATCTCAAGGATGCGTGTGATCGCACAGGGACCGTTCCCTGGACCTAACTCCGAGAAACGCGTCGGGGTACAAGGCAGCTTTCAACGGACGTCTTCTTTCGTGAGCCCAGAAGCGTTTGCATATGTAGGCGTGGAAGCGTCAGCAGAGCGCCGTAGACCGCCCTCTAAGAGGCAACCTCGCTTTTGCGAAGCCGTCTTGCACCTGACATCCTTTGCCTTGGAGACGGGAGCCTTTTATATAGTCGTGGTGGAAGCACAAGGAACGTGCCGTGCCCTGTCCTCATCTCTTAGAAACAAGGCCGCGCGCAATGGGACTTTCAGCGTAGCATATGGACGGGGTCATGAAGTCAGTCGAGATTGCAAGTGGACGTGTGCAGGCATAAGGAGAGTGCCCTATCCTTAACTCCTTGAAAGCGTGACGGAGGGAGACCGTCTTTCAAGCGAACCCCTCTCCGGAGGATATATCGAAGCAGTGACAAAAGTGGATGTGGAAGCACAACGCAAGGGTTCTATACGAAACTCGGAAAAGAAGGTGGTGTAGAAGGCAGCTTTCCCCCGCGTCTTGGTTCAGGTTTAGGGAAGGGATACTCTTTGCGCGTGTGGAAGCCTAGGGAAAGTACCATCGGCTGATGTGTGAAAAGCAAGCCTGCGCAGAACGCAACGTTCAGCGCACATCTTGTTTCACGAAGAGAGAAGCCGTTTCCAATGTGTGCGTGGAAGCCTAAGGCCAAGTGCCATATATCCTTACCCCCACGGAAAACCGCTGTAGGAAACCCGTCGTTCAACTCACAGCTTCCCGGAGGAAGTTTTTCTAAAGTGCGTGTGGAGGCCCAAGGAAAAGTGTGACAGGCTTCGCTCTGAGAAGGAGGTCTGTGTGGAACGCCTCTTTCAACTCACGGCTTGTTTCTGAGTGACGGAAGGCTTCTCAAGGGTGTGTACGGAAGCCTAGGCAAAAAGCGCATACACTTCACTCTCCGGGGGGAAAAGGGCAAGCACCCAAAAGCATTGGCGAGAAACCGTCTCTCAACGAACACCTCCTTTCCTGACGAGACGGAAACATGTTCAACTCTGTGTGTGTGTGTGTGAGTGTGCGCGCGCGCGCGCGCGTGAGTGAATAAGGAATGTGCCATGCACTCACCTGGGAAAAGCAAGTCTGCGTATACGGCAACTCTCCACTAACATCTTCAGGTATCCTTGAGAGAGAAGCATTTCCAAAAGTGGGTGTGGAAGCATCATGAAAGTGCCGTACGCTTTACTACCGTTCAACACCCAAACTCAACACCCAAAATACAAATAACCGAGTCAAGAAATGGGCAGAAGATATGAACAGGTATTTCTCCAAAGAAGACACACAAATGGCCAACAGACATATGAGAAACTGCTCAACAGCACTTGGCAAGGGGAAAAAGAAATCCAAATGACATTTCACACCAGTCAGAATTGCAAAATTAACAAGCAAAGAAATAACAAATGTTGGTGAGGAGAAAGGGGAACTCTCTTACACTTCAAAGTGGGAATGAAAACTGGTACAGCCACTTTGGAAAACAATATTGAGGTTCCTCAAGAAGTTAAAACAGAGCTCCCTTACACCCCAGCAATTTTATTTACCCCAAAGCTACAAATGTAGTGATCTGAAGGGGCAACTGCACCCCAAATGTTTATAGCGACATTGTCCACAGTAGCCAAACCGTGGAAGGAACCAAGACATCCATCGACACATAAATGGATAAAGAAAACATGGTATATACATATACAAAGGAATGTGACTCAGCCATCAGAAAGGATCAATATTTAGCATATCGATGTGGATGGCACTGGAGGGTATTATGCTGAGCAAAATAAGTCAGTCAGAGAAAAACAATTATTATATGGTTTTACTCATATGTGGAATAGAAGGAACAGCACAGAGGATCATAGGGGAAGGGAGGGAAAATGAATGCGAAGAAACCAGAGAGGAAGAAAATCCATGACAGGTTCCTAACTATTGGAAACAAACTGAGGGTTGCTGGAGGAAAGGTGGGTGGGGAGATGGAGTAACTGTGTGATGGGCATTAAGGAATGCATGTGATGTGATGAACACTGGGTGTTATACACAACTGATGAATTGTGGAACGCTACATTTGAAACTACTGGTGTACTCTATGTTGGCTAATTCAATTTCAATGTTAAAAAAGTCTATTTTGTCTGATATAAGGATTGCTACTCTGACTTCTTTTGACATCCACTTGCATGATTAATGTTTCTCCATCTCTTAATTTCCATCTGCAGGTGTCTTTAGGTGTGAAATCTTTTATATATATATACAAACTCTGTCATGCTCTTTTGCTTGGAGCATTTAGTCCATTTACATTCAAACTAATTATCATTAGACATGTATTTATTGATGTTTTGTTACTTGTTTCATAGTTTTTTGTGTAGTTTTTCTCTGATCCTTTCTTCTCTTGCTCTCTCTCTCATGGTTTGCTCGTTTTCTTTAATGATATTCTTGGATTTCTTTCCCTTTATCTTTTGCATGTGTATTAGAGGTTTGGGTTTGTGGTGACCCCCTGGATTATATATAGCCTTTTCAGTCTATATTAAGTTGAATGCTGTTTAAGTTCAAACCCACTGTTGACTCCTCCTCATGTGTTAGGGTATATGTTTTCATATTTTACATACTTTTATTTTGTGAATCCCTTAACTGATTTTTACAGAAATACTTATTTTTACTGCTTCCTTGATTCATTATTGTCATACTCTCACTTACGATTTTTTTCCACTCATAGTGTCCCCTTCAATATTTTTTGTAGTTAATTTAGTGGTCATGAACTCTTTTAGTTTGTGTGGCTAAGAAACTCTTTTTCTCCCCTTCTTTTCTGAAGGATAGGCTTGCTGGATAAATTATTCCTTGCTGCAGATTTTTCTCCTTCAGCACTTTGAATATTTAACGCCACTTTCTTCTGTCCTGCTTAGTTTCTGCTGAAAACTCAGCTGATAGCTTTATGGGCTTTCCCTTGCATGTTACCTGTCTTCTTTTATCTTGCTGCTTTAAATGTTTTTTCTTTATCACTACCTTTTCCCATTTGGATTACTATGTATCTTGATGTGGACCTCCTTAGGTTGATTTTGTGGGAGGGGATCTCTATGCCTTATGGATTTGTATAGGTTTCCTTCACCAGATTAGGTTAAGTTTTCAGCTCTTCTTTGGTCAAATAGATTTTCTGCCCCCTTTTCCCCCTTTTCACCTTCTGGGATCCCTCTCATGTGGGTGTTGTTACACTGGATGGAGTCACTGAATTCCCTAAGTCTCTTCTCATTTTTGCATACTTCTTTTTCCTCTCATTTGTTCCGCTTGATTACTTTCCATTACTGTCTTCTAGTTCATTAATTTGTTCCTCTGCTTCGTCCATCCTGCTAATTATTCTATCTAGTATATTCTGCATTTCATTTCTTGTGTTCCACATCTCTGATTATTTCTTTCATATCTCTTTGTTAAGAGTCTCAATGATGTTCCCCCTTCTGATGTCCTCCCTCTTTTCATTTCCCCAGTGAGTATCTTTATAATTGTTATCTTAAATTTTCTGTCAGGCATGTTCCTTATATCCATTTTGTTTAGGTCTCTTGCTGTGGCTTTGTCCTCTTCTTTCGTTTAGGACATAGTCCTCTGTCTGCTCATTTGGCCTACTTCTCAGAGAATATCTCTCTGTTAGGAAGGTCAGATATATTGCTTGTTCTTGAAAATACGGGGCAGAACATACATTTTTCACTTGGTGATGCTGGTTCTCCTCTGAAGGTAATGCATAGCAACAACAGAGACTGGATCTGGACTGTGTCATTGTGCACAACACATGGGGTGTGCTGTTTTAACAAGATGCATGCGTGTTCTGTGGGTGATGGGGAGACTTATTGTTGTCAAGGATTGTGTGGGTCTTATCAGGGAGGGTATCCACAGCACTGGGACTGAAGCAGGTGTGGTAGGTTTGGGGATGGGCCATGGTTTATGCAAGTTAGTGATTGCTAGATTGTGCTTGGTCTTGCAGGTAGGTGTGTGTTTATAATGAGGGGCCGTAGAGGGAAATGGCACCTTCCAGCTCCTTTGTTCCTGGACAAGTCCCTTAGCAAACTCTGAGTTCAGGAACTATGTCTCCCTTGTTTAATCCTCAAGCACCTTTCAACCTGCTTCACCCAAGCTTCTCCACACTCTTTGCTCTGCTTAATCTTTAAGGACAGATCTCAGCTTCCTATCACCTTCTGTGCTCTCTCAGAGCTGAGACAGCTGATTTTTAAAAGTTCCAAGCTTTAAGTCTGCTGGTTGTATACGCTCACAAATGTCATCCCTTCTGATTTTCAAAGCCATAAGCTATGAGGATGTCTCTACGCTTTAGAGGCTCCCCGGTGTAGTAGTTTGTTTCTGGCCCCTCTGTGACTGTGGTTCCCTCCCTCTGGTGGTCAGAAATATGGGCTTTAGATTCCTACAGAGTCCTTGTCCTTCCTACCATCTTTGATGTGATTCCCTCTCTCCATTTAGTTGTATAGTTTTGTGGGGAAACCTGAAGGTCCATTTCTGGGTGACTCTGGTGTGAGTGTTACCTAGTTGTATCTGTGGGATGAGGTGAGTTTAGGGTCCTTCTACTCTGCCATCTTCCCCACAATTCAGTTTATTTTGTCTCATAAAAATATTACGACTCCAACTTTCTTTTCACTTCCATTTGCATGATAAATGGTTTTGTGTCCCATTACTTCCAATCTGCTTTTATTTTTAGGTCTGAAGTGATTCTCTGCTAGGCAGCATAGAGATGGGTCTTGCTTCCTCTTTACAGTCTATGTTTTCTGATTGGGATATTTAGTCCTTTTTTGTTAAAGCAATCATTGAGAAAGTATTTGTATCTCTCTAGTTGACTTCACAAGGAAAAGTGTGACAGGCTTCGCTCTGAGAAGGAGGTCTGCGTGGAACGCCTCTTTCAACTCATGGCTTGTTTCTGGCTGACGGAAGGCTTCTCAAGGGTGTGTACGGAAGCCTAGGGAAAAAGCGGCTACACTTCTCTCTCCGGGGGGAAAAAAGCAAGAACCCAAAAGCATCGGCGAGAAACCGTCTCTCAACGATCACCTTCTTTCCTGACGAGACAGAAACATGTTCAACTCTGTGTGTGTGTGTGTGTGTGTGTGTGTGTGTGTGTGTGTGAGGGCACGCGCGCACGCGCGTGCGTGAGTGAATAAGGAGAGTGCCATGTACTGACCTGGGAAAAGCAAGTCTGCGTCTACGGCGACTCGCCACTAGCATCTTCAGGTATCCTGGAGAGAGAAGCATTTCCAAAAGTGGGTGTGGAAGCATCATGAAAGTGCCGTACGCTTTACTACCTTTCCCTGGACCTAACTCCGAGAAACGTCCTCCCTGACGATCGAAAAGAGCTGAGCCATCTCAAGGATGCGTGTGATCGCACAGGGACCGTTCCCTGGACCTAACTCCGAGAAACGCGTCGGGGTACAAGGCAGCTTTCAACGGACGTCTTCTTTCGTGAGCCCAGAAGCGTTTGCATATGTAGGCGTGGAAGCGTCAGCAGAGCGCCGTAGACCGCCCTCTAAGAGGCAACCTCGCTTTTGCGAAGCCGTCTTGCACCTGACATCCTTTGCCTTGGAGACGGGAGCCTTTTATATAGTCGTGGTGGAAGCACAAGGAACGTGCCGTGCCCTGTCCTCATCTCTTAGAAACAAGGCCGCGCGCAATGGGACTTTCAGCGTAGCATATGGACGGGGTCATGAAGTCAGTCGAGATTGCAAGTGGACGTGTGCAGGCATAAGGAGAGTGCCCTATCCTTAACTCCTTGAAAGCGTGACGGAGGGAGACCGTCTTTCAAGCGAACCCCTCTCCGGAGGATATATCGAAGCAGTGACAAAAGTGGATGTGGAAGCACAACGCAAGGGTTCTATACGAAACTCGGAAAAGAAGGTGGTGTAGAAGGCAGCTTTCCCCCGCGTCTTGGTTCAGGTTTAGGGAAGGGATACTCTCTGCGCGTGTGGAAGCCTAGGGAAAGTACCATCGGCTGATGTGTGAAAAGCAAGCCTGCGCAGAACGCAACGTTCAGCGCACATCTTGTTTCACGAAGAGAGAAGCCGTTTCCAATGTGTGCGTGGAAGCCTAAGGCCAAGTGCCATATATCCTTACCCCCACGGAAAACCGCTGTAGGAAACCCGTCGTTCAACTCACAGCTTCCCGGAGGAAGTTTTTCTAAAGTGCGTGTGGAGGCCCAAGGAAAAGTGTGACAGGCTTCGCTCTGAGAAGGAGGTCTGTGTGGAACGCCTCTTTCAACTCACGGCTTGTTTCTGAGTGACGGAAGGCTTCTCAAGGGTGTGTACGGAAGCCTAGGCAAAAAGCGCATACACTTCACTCTCCGGGGGGAAAAGGGCAAGCACCCAAAAGCATTGGCGAGAAACCGTCTCTCAACGAACACCTCCTTTCCTGACGAGACGGAAACATGTTCAACTCTGTGTGTGTGTGTGTGAGTGTGCGCGCGCGCGCGCGCGTGAGTGATTAAGGAATGTGCCATGCACTCACCTGGGAAAAGCAAGTCTGCGTATACGGCAACTCTCCACTAACATCTTCAGGTATCCTTGAGAGAGAAGCATTTCCAAAAGTGGGTGTGGAAGCATCATGAAAGTGCCGTACGCTTTACTACCGTTCAACACCCAAACTCAACACCCAAAATACAAATAACCGAGTCAAGAAATGGGCAGAAGATATGAACAGGTATTTCTCCAAAGAAGACACACAAATGGCCAACAGACATATGAGAAACTGCTCAACAGCACTTGGCAAGGGGAAAAAGAAATCCAAATGACATTTCACACCAGTCAGAATTGCAAAATTAACAAGCAAAGAAATAACAAATGTTGGTGAGGAGAAAGGGGAACTCTCTTACACTTCAAAGTGGGAATGAAAACTGGTACAGCCACTTTGGAAAACAATATTGAGGTTCCTCAAGAAGTTAAAACAGAGCTCCCTTACACCCCAGCAATTTTATTTACCCCAAAGCTACAAATGTAGTGATCTGAAGGGGCAACTGCACCCCAAATGTTTATAGCGACATTGTCCACAGTAGCCAAACCGTGGAAGGAACCAAGACATCCATCGACACATAAATGGATAAAGAAAACATGGTATATACATATACAAAGGAATGTGACTCAGCCATCAGAAAGGATCAATATTTAGCATATCGATGTGGATGGCACTGGAGGGTATTATGCTGAGCAAAATAAGTCAGTCAGAGAAAAACAATTATTATATGGTTTTACTCATATGTGGAATAGAAGGAACAGCACAGAGGATCATAGGGGAAGGGAGGGAAAATGAATGCGAAGAAACCAGAGAGGAAGAAAATCCATGACAGGTTCCTAACTATTGGAAACAAACTGAGGGTTGCTGGAGGAAAGGTGGGTGGGGAGATGGAGTAACTGTGTGATGGGCATTAAGGAATGCATGTGATGTGATGAACACTGGGTGTTATACACAACTGATGAATTGTGGAACGCTACATTTGAAACTACTGGTGTACTCTATGTTGGCTAATTCAATTTCAATGTTAAAAAAGTCTATTTTGTCTGATATAAGGATTGCTACTCTGACTTCTTTTGACATCCACTTGCATGATTAATGTTTCTCCATCTCTTAATTTCCATCTGCAGGTGTCTTTAGGTGTGAAATCTTTTATATATATATACAAACTCTGTCATGCTCTTTTGCTTGGAGCATTTAGTCCATTTACATTCAAACTAATTATCATTAGACATGTATTTATTGATGTTTTGTTACTTGTTTCATAGTTTTTTGTGTAGTTTTTCTCTGATCCTTTCTTCTCTTGCTCTCTCTGTCATGGTTTGCTCGTTTTCTTTAATGATATTCTTGGATTTCTTTCCCTTTATCTTTTGCATGTGTATTAGAGGTTTGGGTTTGTGGTGACCCCCTGGATTATATATAGCCTTTTCAGTCTATATTAAGTTGAATGCTGTTTAAGTTCAAACCCACTGTTGACTCCTCCTCATGTGTTAGGGTATATGTTTTCATATTTTACATACTTTTATTTTGTGAATCCCTTAACTGATTTTTACAGAAATACTTATTTTTACTGCTTCCTTGATTCATTATTGTCATACTCTCACTTACGATTTTTTTCCACTCATAGTGTCCCCTTCAATATTTTTTGTAGTTAATTTAGTGGTCATGAACTCTTTTAGTTTGTGTGGCTAAGAAACTCTTTTTCTCCCCTTCTTTTCTGAAGGATAGGCTTGCTGGATAAATTATTCCTTGCTGCAGATTTTTCTCCTTCAGCACTTTGAATATTTAACGCCACTTTCTTCTGTCCTGCTTAGTTTCTGCTGAAAACTCAGCTGATAGCTTTATGGGCTTTCCCTTGCATGTTACCTGTCTTCTTTTATCTTGCTGCTTTAAATGTTTTTTCTTTATCACTACCTTTTCCCATTTGGATTACTATGTATCTTGATGTGGACCTCCTTAGGTTGATTTTGTGGGAGGGGATCTCTATGCCTTATGGATTTGTATAGGTTTCCTTCACCAGATTAGGTTAAGTTTTCAGCTCTTCTTTGGTCAAATAGATTTTCTGCCCCCTTTTCCCCCTTTTCACCTTCTGGGATCCTTCTCATGTGGGTGTTGTTACACTGGATGGAGTCACTGAATTCCCTAAGTCTCTTCTCATTTTTGCATACTTCTTTTTCCTCTCATTTGTTCCGCTTGATTACTTTCCATTACTGTCTTCTAGTTCATTAATTTGTTCCTCTGCTTCGTCCATCCTGCTAATTATTCTATCTAGTATATTCTGCATTTCATTTCTTGTGTTCCACATCTCTGATTATTTCTTTCATATCTCTTTGTTAAGAGTCTCAATGATGTTCCCCCTTCTGATGTCCTCCCTCTTTTCATTTCCCCAGTGAGTATCTTTATAATTGTTATCTTAAATTTTCTGTCAGGCATGTTCCTTATATCCATTTTGTTTAGGTCTCTTGCTGTGGCTTTGTCCTCTTCTTTCGTTTAGGACATAGTCCTCTGTCTGCTCATTTGGCCTACTTCTCAGAGAATATCTCTCTGTTAGGAAGGTCAGATATATTGCTTGTTCTTGAAAATACGGGGCAGAACATACATTTTTCACTTGGTGATGCTGGTTCTCCTCTGAAGGTAATGCATAGCAACAACAGAGACTGGATCTGGACTGTGTCATTGTGCACAACACATGGGGTGTGCTGTTTTAACAAGATGCATGCGTGTTCTGTGGGTGATGGGGAGACATATTGTTGTCAAGGATTGTGTGGGTCTTATCAGGGAGGGTATCCACAGCACTGGGACTGAAGCAGGTGTGGTAGGTGTGGGGATGGGCCATGGTTTATGCAAGTTAGTGATTGCTAGATTGTGCTTGGTCTTGCAGGTAGGTGTGTGTTTATAATGAGGGGCCGTAGAGGGAAATGGAACCTGCCAGCTCCTTTGTTCCTGGACAAGTCCCTTAGCAAACTCTGAGTTCAGGAACTATGTCTCCCTTGTTTAATCCTCAAGCACCTTTCAACCTGCTTCACCCAAGCTTCTCCACACTCTTTGTTCTGCTTAATCTTTAAGGACAGATCTCAGCTTCCTATCACCTTCTGTGCTCTCTCAGAGCTGAGACAGCTGATTTTTAAAAGTTCCAAGCTTTAAGTCTGCTGGTTGTATACGCTCACAAATGTCATCCCTTCTGATTTTCAAAGCCATAAGCTATGAGGATGTCTCTACGCTTTAGAGGCTCCCCGGTGTAGTAGTTTGTTTCTGGCCCCTCTGTGACTGTGGTTCCCTCCCTCTGGTGGTCAGAAATATGGGCTTTAGATTCCTACAGAGTCCTTGTCCTTCCTACCATCTTTGATGTGATTCCCTCTCTCCATTTAGTTGTATAGTTTTGTGGGGAAACCTGAAGGTCCATTTCTGGGTGACTCTGGTGTGAGTGTTACCTAGTTGTATCTGTGGGATGAGGTGAGTTTAGGGTCCTTCTACTCTGCCATCTTCCCCACAATTCAGTTTATTTTGTCTCATAAAAATATTACGACTCCAACTTTCTTTTCACTTCCATTTGCATGATAAATGGTTTTGTGTCCCATTACTTCCAATCTGCTTTTATTTTTAGGTCTGAAGTGATTCTCTGCTAGGCAGCATAGAGATGGGTCTTGCTTCCTCTTTACAGTCTATGTTTTCTGATTGGGATATTTAGTCCTTTTTTGTTAAAGCAATCATTGAGAAAGTATTTGTATCTCTCTAGTTGACTTCACAAGGAAAAGTGTGACAGGCTTCGCTCTGAGAAGGAGGTCTGCGTGGAACGCCTCTTTCAACTCATGGCTTGTTTCTGGCTGACGGAAGGCTTCTCAAGGGTGTGTACGGAAGCCTAGGGAAAAAGCGGCTACACTTCTCTCTCCGGGGGGAAAAAAGCAAGAACCCAAAAGCATCGGCGAGAAACCGTCTCTCAACGATCACCTTCTTTCCTGACGAGACAGAAACATGTTCAACTCTGTGTGTGTGTGTGTGTGTGTGTGTGTGTGTGTGTGTGAGGGCACGCGCGCGCGCGCGTGCGTGAGTGAATAAGGAGAGTGCCATGTACTGACCTGGGAAAAGCAAGTCTGCGTCTACGGCGACTCGCCACTAGCATCTTCAGGTATCCTGGAGAGAGAAGCATTTCCAAAAGTGGGTGTGGAAGCATCATGAAAGTGCCGTACGCTTTACTACCTTTCCCTGGACCTAACTCCGAGAAACGTCCTCCCTGACGATCGAAAAGAGCTGAGTCATCTCAAGGATGCGTGTGATCGCACAGGGACCGTTCCCTGGACCTAACTCCGAGAAACGCGTCGGGGTACAAGGCAGCTTTCAACGGACGTCTTCTTTCGTGAGCCCAGAAGCGTTTGCATATGTAGGCGTGGAAGCGTCAGCAGAGCGCCGTAGACCGCCCTCTAAGAGGCAACCTCGCTTTTGCGAAGCCGTCTTGCACCTGACATCCTTTGCCTTGGAGACGGGAGCCTTTTATATAGTCGTGGTGGAAGCACAAGGAACGTGCCGTGCCCTGTCCTCATCTCTTAGAAACAAGGCCGCGCGCAATGGGACTTTCAGCGTAGCATATGGACGGGGTCATGAAGTCAGTCGAGATTGCAAGTGGACGTGTGCAGGCATAAGGAGAGTGCCCTATCCTTAACTCCTTGAAAGCGTGACGGAGGGAGACCGTCTTTCAAGCGAACCCCTCTCCGGAGGATATATCGAAGCAGTGACAAAAGTGGATGTGGAAGCACAACGCAAGGGTTCTATACGAAACTCGGAAAAGAAGGTGGTGTAGAAGGCAGCTTTCCCCCGCGTCTTGGTTCAGGTTTAGGGAAGGGATACTCTCTGCGCGTGTGGAAGCCTAGGGAAAGTACCATCGGCTGATGTGTGAAAAGCAAGCCTGCGCAGAACGCAACGTTCAGCGCACATCTTGTTTCACGAAGAGAGAAGCCGTTTCCAATGTGTGCGTGGAAGCCTAAGGCCAAGTGCCATATATCCTTACCCCCACGGAAAACCGCTGTAGGAAACCCGTCGTTCAACTCACAGCTTCCCGGAGGAAGTTTTTCTAAAGTGCGTGTGGAGGCCCAAGGAAAAGTGTGACAGGCTTCGCTCTGAGAAGGAGGTCTGTGTGGAACGCCTCTTTCAACTCACGGCTTGTTTCTGAGTGACGGAAGGCTTCTCAAGGGTGTGTACGGAAGCCTAGGCAAAAAGCGCATACACTTCACTCTCCGGGGGGAAAAGGGCAAGCACCCAAAAGCATTGGCGAGAAACCGTCTCTCAACGAACACCTCCTTTCCTGACGAGACGGAAACATGTTCAACTCTGTGTGTGTGTGTGTGAGTGTGCGCGCGCGCGTGAGTGATTAAGGAATGTGCCATGCACTCACCTGGGAAAAGCAAGTCTGCGTATACGGCAACTCTCCACTAACATCTTCAGGTATCCTTGAGAGAGAAGCATTTCCAAAAGTGGGTGTGGAAGCATCATGAAAGTGCCGTACGCTTTACTACCGTTCAACACCCAAACTCAACACCCAAAATACAAATAACCGAGTCAAGAAATGGGCAGAAGATATGAACAGGTATTTCTCCAAAGAAGACACACAAATGGCCAACAGACATATGAGAAACTGCTCAACAGCACTTGGCAAGGGGAAAAAGAAATCCAAATGACATTTCACACCAGTCAGAATTGCAAAATTAACAAGCAAAGAAATAACAAATGTTGGTGAGGAGAAAGGGGAACTCTCTTACACTTCAAAGTGGGAATGAAAACTGGTACAGCCACTTTGGAAAACAATATTGAGGTTCCTCAAGAAGTTAAAACAGAGCTCCCTTACACCCCAGCAATTTTATTTACCCCAAAGCTACAAATGTAGTGATCTGAAGGGGCAACTGCACCCCAAATGTTTATAGCGACATTGTCCACAGTAGCCAAACCGTGGAAGGAACCAAGACATCCATCGACACATAAATGGATAAAGAAAACATGGTATATACATATACAAAGGAATGTGACTCAGCCATCAGAAAGGATCAATATTTAGCATATCGATGTGGATGGCACTGGAGGGTATTATGCTGAGCAAAATAAGTCAGTCAGAGAAAAACAATTATTATATGGTTTTACTCATATGTGGAATAGAAGGAACAGCACAGAGGATCATAGGGGAAGGGAGGGAAAATGAATGCGAAGAAACCAGAGAGGAAGAAAATCCATGACAGGTTCCTAACTATTGGAAACAAACTGAGGGTTGCTGGAGGAAAGGTGGGTGGGGAGATGGAGTAACTGTGTGATGGGCATTAAGGAATGCATGTGATGTGATGAACACTGGGTGTTATACACAACTGATGAATTGTGGAACGCTACATTTGAAACTACTGGTGTACTCTATGTTGGCTAATTCAATTTCAATGTTAAAAAAGTCTATTTTGTCTGATATAAGGATTGCTACTCTGACTTCTTTTGACATCCACTTGCATGATTAATGTTTCTCCATCTCTTAATTTCCATCTGCAGGTGTCTTTAGGTGTGAAATCTTTTATATATATATACAAACTCTGTCATGCTCTTTTGCTTGGAGCATTTAGTCCATTTACATTCAAACTAATTATCATTAGACATGTATTTATTGATGTTTTGTTACTTGTTTCATAGTTTTTTGTGTAGTTTTTCTCTGATCCTTTCTTCTCTTGCTCTCTCTGTCATGGTTTGCTCGTTTTCTTTAATGATATTCTTGGATTTCTTTCCCTTTATCTTTTGCATGTGTATTAGAGGTTTGGGTTTGTGGTGACCCCCTGGATTATATATAGCCTTTTCAGTCTATATTAAGTTGAATGCTGTTTAAGTTCAAACCCACTGTTGACTCCTCCTCATGTGTTAGGGTATATGTTTTCATATTTTACATACTTTTATTTTGTGAATCCCTTAACTGATTTTTACAGAAATACTTATTTTTACTGCTTCCTTGATTCATTATTGTCATACTCTCACTTACGATTTTTTTCCACTCATAGTGTCCCCTTCAATATTTTTTGTAGTTAATTTAGTGGTCATGAACTCTTTTAGTTTGTGTGGCTAAGAAACTCTTTTTCTCCCCTTCTTTTCTGAAGGATAGGCTTGCTGGATAAATTATTCCTTGCTGCAGATTTTTCTCCTTCAGCACTTTGAATATTTAACGCCACTTTCTTCTGTCCTGCTTAGTTTCTGCTGAAAACTCAGCTGATAGCTTTATGGGCTTTCCCTTGCATGTTACCTGTCTTCTTTTATCTTGCTGCTTTAAATGTTTTTTCTTTATCACTACCTTTTCCCATTTGGATTACTATGTATCTTGATGTGGACCTCCTTAGGTTGATTTTGTGGGAGGGGATCTCTATGCCTTATGGATTTGTATAGGTTTCCTTCACCAGATTAGGTTAAGTTTTCAGCTCTTCTTTGGTCAAATAGATTTTCTGCCCCCTTTTCCCCCTTTTCACCTTCTGGGATCCCTCTCATGTGGGTGTTGTTACACTGGATGGAGTCACTGAATTCCCTAAGTCTCTTCTCATTTTTGCATACTTCTTTTTCCTCTCATTTGTTCCGCTTGATTACTTTCCATTACTGTCTTCTAGTTCATTAATTTGTTCCTCTGCTTCGTCCATCCTGCTAATTATTCTATCTAGTATATTCTGCATTTCATTTCTTGTGTTCCACATCTCTGATTATTTCTTTCATATCTCTTTGTTAAGAGTCTCAATGATGTTCCCCCTTCTGATGTCCTCCCTCTTTTCATTTCCCCAGTGAGTATCTTTATAATTGTTATCTTAAATTTTCTGTCAGGCATGTTCCTTATATCCATTTTGTTTAGGTCTCTTGCTGTGGCTTTGTCCTCTTCTTTCGTTTAGGACATAGTCCTCTGTCTGCTCATTTGGCCTACTTCTCAGAGAATATCTCTCTGTTAGGAAGGTCAGATATATTGCTTGTTCTTGAAAATACGGGGCAGAACATACATTTTTCACTTGGTGATGCTGGTTCTCCTCTGAAGGTAATGCATAGCAACAACAGAGACTGGATCTGGACTGTGTCATTGTGCACAACACATGGGGTGTGCTGTTTTAACAAGATGCATGCGTGTTCTGTGGGTGATGGGGAGACTTATTGTTGTCAAGGATTGTGTGGGTCTTATCAGGGAGGGTATCCACAGCACTGGGACTGAAGCAGGTGTGGTAGGTTTGGGGATGGGCCATGGTTTATGCAAGTTAGTGATTGCTAGATTGTGCTTGGTCTTGCAGGTAGGTGTGTGTTTATAATGAGGGGCCGTAGAGGGAAATGGCACCTGCCAGCTCCTTTGTTCCTGGACAAGTCCCTTAGCAAACTCTGAGTTCAGGAACTATGTCTCCCTTGTTTAATCCTCAAGCACCTTTCAACCTGCTTCACCCAAGCTTCTCCACACTCTTTGCTCTGCTTAATCTTTAAGGACAGATCTCAGCTTCCTATCACCTTCTGTGCTCTCTCAGAGCTGAGACAGCTGATTTTTAAAAGTTCCAAGCTTTAAGTCTGCTGGTTGTATACGCTCACAAATGTCATCCCTTCTGATTTTCAAAGCCATAAGCTATGAGGATGTCTCTACGCTTTAGAGGCTCCCCGGTGTAGTAGTTTGTTTCTGGCCCCTCTGTGACTGTGGTTCCCTCCCTCTGGTGGTCAGAAATATGGGCTTTAGATTCTTACAGAGTCCTTGTCCTTCCTACCATCTTTGATGTGATTCCCTCTCTCCATTTAGTTGTATAGTTTTGTGGGGAAACCTGAAGGTCCATTTCTGGGTGACTCTGGTGTGAGTGTTACCTAGTTGTATCTGTGGGATGAGGTGAGTTTAGGGTCCTTCTACTCTGCCATCTTCCCCACAATTCAGTTTATTTTGTCTCATAAAAATATTACGACTCCAACTTTCTTTTCACTTCCATTTGCATGATAAATGGTTTTGTGTCCCATTACTTCCAATCTGCTTTTATTTTTAGGTCTGAAGTGATTCTCTGCTAGGCAGCATAGAGATGGGTCTTGCTTCCTCTTTACAGTCTATGTTTTCTGATTGGGATATTTAGTCCTTTTTTGTTAAAGCAATCATTGAGAAAGTATTTGTATCTCTCTAGTTTACTTCACAAGGAAAAGTGTGACAGGCTTCGCTCTGAGAAGGAGGTCTGCGTGGAACGCCTCTTTCAACTCATGGCTTGTTTCTGGCTGACGGAAGGCTTCTCAAGGGTGTGTACGGAAGCCTAGGGAAAAAGCGGCTACACTTCTCTCTCCGGGGGGAAAAAAGCAAGAACCCAAAAGCATCGGCGAGAAACCGTCTCTCAACGATCACCTTCTTTCCTGACGAGACAGAAACATGTTCAACTCTGTGTGTGTGTGTGCGTGTGTGTGTGTGTGTGTGTGTGTGTGTGTGTGTGTGAGGGCACGGGCACGCGCGCGTGCGTGAGTGAATAAGGAGAGTGCCATGTACTGACCTGGGAAAAGCAAGTCTGCGTCTACGGCGACTCGCCACTAGCATCTTCAGGTATCCTGGAGAGAGAAGCATTTCCAAAAGTGGGTGTGGAAGCATCATGAAAGTGCCGTACGCTTTACTACATTTCCCTGGACCTAACTCCGAGAAACGTCCTCCCTGACGATCGAAAAGAGCTGAGCCATCTCAAGGCTGCGTGTGATCGCACAGGGACCGTTCCCTGGATCTAACTCCGAGAAACGCGTCGGGGTACAAGGCAGCTTTCAACGGACGTCTTCTTTCGTGAGCCCAGAAGCGTTTGCATATGTAGGCGTGGAAGCGTCAGCAGAGCGCCGTAGACCGCCCTCTAAGAGGCAACCTCGCTTTTGCGAAGCCGTCTTGCACCTGACATCCTTTGCCTTGGAGACGGGAGCCTTTTATATAGTCGTGGTGGAAGCACAAGGAACGTGCCGTGCCCTGTCCTCATCTCTTAGAAACAAGGCCGCGCGCAATGGGACTTTCAGCGTAGCATATGGACGGGGTCATGAAGTCAGTCGAGATTGCAAGTGGACGTGTGCAGGCATAAGGAGAGTGCCCTATCCTTAACTCCTTGAAAGCGTGACGGAGGGAGACCGTCTTTCAAGCGAACCCCTCTCCGGAGGATATATCGAAGCAGTGACAAAAGTGGATGTGGAAGCACAACGCAAGGGTTCTATACGAAACTCGGAAAAGAAGGTGGTGTAGAAGGCAGCTTTCCCCCGCGTCTTGGTTCAGGTTTAGGGAAGGGATACTCACTGCGCGTGTGGAAGCCTAGGGAAAGTACCATGGGCTGATGTGTGAAAACCAAGCCTGCGCAGAACGCAACGTTCAGCGCACATCTTGTTTCACGAAGAGAGAAGCCTTTCCAATCTGTGCGTGGAAGCCTAAGGCCAAGTGCCATATATCCTTACCCCCACGGAAAACCGCTGTAGGAAACCCGTCGTTCAACTCACAGCTTCCCGGAGGAAGTTTTTCTAAAGTGCGTGTGGAGGCCCAGGGAAAAGTGTGACAGGCTTCGCTCTGAGAAGGAGGTCTGTGTGGAACGCCTCTTTCAACTCACGGCTTGTTTCTGGCTGAGGGAAGGCTTCTCAAGGGTGTGTACGGAAGCCTAGGCAAAAAGCGCATACACTTCACTCTCCGGGGGGAAAAGGGCAAGCACCCAAAAGCATTGGCGAGAAACCGTCTCTCAACGAACACCTCCTTTCCTGACGAGACAGAAACATGTTCAACTCTGTGTGTGTGTGTGTGTGTGTGTGCGCGCGCGCTCGCGCGTGAGTGAATAAGGAATGTGCCATGCACTCACCTGGGAAATGCAAGTCTGCGTATACGGCAACTCTCCACTAACATCTTCAGGTATCCTGGAGAGAGAAGCATTTCCAAAAGTGGGTGTGGAAGCATCATGAAAGTGCCGTACGCTTTACTACCGTTCAACACCCAAACTCAACACCCAAAAAACAAATAAGCGAGTCAAGAAATGGGCAGAAGATATGAACAGATATTTCTCCAAAGAAGACACACAAATGGCCAACAGACATATGACAAACTGCTCAACATCACTTGGCATGGGGAAAAAGAAATCCAAATGACAATGAGATACCACTTCACACCAGTCAGAATTGCAAAAATTAACAAGCGAAGAAATAACAAATGTTGGTGAGGAGAAAGGGGAACTCTCTTACACTTCTAAGTGGGAAAGAAAACTGGTACAGCCACTTTGGAAAACAATATGGAGGTTCCTCAAGAAGTTAAAACAGAGCTCCCTTACAACCCAGCAATTTTATTTACCCCAAAGCTACAAATGTAGTGATCTGAAGGGGCAACTGCACCCCGAATGTTTATAGCGACATTGTCCACAATAGCCAAACCGTGGAAGGAACCAAGACATCCATCGACAGATAAATGGATAAAGAAAACATGGTATATACATATACAATGGAATATGACTCAGCCATCAGAAAGGATCAATATTTAGCATATCGATGTGGAAGGCACTGGACGGTATTATACTGAGCAAAATAAGTCAGTCAGAGAAAAACAATTATTATATTGTTTTACTCATATGTGGAATAGAAGGAACAGCACAGAGGATCATAGGGGAAGGGAGGGAAAATGAATGCGAAGAAACCAGAGAGGAAGAAAATCCATGACAGGTTCCCAGCTATTGGAAACCATCTGAGGGTTGCTGGAGGAAAGGTGGGTGGGGAGATGGAGTAACTGTGTGATGGGCATTAAGGAATGCATGTGATGTGGTGAACACTGGGTGTTATACACAACTGATGAATTGTGGAACGCTACATTTGAAATTACTGGTGTACTCTATGTTGGCTAATTCAATTTCAATGTTAAAAAAGTCTATTTTGTCTGATATAAGGATTGCTACTCTGACTTCTCTTGACATCCACTTGCATGATTAATGTTTCTCCATCTCTTAATTTCCATCTGCAGGTGTCTTTAGGTGTGAAATCTTTTATATATATATACAAACTCTGTCATGCTCTTTTGCTTGGAGCATTTAGTCCATTTACATTCAAACTAATTATCATTAGACATGTATTTATTGATGTTTTGTTACTTGTTTCAGAGTTTTTTGTGTAGTTTTTCTCTGATCCTTTCTTCTCTTGCTCTCTCTCTCATGGTTTGCTCGTTTTCTTTAATGATATTCTTGGATTTCTTTCCCTTTATCTTTTGCATGTGTATTAGAGGTTTGGGTTTGTGGTGACCCCCTGGATTATATATAGCCTTTTCAGTCTATATTAAGTTGAATGCTGTTTAAGTTCAAACCCACTGTTGACTCCTCCTCATGTGTTAGGGTATATGTTTTCATATTTTACATACTTTTATTTTGTGAATCCCTTAACTGATTTTTACAGAAATACTTATTTTTACTGCTTCCTTGATTCATTATTGTCATACTCTCACTTACGATTTTTTTCCACTCATAGTGTCCCCTTCAATATTTTTTGTAGTTAATTTAGTGGTCATGAACTCTTTTAGTTTGTGTGGCTAAGAAACTCTTTTTCTCCCCTTCTTTTCTGAAGGATAGGCTTGCTGGATAAATTATTCCTTGCTGCAGATTTTTCTCCTTCAGCACTTTGAATATTTAACGCCACTTTCTTCTGTCCTGCTTAGTTTCTGCTGAAAACTCAGCTGATAGCTTTATGGGCTTTCCCTTGCATGTTACCTGTCTTCTTTTATCTTGCTGCTTTAAATGTTTTTTCTTTATCACTACCTTTTCCCATTTGGATTACTATGTATCTTGATGTGGACCTCCTTAGGTTGATTTTGTGGGAGGGGATCTCTATGCCTTATGGATTTGTATAGGTTTCCTTCACCAGATTAGGTTAAGTTTTCAGCTCTTCTTTGGTCAAATAGATTTTCTGCCCCCTTTTCCCCCTTTTCACCTTCTGGGATCCCTCTCATGTGGGTGTGGTTACACTGGATGGAGTCACTGAATTCCCTAAGTCTCTTCTCATTTTTGCATACTTCTTTTTCCTCTCATTTGTTCCGCTTGATTACTTTCCATTACTGTCTTCTAGTTCATTAATTTGTTCCTCTGCTTCGTCCATCCTGCTAATTATTCTATCTAGTATATTCTGCATTTCATTTCTTGTGTTCCACATCTCTGATTATTTCTTTCATATCTCTTTGTTAAGAGTCTCAATGATGTTCCCCCTTCTGATGTCCTCCCTCTTTTCATTTCCCCAGTGAGTATCTTTATAATTGTTATCTTAAATTTTCTGTCAGGCATGTTCCTTATATCCATTTTGTTTAGGTCTCTTGCTGTGGCTTTGTCCTCTTCTTTCGTTTAGGACATAGTCCTCTGTCTGCTCATTTGGCCTACTTCTCAGAGAATATCTCTCTGTTAGGAAGGTCAGATATATAGCTTGTTCTTGAAAATACGGGGCAGAACATACATTTTTCACTTGGTGATGCTGGTTCTCCTCTGAAGGTAATGCATAGCAACAACAGAGACTGGATCTGGACTGTGTCATTGTGCACAACACATGGGGTGTGCTGTTTTAACAAGATGCATGCGTGTTCTGTGGGTGATGGGGAGACTTATTGTTGTCAAGGATTGTGTGGGTCTTATCAGGGAGGGTATCCACAGCACTGGGACTGAAGCAGGTGTGGTAGGTTTGGGGATGGGCCATGGTTTATGCAAGTTAGTGATTGCTAGATTGTGCTTGGTCTTGCAGGTAGGTGTGTGTTTATAATGAGGGGCCGTAGAGGGAAATGGCACCTGCCAGCTCCTTTGTTCCTGGACAAGTCCCTTAGCAAACTCTGAGTTCAGGAACTATGTCTCCCTTGTTTAATCCTCAAGCACCTTTCAACCTGCTTCACCCAAGCTTCTCCACACTCTTTGCTCTGCTTAATCTTTAAGGACAGATCTCAGCTTCCTATCACCTTCTGTGCTCTCTCAGAGCTGAGACAGCTGATTTTTAAAAGTTCCAAGCTTTAAGTCTGCTGGTTGTATACGCTCACAAATGTCATCCCTTCTGATTTTCAAAGCCATAAGCTATGAGGATGTCTCTACGCTTTAGAGGCTCCCCGGTGTAGTAGTTTGTTTCTGGCCCCTCTGTGACTGTGGTTCCCTCCCTCTGGTGGTCAGAAATATGGGCTTTAGATTCCTACAGAGTCCTTGTCCTTCCTACCATCTTTGATGTGATTCCCTCTCTCCATTTAGTTGTATAGTTTTGTGGGGAAACCTGAAGGTCCATTTCTGGGTGACTCTGGTGTGAGTGTTACCTAGTTGTATCTGTGGGATGAGGTGAGTTTAGGGTCCTTCTACTCTGCCATCTTCCCCACAATTCAGTTTATTTTGTCTCATAAAAATATTACGACTCCAACTTTCTTTTCACTTCCATTTGCATGATAAATGGTTTTGTGTCCCATTACTTCCAATCTGCTTTTATTTTTAGGTCTGAAGTGATTCTCTGCTAGGCAGCATAGAGATGGGTCTTGCTTCCTCTTTACAGTCTATGTTTTCTGATTGGGATATTTAGTCCTTTTTTGTTAAAGCAATCATTGAGAAAGTATTTGTATCTCTCTAGTTGACTTCACAAGGAAAAGTGTGACAGGCTTCGCTCTGAGAAGGAGGTCTGCGTGGAACGCCTCTTTCAACTCATGGCTTGTTTCTGGCTGACGGAAGGCTTCTCAAGGGTGTGTACGGAAGCCTAGGGAAAAAGCGGCTACACTTCTCTCTCCGGGGGGAAAAAAGCAAGAACCCAAAAGCATCGGCGAGAAACCGTCTCTCAACGATCACCTTCTTTCCTGACGAGACAGAAACATGTTCAACTCTGTGTGTGTGTGTGTGTGTGTGTGTGTGTGAGGGCACGGGCACGCGCGCGTGCGTGAGTGAATAAGGAGAGTGCCATGTACTGACCTGGGAAAAGCAAGTCTGCGTCTACGGCGACTCGCCACTAGCATCTTCAGGTATTCTGGAGAGAGAAGCATTTCCAAAAGTGGGTGTGGAAGCATCATGAAAGTGCCGTACGCTTTACTACATTTCCCTGGACCTAACTCCGAGAAACGTCCTCCCTGACGATCGAAAAGAGCTGAGCCATCTCAAGGCTGCGTGTGATCGCACAGGGACCGTTCCCTGGATCTAACTCCGAGAAACGCGTCGGGGTACAAGGCAGTTTCAACGGACGTCTTCTTTCGTGAGCCCAGAAGCGTTTGCATATGTAGGCGTGGAAGCGTCAGCAGAGCGCCGTAGACCGCCCTCTAAGAGGCAACCTCGCTTTTGCGAAGCCGTCTTGCACCTGACATCCTTTGCCTTGGAGACGGGAGCCTTTTATATAGTCGTGGTGGAAGCACAAGGAACGTGCCGTGCCCTGTCCTCATCTCTTAGAAACAAGGCCGCGCGCAATGGGACTTTCAGCGTAGCATATGGACGGGGTCATGAAGTCAGTCGAGATTGCAAGTGGACGTGTGCAGGCATAAGGAGAGTGCCCTATCCTTAACTCCTTGAAAGCGTGACGGAGGGAGACCGTCTTTCAAGCGAACCCCTCTCCGGAGGATATATCGAAGCAGTGACAAAAGTGGATGTGGAAGCACAACGCAAGGGTTCTATACGAAACTCGGAAAAGAAGGTGGTGTAGAAGGCAGCTTTCCCCCGCGTCTTGGTTCAGGTTTAGGGAAGGGATACTCACTGCGCGTGTGGAAGCCTAGGGAAAGTACCATGGGCTGATGTGTGAAAACCAAGCCTGCGCAGAACGCAACGTTCAGCGCACATCTTGTTTCACGAAGAGAGAAGCCTTTCCAATCTGTGCGTGGAAGCCTAAGGCCAAGTGCCATATACCCTTACCCCCACGGAAAACCGCTGTAGGAAACCCGTCGTTCAACTCACAGCTTCCCGGAGGAAGTTTTTCTAAAGTGCGTGTGGAGGCCCAGGGAAAAGTGTGACAGGCTTCGCTCTGAGAAGGAGGTCTGTGTGGAACGCCTCTTTCAACTCACGGCTTGTTTCTGGCTGAGGGAAGGCTTCTCAAGGGTGTGTACGGAAGCCTAGGCAAAAAGCGCATACACTTCACTCTCCGGGGGGAAAAGGGCAAGCACCCAAAAGCATTGGCGAGAAACCGTCTCTCAACGAACACCTCCTTTCCTGACGAGACAGAAACATGTTCAACTCTGTGTGTGTGTGTGTGTGTGTGTGTGTGTGTGTGCGCGCGCGCGCGCGCGTGAGTGAATAAGGAATGTGCCATGCACTCACCTGGGAAAAGCAAGTCTGCGTATACGGCAACTCTCCACTAACATCTTCAGGTATCCTTGAGAGAGAAGCATTTCCAAAAGTGGGTGTGGAAGCATCATGAAAGTGTCGTACGCTTTACTACCGTTCAACACCCAAACTCAACACCCAAAAAACAAATAAGCGAGTCAAGAAATGGGCAGAAGATATGAACAGATATTTCTCCAAAGAAGACACACAAATGGCCAACAGACATATGACAAACTGCTCAACATCACTTGGCATGGGGAAAAAGAAATCCAAATGACAATGAGATACCACTTCACACCAGTCAGAATTGCAAAAATTAACAAGCGAAGAAATAACAAATGTTGGTGAGGAGAAAGGGGAACTCTCTTACACTTCTAAGTGGGAATGAAAACTGGTACAGCCACTTTGGAAAACAATATGGAGGTTCCTCAAGAACTTAAAACAGAGCTCCCTTACAACCCAGCAATTTTATTTACCCCAAAGCTACAAATGTAGTGATCTGAAGGGGCAACTGCACCCCGAATGTTTATAGCGACATTGTCCACAATAGCCAAACCGTGGAAGGAACCAAGACATCCATCGACAGATAAATGGATAAAGAAAACATGGTATATACATATACAATGGAATATGACTCAGCCATCAGAAAGGATCAATATTTAGCATATCGATGTGGAAGGCACTGGACGGTATTATGCTGAGCAAAATAAGTCAGTCAGAGAAAAACAATTATTATATGGTTTTACTCATATGTGGAATAGAAGGAACAGCACAGAGGATCATAGGGGAAGGGAGGGAAAATGAATGCGAAGAAACCAGAGAGGAAGAAAATCCATGACAGGTTCCCAGCTATTGGAAACAAACTGAGGGTTGCTGGAGGAAAGGTGGGTGGGGAGATGGAGTAACTGTGTGATGGGCATTAACGAATGCATGTGATGTGGTGAACACTGGGTGTTATACACAACTGATGAATTGTGGAACGCTACATTTGAAATTACTGGTGTACTCTATGTTGGCTAATTCAATTTCAATGTTAAAAAAGTCTATTTTGTCTGATATAAGGATTGCTACTCTGACTTCTCTTGACATCCACTTGCATGATTAATGTTTCTCCATCTCTTAATTTCCATCTGCAGGTGTCTTTAGGTGTGAAATCTTTTATATATATATACAAACTCTGTCATGCTCTTTTGCTTGGAGCATTTAGTCCATTTACATTCAAACTAATTATCATTAGACATGTATTTATTGATGTTTTGTTACTTGTTTCATAGTTTTTTGTGTAGTTTTTCTCTGATCCTTTCTTCTCTTGCTCTCTCTCTCATGGTTTGCTCGTTTTCTTTAATGATATTCTTGGATTTCTTTCCCTTTATCTTTTGCATGTGTATTAGAGGTTTGGGTTTGTGGTGACCCCCTGGATTATATATAGCCTTTTCAGTCTATATTAAGTTGAATGTTGTTTAAGTTCAAACCCACTGTTGACTCCTCCTCATGTGTTAGGGTATATGTTTTCATATTTTACATACTTTTATTTTGTGAATCCCTTAACTGATTTTTACAGAAATACTTATTTTTACTGCTTCCTTGATTCATTATTGTCATACTCTCACTTACGATTTTTTTCCACTCATAGTGTCCCCTTCAATATTTTTTGTAGTTAATTTAGTGGTCATGAACTCTTTTAGTTTGTGTGGCTAAGAAACTCTTTTTCTCCCCTTCTTTTCTGAAGGATAGGCTTGCTGGATAAATTATTCCTTGCTGCAGATTTTTCTCATTCAGCACTTTGAATATTTAACGCCACTTTCTTCTGTCCTGCATAGTTTCTGCTGAAAACTCAGCTGATAGCTTTATGGGCTTTCCCTTGCATGTTACCTGTCTTCTTTTATCTTGCTGCTTTAAATGTTTTTTCTTTATCACTACCTTTTCCCATTTTGATTACTATGTATCTTGATGTGGACCTCCTTAGGTTGATTTTGTGGGAGGGGATCTCTATGCCTTATGGATTTGTATAGGTTTCCTTCACCAGATTAGGTTGTTTTCAGCTCTTCTTTGGTCAAATAGATTTTCTGCCCCCTTTTCCCCCTTTTCACCTTCTGGGATCCCTCTCATGTGGGTGTTGTTACACTGGATGGAGTCACTGAATTCCCTAAGTCTCTTCTCATTTTTGCATACTTCTTTTTCCTCTCATTTGTTCCGCTTGATTACTTTCCATTACTGTCTTCTAGTTCATTAATTTGTTCCTCTGCTTCGTCCATCCTGCTAATTATTCTATCTAGTATATTCTTCATTTCATTTCTTGTGTTCCACATCTCTGATTATTTCTTTCATATCTCTTTGTTAAGAGTCTCAATGATGTTCCCCCTTCTGATGTCCTCCCTCTTTTCATTTCCCCAGTGAGTATCTTTATAATTGTTATCTTAAATTTTCTGTCAGGCATGTTCCTTATATCCATTTTGTTTAGGTCTCTTGCTGTGGCTTTGTCCTCTTCTTTCGTTTAGGACATAGTCCTCTGTCTGCTCATTTGGCCTACTTCTCAGAGAATATCTCTCTGTTAGGAAGGTCAGATATATTGCTTGTTCTTGAAAATACGGGGCAGAACATACATTTTTCACTTGGTGATGCTGGTTCTCCTCTGAAGGTAATGCATAGCAACAACAGAGACTGGATCTGGACTGTGTCATTGTGCACAACACATGGGGTGTGCTGTTTTAACAAGACGCATGCGTGTTCTGTGGGTGATGGGGAGACATATTGTTGTCAAGGATTGTGTGGGTCTTATCAGGGAGGGTATCCACAGCACTGGGACTGAAGCAGGTGTGGTAGGTGTGGGGATGGGCCATGGTTTATGCAAGTTAGTGATTGCTAGATTGTGCTTGGTCTTGCAGGTAGGTGTGTGTTTATAATGAGGGGCCGTAGAGGGAAATGGCACCTGCCAGCTCCTTTGTTCCTGGACAAGTCCCTTAGCAAACTCTGAGTTCAGGAACTATGTCTCCCTTGTTTAATCCTCAAGCACCTTTCAACCTGCTTCACCCAAGCTTCTCCACACTCTTTGCTCTGCTTAATCTTTAAGGACAGATCTCAGCTTCCTATCACCTTCTGTGCTCTCTCAGAGCTGAGACAGCTGATTTTTAAAAGTTCCAAGCTTTAAGTCTGCTGGTTGTATACGCTCACAAATGTCATCCCTTCTGATTTTCAAAGCCATAAGCTATGAGGATGTCTCTACGCTTTAGAGGCTCCCCGGTGTAGTAGTTTGTTTCTGGCCCCTCTGTGACTGTGGTTCCCTCCCTCTGGTGGTCAGAAATATGGGCTTTAGATTCCTACAGAGTCCTTGTCCTTCCTACCATCTTTGATGTGATTCCCTCTCTCCATTTAGTTGTATAGTTTTGTGGGGAAATCTGAAGGTCCATTTCTGGGTGACTCTGGTGTGAGTGTTACCTAGTTGTATCTGTGGGATGAGGTGAGTTTAGGGTCCTTCTACTCTGCCATCTTCCCCACAATTCAGTTTATTTTGTCTCATAAAAATATTACGACTCCAACTTTCTTTTCACTTCCATTTGCATGATAAATGGTTTTGTGTCCCATTACTTCCAATCTGCTTTTATTTTTAGGTCTGAAGTGATTCTCTGGTAGGCAGCATAGAGATGGGTCTTGCTTCCTCTTTACAGTCTATGTTTTCTGATTGGGATATTTAGTCCTTTTTTGTTAAAGCAATCATTGAGAAAGTATTTGTATCTCTCTAGTTGACTTCACAAGGAAAAGTGTGACAGGCTTCGCTCTGAGAAGGAGGTCTGCGTGGAACGCCTCTTTCAACTCATGGCTTGTTTCTGGCTGACGGAAGGCTTCTCAAGGGTGTGTACGGAAGCCTAGGGAAAAAGCGGCTACACTTCTCTCTCCGGGGGGAAAAAAGCAAGAACCCAAAAGCATCGGCGAGAAACCGTCTCTCAACGATCACCTTCTTTCCTGACGAGACAGAAACATGTTCAACTCTGTGTGTGTGTGTGTGTGTGTGTGTGTGTGTGTGTGTGAGGGCACGCGCGCGCGCGCGTGCGTGAGTGAATAAGGAGAGTGCCATGTACTGACCTGGGAAAAGCAAGTCTGCGTCTACGGCGACTCGCCACTAGCATCTTCAGGTATCCTGGAGAGAGAAGCATTTCCAAAAGTGGGTGTGGAAGCATCATGAAAGTGCCGTACGCTTTACTACCTTTCCCTGGACCTAACTCCGAGAAACGTCCTCCCTGACGATCGAAAAGAGCTGAGCCATCTCAAGGATGCGTGTGATCGCACAGGGACCGTTCCCTGGACCTAACTCCGAGAAACGCGTCGGGGTACAAGGCAGCTTTCAACGGACGTCTTCTTTCGTGAGCCCAGAAGCGTTTGCATATGTAGGCGTGGAAGCGTCAGCAGAGCGCCGTAGACCGCCCTCTAAGAGGCAACCTCGCTTTTGCGAAGCCGTCTTGCACCTGACATCCTTTGCCTTGGAGACGGGAGCCTTTTATATAGTCGTGGTGGAAGCACAAGGAACGTGCCGTGCCCTGTCCTCATCTCTTAGAAACAAGGCCGCGCGCAATGGGACTTTCAGCGTAGCATATGGACGGGGTCATGAAGTCAGTCGAGATTGCAAGTGGACGTGTGCAGGCATAAGGAGAGTGCCCTATCCTTCACTCCTTGAAAGCGTGACGGAGGGAGACCGTCTTTCAAGCGAACCCCTCTCCGGAGGATATATCGAAGCAGTGACAAAAGTGGATGTGGAAGCACAACGCAAGGGTTCTATACGAAACTCGGAAAAGAAGGTGGTGTAGAAGGCAGCTTTCCCCCGCGTCTTGGTTCAGGTTTAGGGAAGGGATACTCTCTGCGCGTGTGGAAGCCTAGGGAAAGTACCATCGGCTGATGTGTGAAAAGCAAGCCTTCGCAGAACGCAACGTTCAGCGCACATCTTGTTTCACGAAGAGAGAAGCCGTTTCCAATGTGTGCGTGGAAGCCTAAGGCCAAGTGCCATATATCCTTACCCCCACGGAAAACCGCTGTAGGAAACCCGTCGTTCAACTCACAGCTTCCCGGAGGAAGTTTTTCTAAAGTGCGTGTGGAGGCCCAAGGAAAAGTGTGACAGGCTTCGCTCTGAGAAGGAGGTCTGTGTGGAACGCCTCTTTCAACTCACGGCTTGTTTCTGAGTGACGGAAGGCTTCTCAAGGGTGTGTACGGAAGCCTAGGCAAAAAGCGCATACACTTCACTCTCCGGGGGGAAAAGGGCAAGCACCCAAAAGCATTGGCGAGAAACCGTCTCTCAACGAACACCTCCTTTCCTGACGAGACGGAAACATGTTCAACTCTGTGTGTGTGTGTGTGTGTGTGCGCGCGCGCGCGCGCGTGAGTGAATAAGGAATGTGCCATGCACTCACCTGGGAAAAGCAAGTCTGCGTATACGGCAACTCTCCACTAATATCTTCAGGTATCCTTGAGAGAGAAGCATTTCCAAAAGTGGGTGTGGAAGCATCATGAAAGTGCCGTACGCTTTACTACCGTTCAACACCCAAACTCAACACCCAAAATACAAATAACCGAGTCAAGAAATGGGCAGAAGATATGAACAGGTATTTCTCCAAAGAAGACACACAAATGGCCAACAGACATATGAGAAACTGCTCAACAGCACTTGGCAAGGGGAAAAAGAAATCCAAATGACAATGAGATACCACTTCACACCAGTCAGAATTGCAAAAATTAACAAGCAAAGAAATAACAAATGTTGGTGAGGAGAAAGGGGAACTCTCTTACACTTCAAAGTGGGAATGAAAACTGGTACAGCCACTTTGGAAAACAATATTGAGGTTCCTCAAGAAGTTAAAACAGAGCTCCCTTACACCCCAGCAATTTTATTTACCCCAAAGCTACAAATGTAGTGATCTGAAGGGGCAACTGCACCCCAAATGTTTATAGCGACATTGTCCACAGTAGCCAAACCGTGGAAGGAACCAAGACATCCATCGACAGATAAATGGATAAAGAAAACATGGTATATACATATACAAAGGAATGTGACTCAGCCATCAGAAAGGATCAATATTTAGCATATCGATGTGGATGGCACTGGAGGGTATTATGCTGAGCAAAATAAGTCAGTCAGAGAAAAACAATTATTATATGGTTTTACTCATATGTGGAATAGAAGGAACAGCACAGAGGATCATAGGGGAAGGGAGGGAAAATGAATGCGAAGAAACCAGAGAGGAAGAAAATCCATGACAGGTTCCTAACTATTGGAAACAAACTGAGGGTTGCTGGAGGAAAGGTGGGTGGGGAGATGGAGTAACTGTGTGATGGGCATTAAGGAATGCATGTGATGTGATGAACACTGGGTGTTATACACAACTGATGAATTGTGGAACGCTACATTTGAAACTACTGGTGTACTCTATGTTGGCTAATTCAATTTCAATGTTAAAAAAGTCTATTTTGTCTGATATAAGGATTGCTACTCTGACTTCTTTTGACATCCACTTGCATGATTAATGTTTCTCCATCTCTTAATTTCCATCTGCAGGTGTCTTTAGGTGTGAAATCTTTTATATATATATACAAACTCTGTCATGCTCTTTTGCTTGGAGCATTTAGTCCATTTACATTCAAACTAATTATCATTAGACATGTATTTATTGATGTTTTGTTACTTGTTTCATAGTTTTTTGTGTAGTTTTTCTCTGATCCTTTCTTCTCTTGCTCTCTCTGTCATGGTTTGCTCGTTTTCTTTAATGATATTCTTGGATTTCTTTCCCTTTATCTTTTGCATGTGTATTAGAGGTTTGGGTTTGTGGTGACCCCCTGGATTATATATAGCCTTTTCAGTCCATATTAAGTTGAATGCTGTTTAAGTTCAAACCCACTGTTGACTCCTCCTCATGTGTTAGGGTATATGTTTTCATATTTTACATACTTTTATTTTGTGAATCCCTTAACTGACTTTTACAGAAATACTTATTTTTACTGCTTCCTTGATTCATTATTGTCATACTCTCACTTACGATTTTTTTCCACTCATAGTGTCCCCTTCAATATTTTTTGTAGTTAATTTAGTGGTCATGAACTCTTTTAGTTTGTGTGGCTAAGAAACTCTTTTTCTCCCCTTCTTTTCTGAAGGATAGGCTTGCTGGATAAATTATTCCTTGCTGCAGATTTTTCTCATTCAGCACTTTGAATATTTAACGCCACTTTCTTCTGTCCTGCATAGTTTCTGCTGAAAACTCAGCTGATAGCTTTATGGGCTTTCCCTTGCATGTTACCTGTCTTCTTTTATCTTGCTGCTTTAAATGTTTTTTCTTTATCACTACCTTTTCCCATTTGGATTACTATGTATCTTGATGTGGACCTCCTTAGGTTGATTTTGTGGGAGGGGATCTCTATGCCTTATGGATTTGTATAGGTTTCCTTCACCAGATTAGGTTAAGTTTTCAGCTCTTCTTTGGTCAAATAGATTTTCTGCCCCCTTTTCCCCCTTTTCACCTTCTGGGATCCCTCTCATGTGGGTGTTGTTACACTGGATGGAGTCACTGAATTCCCTAAGTCTCTTCTCATTTTTGCATACTTCTTTTTCCTCTCATTTGTTCCGCTTGATTACTTTCCATTACTGTCTTCTAGTTCATTAATTTGTTCCTCTGCTTCGTCCATCCTGCTAATTATTCTATCTAGTATATTCTGCATTTCATTTCTTGTGTTCCACATCTCTGATTATTTCTTTCATATCTCTTTGTTAAGAGTCTCAATGATGTTCCCCCTTCTGATGTCCTCCCTCTTTTCATTTCCCCAGTGAGTATCTTTATAATTGTTATCTTAAATTTTCTGTCAGGCATGTTCCTTATATCCATTTTGTTTAGGTCTCTTGCTGTGGCTTTGTCCTCTTCTTTCGTTTAGGACATAGTCCTCTGTCTGCTCATTTGGCCTACTTCTCAGAGAATATCTCTCTGTTAGGAAGGTCAGATATATTGCTTGTTCTTGAAAATACGGGGCAGAACATACATTTTTCACTTGGTGATGCTGGTTCTCCTCTGAAGGTAATGCATAGCAACAACAGAGACTGGATCTGGACTGTGTCATTGTGCACAACACATGGGGTGTGCTGTTTTAACAAGATGCATGCGTGTTCTGTGGGTGATGGGGAGACATATTGTTGTCAAGGATTGTGTGGGTCTTATCAGGGAGGGTATCCACAGCACTGGGACTGAAGCAGGTGTGGTAGGTGTGGGGATGGGCCATGGTTTATGCAAGTTAGTGATTGCTAGATTGTGCTTGGTCTTGCAGGTAGGTGTGTGTTTATAATGAGGGGCCGTAGAGGGAAATGGCACCTGCCAGCTCCTTTGTTCCTGGACAAGTCCCTTAGCAAACTCTGAGTTCAGGAACTATGTCTCCCTTGTTTAATCCTCAAGCACCTTTCAACCTGCTTCACCCAAGCTTCTCCACACTCTTTGCTCTGCTTAATCTTTAAGGACAGATCTCAGCTTCCTATCACCTTCTGTGCTCTCTCAGAGCTGAGACAGCTGATTTTTAAAAGTTCCAAGCTTTAAGTCTGCTGGTTGTATACGCTCACAAATGTCATCCCTTCTGATTTTCAAAGCCATAAGCTATGAGGATGTCTCTACGCTTTAGAGGCTCCCCGGTGTAGTAGTTTTTTCTGGCCCCTCTGTGACTGTGGTTCCCTCCCTCTGGTGGTCAGAAATATGGGGTTTAGATTCCTACAGAGTCCTTGTCCTTCCTACCATCTTTGATGTGATTCCCTCTCTCCATTTAGTTGTATAGTTTTGTGGGGAAATCTGAAGGTCCATTTCTGGGTGACTCTGGTGTGAGTGTTACCTAGTTGTATCTGTGGGATGAGGTGAGTTTAGGGTCCTTCTACTCTGCCATCTTCCCCACAATTCAGTTTATTTTGTCTCATAAAAATATTACGACTCCAACTTTCTTTTCACTTCCATTTGCATGATAAATGGTTTTGTGTCCCATTACTTCCAATCTGCTTTTATTTTTAGGTCTGAAGTGATTCTCTGGTAGGCAGCATAGAGATGGGTCTTGCTTCCTCTTTACAGTCTATGTTTTCTGATTAGGATATTTAGTCCTTTTTTGTTAAAGCAATCATTGAGAAAGTATTTGTATCTCTCTAGTTGACTTCACAAGGAAAAGTGTGACAGGCTTCGCTCTGAGAAGGAGGTCTGCGTGGAACGCCTCTTTCAACTCATGGCTTGTTTCTGGCTGACGGAAGGCTTCTCAAGGGTGTGTACGGAAGCCTAGGGAAAAAGCGGCTACACTTCTCTCTCCGGGGGGAAAAAAGCAAGAACCCAAAAGCATCGGCGAGAAACCGTCTCTCAACGATCACCTTCTTTCCTGACGAGACAGAAACATGTTCAACTCTGTGTGTGTGTGTGTGTGTGTGTGTGTGTGTGTGTGTGTGTGAGTGTGTGTGTGTTAGGGCCCGCGCGCGCGCGCGTGCGTGAGTGAATAAGGAGAGTGCCATGTACTGACCTGGGAAAAGCAAGTCTGCGTCTACGGCGACTCGCCACTAGCATCTTCAGGTATCCTGGAGAGAGAAGCATTTCCAAAAGTGGGTGTGGAAGCATCATGAAAGTGCCGTACGCTTTACTACATTTCCCTGGACCTAACTCCGAGAAACGTCCTCCCTGACGATCGAAAAGAGCTGAGCCATCTCAAGGCTGCGTGTGATCGCACAGGGACCGTTCCCTGGACCTAACTCCGAGAAACGCGTCGGGTTACAAGGCAGCTTTCAACGGACGTCTTCTTTCGTGAGCCCAGAAGCGTTTGCATATGTAGGCGTGGAAGCGTCAGCAGAGCGCCGTAGACCGCCCTCTAAGAGGCAACCTCGCTTTTGCGAAGCCGTCTTGCACCTGACATCCTTTGCCTTGGAGACGGGAGCCTTTTATATAGTCGTGGTGGAAGCACAAGGAACGTGCTGTGCCCTGTCCTCATCTCTTAGAAACAAGGCCGCGCGCAATGGGACTTTCAGCGTAGCATATGGACGGGGTCATGAAGTCAGTCGAGATTGCAAGTGGACGTGTGCAGGCATAAGGAGAGTGCCCTATCCTTAACTCCTTGAAAGCGTGACGGAGGGAGACCGTGTTTCAAGCGAACCCCTCTCCGGAGGATATATCGAAGCAGTGACAAAAGTGGATGTGGAAGCACAACGCAAGGGTTCTATACGAAACTCGGAAAAGAAGGTGGTGTAGAAGGCAGCTTTCCCCCGCGTCTTGGTTCAGGTTTAGGGAAGGGATACTCACTGCGCGTGTGGAAGCCTAGGGAAAGTACCATGGGCTGATGTGTGAAAACCAAGCCTGCGCAGAACGCAACGTTCAGCGCACATCTTGTTTCACGAAGAGAGAAGCCTTTCCAATCTGTGCGTGGAAGCATAAGGCCAAGTGCCATATATCCTTACCCCCACGGAAAACCGCTGTAGGAAACCCGTCGTTCAACTCACAGCTTCCCGGAGGAAGTTTTTCTAAAGTGCGTGTGGAGGCCCAAGGAAAAGTGTGACAGGCTTCGCTCTGAGAAGGAGGTCTGTGTGGAACGCCTCTTTCAACTCACGGCTTGTTTCTGGCTGAGGGAAGGCTTCTCAAGGGTGTGTACGGAAGCCTAGGCAAAAAGCGCATACACTTCACTCTCCGGGGGGAAAAGGGCAAGCACCCAAAAGCATTGGCGAGAAACCGTCTCTCAACCAACACCTCCTTTCCTGACGAGACAGAAACATGTTCAACTCTGTGTGTGTGTGTGTGTGTGTGTGCGCGCGCGCGCGCGTGAGTGAATAAGGAATGTGCCATGCACTCACCTGGGAAAAGCAAGTCTGCGTATACGGCAACTCTCCACTAACATCTTCAGGTATCCTGGAGAGAGAAGCATTTCCAAAAGTGGGTGTGGAAGCATCATGAAAGTGCCGTACGCTTTACTACCGTTCAACACCCAAACTCAACACCCAAAAAACAAATAAGCGAGTCAAGAAATGGGCAGAAGATATGAACAGATATTTCTCCAAAGAAGACACACAAATGGCCAACAGACATATGACAAACTGCTCAACATCACTTGGCATGGGGAAAAAGAAATCCAAATGACAATGAGATACCACTTCACACCAGTCAGAATTGCAAAAATTAACAAGCGAAGAAATAACAAATGTTGGTGAGGAGAAAGGGGAACTCTCTTACACTTCTAAGTGGGAATGAAAACTGGTACAGCCACTTTGGAAAACAATATGGAGGTTCCTCACGAAGTTAAAACAGAGCTCCCTTACAACCCAGCAATTTTATTTACCCCAAAGCTACAAATGTAGTGATCTGAAGGGGCAACTGCACCCCGAATGTTTATAGCGACATTGTCCACAATAGCCAAACCGTGGAAGGAACCAAGACAACCATCGACAGATAATGGATAAAGAAAACATGGTATATACATATACAAAGGAATATGACTCAGCCATCAGATAGGATCAATATTTAGCATATAGATATGGATGGCACTGGAGGGTATTATGCTGAGCAAAATAAGTCAGTCAGAGAAAAACAATTATTATATGGTTTTACTCATATGTGGAATAGAAGGAACAGCACAGAGGATCATAGGGGAAGGGAGGGAAAATGAATGCGAAGAAACCAGAGAGGAAGAAAATCCATGACAGGTTCCCAGCTATCGGAAACAAACTGAGGGTTGCTGGAGGAAAGGTGGGTGGGGAGATGGAGTAACTGTGTGATGGGCATTAAGGAATGCATGTGATGTGATGAACACTGGGTGTTATACACAACTGATGAATTGTGGAACGCTACATTTGAAACTACTGGTGTACTCTATGTTGGCTAATTCAATTTCAATGTTAAAAAAGTCTATTTTGTCTGATATAAGGATTGCTACTCTGACTTCTTTTGACATCCACTTGCATGATTAATGTTTCTCCATCTCTTAATTTCCATCTGCAGGTGTCTTTAGGTGTGAAATCTTTTATATATATATACAAACTCTGTCATGCTCTTTTGCTTGGAGCATTTAGTCCATTTACATTCAAACTAATTATCATTAGACATGTATTTATTGATGTTTTGTTACTTGTTTCAGAGTTTTTTGTGTAGTTTTTCTCTGATCCTTTCTTCTCTTGCTCTCTCTCTCATGGTTTGCTCGTTTTCTTTAATGATATTCTTGGATTTCTTTCCCTTTATCTTTTGCATGTGTATTAGAGGTTTGGGTTTGTGGTGACCCCCTGGATTATATATAGCCTTTTCAGTCTATATTAAGTTGAATGCTGTTTAAGTTCAAACCCACTGTTGACTCCTCCTCATGTGTTAGGGTATATGTTTTCATATTTTACATACTGTTATTTTGTGAATCCCTTAACTGATTTTTACACAAATACTTATTTTTACTGCCTCCTTGATTCATTATTGTCATACTCTCACTTACGATTTTTTTCCACTCATAGTGTCCCCTTCAATATTTTTTGTAGTTAATTTAGTGGTCATGAACTCTTTTAGTTTGTGTGGCTAAGAAACTCTTTTTCTCCCCTTCTTTTCTGAAGGATAGGCTTGCTGGATAAATTATTCCTTGCTGCAGATTTTTCTCATTCAGCACTTTGAATATTTAACGCCACTTTCTTCTGTCCTGCATAGTTTCTGCTGAAAACTCAGCTGATAGATTTATGGGCTTTCCCTTGCATGTTAACTGTCTTCTTTTATCTTGCTGCTTTAAATGTTTTTTCTTTATCACTACCTTTTCCCATTTGGATTACTATGTATCTTGATGTGGACCTCCTTAGGTTGATTTTGTGGGAGGGGATCTCTATGCCTTATGGATTTGTATAGGTTTCCTTCACCAGATTAGGTTAAGTTTTCAGCTCTTCTTTGGTCAAATAGATTTTCTGCCCCCTTTTCCCCCTTTTCACCTTCTGGGATCCCTCTCATGTGGGTGTGGTTACACTGGATGGAGTCACTGAATTCCCTAAGTCTCTTCTCATTTTTGCATACTTCTTTTTCCTCTCATTTGTTCCGCTTGATTACTTTCCATTACTGTCTTCTAGTTCATTAATTTGTTCCTCTGCTTCGTCCATCCTGCTAATTATTCTATCTAGTATATTCTTCATTTCATTTCTTGTGTTCCACATCTCTGATTATTTCTTTCATATCTCTTTGTTAAGAGTCTCAATGATGTTCCCCCTTCTGATGTCCTCCCTCTTTTCATTTCCCCAGTGAGTATCTTTATAATTGTTATCTTAAATTTTCTGTCAGGCATGTTCCTTATATCCATTTTGTTTAGGTCTCTTGCTGTGGCTTTGTCCTCTTCTTTCGTTTAGGACATAGTCCTCTGTCTGCTCATTTGGCCTACTTCTCAGAGAATATCTCTCTGTTAGGAAGGTCAGATATATTGCTTGTTCTTGAAAATACGGGGCAGAACATACATTTTTCACTTGGTGATGCTGGTTCTCCTCTGAAGGTAATGCATAGCAACAACAGAGACTGGATCTGGACTGTGTCATTGTGCACAACACATGGGGTGTGCTGTTTTAAGAAGATGCATGCGTGTTCTGTGGGTGATGGGGAGACATATTGTTGTCAAGGATTGTGTGGGTCTTATCAGGGAGGGTATCCACAGCACTGGGACTGAAGCAGGTGTGGTAGGTGTGGGGATGGGCCATGGTTTATGCAAGTTAGTGATTGCTAGATTGTGCTTGGTCTTGCAGGTAGGTGTGTGTTTATAATGAGGGGCCGTAGAGGGAAATGGCACCTGCCAGCTCCTTTGTTCCTGGACAAGTCCCTTAGCAAACTCTGAGTTCAGGAACTATGTCTCCCTTGTTTAATCCTCAAGCACCTTTCAACCTGCTTCACCCAAGCTTCTCCACACTCTTTGCTCTGCTTAATCTTTAAGGACAGATCTCAGCTTCCTATCACCTTCTGTGCTCTCTCAGAGCTGAGACAGCTGATTTTTAAAAGTTCCAAGCTTTAAGTCTGCTGGTTGTATACGCTCACAAATGTCATCCCTTCTGATTTTCAAAGCCATAAGCTATGAGGATGTCTCTACGCTTTAGAGGCTCCCCGGTGTAGTAGTTTGTTTCTGGCCCCTCTGTGACTGTGGTTCCCTCCCTCTGGTGGTCAGAAATATGGGCTTTAGATTCCTACAGAGTCCTTGTCCTTCCTACCATCTTTGATGTGATTCCCTCTCTCCATTTAGTTGTATAGTTTTGTGGGGAAATCTGAAGGTCCATTTCTGGGTGACTCTGGTGTGAGTGTTACCTAGTTGTATCTGTGGGATGAGGTGAGTTTAGGGTCCTTCTACTCTGCCATCTTCCCCACAATTCAGTTTATTTTGTCTCATAAAAATATTACGACTCCAACTTTCTTTTCACTTCCATTTGCATGATAAATGGTTTTGTGTCCCATTACTTCCAATCTGCTTTTATTTTTAGGTCTGAAGTGATTCTCTGGTAGGCAGCATAGAGATGGGTCTTGCTTCCTCTTTACAGTCTATGTTTTCTGATTGGGATATTTAGTCCTTTTTTGTTAAAGCAATCATTGAGAAAGTATTTGTATCTCTCTAGTTGACTTCACAAGGAAAAGTGTGACAGGCTTCGCTCTGAGAAGGAGGTCTGCGTGGAACGCCTCTTTCAACTCATGGCTTGTTTCTGGCTGACGGAAGGCTTCTCAAGGGTGTGTACGGAAGCCTAGGGAAAAAGCGGCTACACTTCTCTCTCCGGGGGGAAAAAAGCAAGAACCCAAAAGCATCGGCGAGAAACCGTCTCTCAACGATCACCTTCTTTCCTGACGAGACAGAAACATGTTCAACTCTGTGTGTGTGTGTGTGTGTGTGTGTGTGTGTGTGTGTGAGTGTGTGTGTGTTAGGGCCCGCGCGCGCGCGCGTGCGTGAGTGAATAAGGAGAGTGCCATGTACTGACCTGGGAAAAGCAAGTCTGCGTCTACGGCGACTCGCCACTAGCATCTTCAGGTATCCTGGAGAGAGAAGCATTTCCAAAAGTGGGTGTGGAAGCATCATGAAAGTGCCGTACGCTTTACTACCTTTCCCTGGACCTAACTCCGAGAAACGTCCTCCCTGACGATCGAAAAGAGCTGAGCCATCTCAAGGCTGCGTGTGATCGCACAGGGACCGTTCCCTGGACCTAACTCCGAGAAACGCGTCGGGGTACAAGGCAGCTTTCAACGGACGTCTTCTTTCGTGAGCCCAGAAGCGTTTGCATATGTAGGCGTGGAAGCGTCAGGAGAGCGCCGTAGACCGCCCTCTAAGAGGCAACCTCGCTTTTGCGAAGCCGTCTTGCACCTGACATCCTTTGCCTTGGAGACGGGAGCCTTTTATATAGTCGTGGTGGAAGCACAAGGAACGTGCCGTGCCCTGTCCTCATCTCTTAGAAACAAGGCCGCGCGCAATGGGACTTTCAGCGTAGCATATGGACGGGGTCATGAAGTCAGTCGAGATTGCAAGTGGACGTGTGCAGGCATAAGGAGAGTGCCCTATCCTTAACTCCTTGAAAGCGTGACGGAGGGAGACCGTCTTTCAAGCGAACCCCTCTCCGGAGGATATATCGAAGCAGTGACAAAAGTGGATGTGGAAGCACAACGCAAGGGTTCTATACGAAACTCGGAAAAGAAGGTGGTGTAGAAGGCAGCTTTCCCCCGCGTCTTGGTTCAGGTTTAGGGAAGGGATACTCACTGCGCGTGTGGAAGCCTAGGGAAAGTACCATGGGCTGATGTGTGAAAACCAAGCCTGCGCAGAACGCAACGTTCAGCGCACATCTTGTTTCACGAAGAGAGAAGCCTTTCCAATCTGTGCGTGGAAGCCTAAGGCCAAGTGCCATATATCCTTACCCCCACGGAAAACCGCTGTAGGAAACCCGTCGTTCAACTCACAGCTTCCCGGAGGAAGTTTTTCTAAAGTGCGTGTGGAGGCCCAAGGAAAAGTGTGACAGGCTTCGCTCTGAGAAGGAGGTCTGTGTGGAACGCCTCTTTCAACTCACGGCTTGTTTCTGGCTGAGGGAAGGCTTCTCAAGGGTGTGTACGGAAGCCTAGGCAAAAAGCGCATACACTTCACTCTCCGGGGGGAAAAGGGCAAGCACCCAAAAGCATTGGCGAGAAACCGTCTCTCAACGAACACCTCCTTTCCTGACGAGACAGAAACATGTTCAACTCTGTGTGTGTGTGTGTGTGTGTGTGCGCGCGCGCGCGCGTGAGTGAATAAGGAATGTGCCATGCACTCACCTGGGAAAAGCAAGTCTGCGTATACGGCAACTCTCCACTAACATCTTCAGGTATCCTGGAGAGAGAAGCATTTCCAAAAGTGGGTGTGGAAGCATCATGAAAGTGCCGTACGCTTTACTACCGTTCAACACCCAAACTCAACACCCAAAAAACAAATAAGCGAGTCAAGAAATGGGCAGAAGATATGAACAGATATTTCTCCAAAGAAGACACACAAATGGCCAACAGACATATGACAAACTGCTCAACATCACTTGGCATGGGGAAAAAGAAATCCAAATGACAATGAGATACCACTTCACACCAGTCAGAATTGCAAAAATTAACAAGCGAAGAAATAACAAATGTTGGTGAGGAGAAAGGGGAACTCTCTTACACTTCTAAGTGGGAATGAAAACTGGTACAGCCACTTTGGAAAACAATATGGAGGTTCCTCACGAAGTTAAAACAGAGCTCCCTTACAACCCAGCAATTTTATTTACCCCAAAGCTACAAATGTAGTGATCTGAAGGGGCAACTGCACCCCGAATGTTTATAGCGACATTGTCCACAATAGCCAAACCGTGGAAGGAACCAAGACATCCATCGACAGATAATGGATAAAGAAAACATGGTATATACATATACAAAGGAATATGACTCAGCCATCAGATAGGATCAATATTTAGCATATCGATGTGGATGGCACTGGAGGGTATTATGCTGAGCAAAATAAGTCAGTCAGAGAAAAACAATTATTATATGGTTTTACTCATATGTGGAATAGAAGGAACAGCACAGAGGATCATAGGGGAAGGGAGGGAAAATGAATGCGAAGAAACCAGAGAGGAAGAAAATCCATGACAGGTTCCCAGCTATCGGAAACAAACTGAGGGTTGCTGGAGGAAAGGTGGGTGGGGAGATGGAGTAACTGTGTGATGGGCATTAAGGAATGCATGTGATGTGATGAACACTGGGTGTTATACACAACTGATGAATTGTGGAACGCTACATTTGAAACTACTGGTGTACTCTATGTTGGCTAATTCAATTTCAATGTTAAAAAAGTCTATTTTGTCTGATATAAGGATTGCTACTCTGACTTCTTTTGACATCCACTTGCATGATTAATGTTTCTCCATCTCTTAATTTCCATCTGCAGGTGTCTTTAGGTGTGAAATCTTTTATATATATATACAAACTCTGTCATGCTCTTTTGCTTGGAGCATTTAGTCCATTTACATTCAAACTAATTATCATTAGACATGTATTTATTGATGTTTTGTTACTTGTTTCATAGTTTTTTGTGTAGTTTTTCTCTGATCCTTTCTTCTCTTGCTCTCTCTCTCATGGTTTGCTCGTTTTCTTTAATGATATTCTTGGATTTCTTTCCCTTTATCTTTTGCATGTGTATTAGAGGTTTGGGTTTGTGGTGACCCCCTGGATTATATATAGCCTTTTCAGTCTATATTAAGTTGAATGCTGTTTAAGTTCAAACCCACTGTTGACTCCTCCTCATGTGTTAGGGTATATGTTTTCATATTTTACATACTGTTATTTTGTGAATCCCTTAACTGATTTTTACACAAATACTTATTTTTACTGCCTCCTTGATTCATTATTGTCATACTCTCACTTACGATTTTTTTCCACTCATAGTGTCCCCTTCAATATTTTTTGTAGTTAATTTAGTGGTCATGAACTCTTTTAGTTTGTGTGGCTAAGAAACTCTTTTTCTCCCCTTCTTTTCTGAAGGATAGGCTTGCTGGATAAATTATTCCTTGCTGCAGATTTTTCTCCTTCAGCACTTTGAATATTTAACGCCACTTTCTTCTGTCCTGCATAGTTTCTGCTGAAAACTCAGCTGATAGATTTATGGGCTTTCCCTTGCATGTTAACTGTCTTCTTTTATCTTGCTGCTTTAAATGTTTTTTCTTTATCACTACCTTTTCCCATTTGGATTACTATGTATCTTGATGTGGACCTCCTTAGGTTGATTTTGTGGGAGGGGATCTCTATGCCTTATGGATTTGTATAGGTTTCCTTCACCAGATTAGGTTAAGTTTTCAGCTCTTCTTTGGTCAAATAGATTTTCTGCCCCCTTTTCCCCCTTTTCACCTTCTGGGATCCCTCTCATGTGGGTGTGGTTACACTGGATGGAGTCACTGAATTCCCTAAGTCTCTTCTCATTTTTGCATACTTCTTTTTCCTCTCATTTGTTCCGCTTGATTACTTTCCATTACTGTCTTCTAGTTCATTAATTTGTTCCTCTGCTTCGTCCATCCTGCTAATTATTCTATCTAGTATATTCTTCATTTCATTTCTTGTGTTCCACATCTCTGATTATTTCTTTCATATCTCTTTGTTAAGAGTCTCAATGATGTTCCCCCTTCTGATGTCCTCCCTCTTTTCATTTCCCCAGTGAGTATCTTTATAATTGTTATCTTAAATTTTCTGTCAGGCATGTTCCTTATATCCATTTTGTTTAGGTCTCTTGCTGTGGCTTTGTCCTCTTCTTTCGTTTAGGACATAGTCCTCTGTCTGCTCATTTGGCCTACTTCTCAGAGAATATCTCTCTGTTAGGAAGGTCAGATATATTGCTTGTTCTTGAAAATACGGGGCAGAACATACATTTTTCACTTGGTGATGCTGGTTCTCCTCTGAAGGTAATGCATAGCAACAACAGAGACTGGATCTGGACTGTGTCATTGTGCACAACACATGGGGTGTGCTGTTTTAAGAAGACGCATGCGTGTTCTGTGGGTGATGGGGAGACATATTGTTGTCAAGGATTGTGTGGGTCTTATCAGGGAGGGTATCCACAGCACTGGGACTGAAGCAGGTGTGGTAGGTGTGGGGATGGGCCATGGTTTATGCAAGTTAGTGATTGCTAGATTGTGCTTGGTCTTGCAGGTAGGTGTGTGTTTATAATGAGGGGCCGTAGAGGGAAATGGCACCTGCCAGCTCCTTTGTTCCTGGACAAGTCCCTTAGCAAACTCTGAGTTCAGGAACTATGTCTCCCTTGTTTAATCCTCAAGCACCTTTCAACCTGCTTCACCCAAGCTTCTCCACACTCTTTGCTCTGCTTAATCTTTAAGGACAGATCTCAGCTTCCTATCACCTTCTGTGCTCTCTCAGAGCTGAGACAGCTGATTTTTAAAAGTTCCAAGCTTTAAGTCTGCTGGTTGTATACGCTCACAAATGTCATCCCTTCTGATTTTCAAAGCCATAAGCTATGAGGATGTCTCTACGCTTTAGAGGCTCCCCGGTGTAGTAGTTTGTTTCTGGCCCCTCTGTGACTGTGGTTCCCTCCCTCTGGTGGTCAGAAATATGGGCTTTAGATTCCTACAGAGTCCTTGTCCTTCCTACCATCTTTGATGTGATTCCCTCTCTCCATTTAGTTGTATAGTTTTGTGGGGAAATCTGAAGGTCCATTTCTGGGTGACTCTGGTGTGAGTGTTACCTAGTTGTATCTGTGGGATGAGGTGAGTTTAGGGTCCTTCTACTCTGCCATCTTCCCCACAATTCAGTTTATTTTGTCTCATAAAAATATTACGACTCCAACTTTCTTTTCACTTCCATTTGCATGATAAATGGTTTTGTGTCCCATTACTTCCAATCTGCTTTTATTTTTAGGTCTGAAGTGATTCTCTGGTAGGCAACATAGAGATGGGTCTTGCTTCCTCTTTACAGTCTATGTTTTCTGATTGGGATATTTAGTCCTTTTTTGTTAAAGCAATCATTGAGAAAGTATTTGTATCTCTCTAGTTGACTTCACAAGGAAAAGTGTGACAGGCTTCGCTCTGAGAAGGAGGTCTGCGTGGAACGCCTCTTTCAACTCATGGCTTGTTTCTGGCTGACGGAAGGCTTCTCAAGGGTGTGTACGGAAGCCTAGGGAAAAAGCGGCTACACTTCTCTCTCCGGGGGGAAAAAAGCAAGAACCCAAAAGCATCGGCGAGAAACCGTCTCTCAACGATCACCTTCTTTCCTGACGAGACAGAAACATGTTCAACTCTGTGTGTGTGTGTGTGTGTGTGTGTGTGTGTGTGTGTGAGGGCACGCGCGCGCGCGCGTGCGTGAGTGAATAAGGAGAGTGCCATGTACTGACCTGGGAAAAGCAAGTCTGCGTCTACGGCGACTCGCCACTAGCATCTTCAGGTATCCTGGAGAGAGAAGCATTTCCAAAAGTGGGTGTGGAAGCATCATGAAAGTGCCGTAAGCTTTACTACCTTTCCCTGGACCTAACTCCGAGAAACGTCCTCCCTGACGATCGAAAAGAGCTGAGCCATCTCAAGGATGCGTGTGATCGCACAGGGACCGTTCCCTGGACCTAACTCCGAGAAACGCGTCGGGGTACAAGGCAGCTTTCAACGGACGTCTTCTTTCGTGAGCCCAGAAGCGTTTGCATATGTAGGCGTGGAAGCGTCAGCAGAGCGCCGTAGACCGCCCTCTAAGAGGCAACCTCGCTTTTGCGAAGCCGTCTTGCACCTGACATCCTTTGCCTTGGAGACGGGAGCCTTTTATATAGTCGTGGTGGAAGCACAAGGAACGTGCCGTGCCCTGTCCTCATCTCTTAGAAACAAGGCCGCGCGCAATGGGACTTTCAGCGTAGCATATGGACGGGGTCATGAAGTCAGTCGAGATTGCAAGTGGACGTGTGCAGGCATAAGGAGAGTGCCCTATCCTTCACTCCTTGAAAGCGTGACGGAGGGAGACCGTCTTTCAAGCGAACCCCTCTCCGGAGGATATATCGAAGCAGTGACAAAAGTGGATGTGGAAGCACAACGCAAGGGTTCTATACGAAACTCGGAAAAGAAGGTGGTGTAGAAGGCAGCTTTCCCCCGCGTCTTGGTTCAGGTTTAGGGAAGGGATACTCTCTGCGCGTGTGGAAGCCTAGGGAAAGTACCATCGGCTGATGTGTGAAAAGCAAGCCTTCGCAGAACGCAACGTTCAGCGCACATCTTGTTTCACGAAGAGAGAAGCCGTTTCCAATGTGTGCGTGGAAGCCTAAGGCCAAGTGCCATATATCCTTACCCCCACGGAAAACCGCTGTAGGAAACCCGTCGTTCAACTCACAGCTTCCCGGAGGAAGTTTTTCTAAAGTGCGTGTGGAGGCCCAAGGAAAAGTGTGACAGGCTTCGCTCTGAGAAGGAGGTCTGTGTGGAACGCCTCTTTCAACTCACGGCTTGTTTCTGAGTGACGGAAGGCTTCTCAAGGGTGTGTACGGAAGCCTAGGCAAAAAGCGCATACACTTCACTCTCCGGGGGGAAAAGGGCAAGCACCCAAAAGCATTGGCGAGAAACCGTCTCTCAACGAACACCTCCTTTCCTGACGAGACGGAAACATGTTCAACTCTGTGTGTGTGTGTGTGTGTGTGCGCGCGCGCGCGCGCGTGAGTGAATAAGGAATGTGCCATGCACTCACCTGGGAAAAGCAAGTCTGCGTATACGGCAACTCTCCACTAATATCTTCAGGTATCCTTGAGAGAGAAGCATTTCCAAAAGTGGGTGTGGAAGCATCATGAAAGTGCCGTACGCTTTACTACCGTTCAACACCCAAACTCAACACCCAAAATACAAATAACCGAGTCAAGAAATGGGCAGAAGATATGAACAGGTATTTCTCCAAAGAAGACACACAAATGGCCAACAGACATATGAGAAACTGCTCAACAGCACTTGGCAAGGGGAAAAAGAAATCCAAATGACAATGAGATATCACTTCACACCAGTCAGAATTGCAAAAATTAACAAGCAAAGAAATAACAAATGTTGGTGAGGAGAAAGGGGAACTCTCTTACACTTCAAAGTGGGAATGAAAACTGGTACAGCCACTTTGGAAAACAATATTGAGGTTCCTCAAGAAGTTAAAACAGAGCTCCCTTACACCCCAGCAATTTTATTTACCCCAAAGCTACAAATGTAGTGATCTGAAGGGGCAACTGCACCCCAAATGTTTATAGCGACATTGTCCACAGTAGCCAAACCGTGGAAGGAACCAAGACATCCATCGACAGATAAATGGATAAAGAAAACATGGTATATACATATACAAAGGAATGTGACTCAGCCATCAGAAAGGATCAATATTTAGCATATCGATGTGGATGGCACTGGAGGGTATTATGCTGAGCAAAATAAGTCAGTCAGAGAAAAACAATTATTATATGGTTTTACTCATATGTGGAATAGAAGGAACAGCACAGAGGATCATAGGGGAAGGGAGGGAAAATGAATGCGAAGAAACCAGAGAGGAAGAAAATCCATGACAGGTTCCTAACTATTGGAAACAAACTGAGGGTTGCTGGAGGAAAGGTGGGTGGGGAGATGGAGTAACTGTGTGATGGGCATTAAGGAATGCATGTGATGTGATGAACACTGGGTGTTATACACAACTGATGAATTGTGGAACGCTACATTTGAAACTACTGGTGTACTCTATGTTGGCTAATTCAATTTCAATGTTAAAAAAGTCTATTTTGTCTGATATAAGGATTGCTACTCTGACTTCTTTTGACATCCACTTGCATGATTAATGTTTCTCCATCTCTTAATTTCCATCTGCAGGTGTCTTTAGGTGTGAAATCTTTTATATATATATACAAACTCTGTCATGCTCTTTTGCTTGGAGCATTTAGTCCATTTACATTCAAACTAATTATCATTAGACATGTATTTATTGATGTTTTGTTACTTGTTTCATAGTTTTTTGTGTAGTTTTTCTCTGATCCTTTCTTCTCTTGCTCTCTCTCTCATGGTTTGCTCGTTTTCTTTAATGATATTCTTGGATTTCTTTCCCTTTATCTTTTGCATGTGTATTAGAGGTTTGGGTTTGTGGTGACCCCCTGGATTATATATAGCCTTTTCAGTCTATATTAAGTTGAATGCTGTTTAAGTTCAAACCCACTGTTGACTCCTCCTCATGTGTTAGGGTATATGTTTTCATATTTTACATACTTTTATTTTGTGAATCCCTTAACTGACTTTTACAGAAATACTTATTTTTACTGCTTCCTTGATTCATTATTGTCATACTCTCACTTACGATTTTTTTCCACTCATAGTGTCCCCTTCAATATTTTTTGTAGTTAATTTAGTGGTCATGAACTCTTTTAGTTTGTGTGGCTAAGAAACTCTTTTTCTCCCCTTCTTTTCTGAAGGATAGGCTTGCTGGATAAATTATTCCTTGCTGCAGATTTTTCTCATTCAGCACTTTGAATATTTAACGCCACTTTCTTCTGTCCTGCATAGTTTCTGCTGAAAACTCAGCTGATAGCTTTATGGGCTTTCCCTTGCATGTTACCTGTCTTCTTTTATCTTGCTGCTTTAAATGTTTTTTCTTTATCACTACCTTTTCCCATTTGGATTACTATGTATCTTGATGTGGACCTCCTTAGGTTGATTTTGTGGGAGGGGATCTCTATGCCTTATGGATTTGTATAGGTTTCCTTCACCAGATTAGGTTAAGTTTTCAGCTCTTCTTTGGTCAAATAGATTTTCTGCCCCCTTTTCCCCCTTTTCACCTTCTGGGATCCCTCTCATGTGGGTGTTGTTACACTGGATGGAGTCACTGAATTCCCTAAGTCTCTTCTCATTTTTGCATACTTCTTTTTCCTCTCATTTGTTCCGCTTGATTACTTTCCATTACTGTCTTCTAGTTCATTAATTTGTTCCTCTGTTTCGTCCATCCTGCTAATTATTCTATCTAGTATATTCTGCATTTCATTTCTTGTGTTCCACATCTCTGATTATTTCTTTCATATCTCTTTGTTAAGAGTCTCAATGATGTTCCCCCTTCTGATGTCCTCCCTCTTTTCATTTCCCCAGTGAGTATCTTTATAATTGTTATCTTAAATTTTCTGTCAGGCATGTTCCTTATATCCATTTTGTTTAGGTCTCTTGCTGTGGCTTTGTCCTCTTCTTTCGTTTAGGACATAGTCCTCTGTCTGCTCATTTGGCCTACTTCTCAGAGAATATCTCTCTGTTAGGAAGGTCAGATATATTGCTTGTTCTTGAAAATACGGGGCAGAACATACATTTTTCACTTGGTGATGCTGGTTCTCCTCTGAAGGTAATGCATAGCAACAACAGAGACTGGATCTGGACTGTGTCATTGTGCACAACACATGGGGTGTGCTGTTTTAAGAAGATGCATGCGTGTTCTGTGGGTGATGGGGAGACATATTGTTGTCAAGGATTGTGTGGGTCTTATCAGGGAGGGTATCCACAGCACTGGGACTGAAGCAGGTGTGGTAGGTGTGGGGATGGGCCATGGTTTATGCAAGTTAGTGATTGCTAGATTGTGCTTGGTCTTGCAGGTAGGTGTGTGTTTATAATGAGGGGCCGTAGAGGGAAATGGCACCTGCCAGCTCCTTTGTTCCTGGACAAGTCCCTTAGCAAACTCTGAGTTCAGGAACTATGTCTCCCTTGTTTAATCCTCAAGCACCTTTCAACCTGCTTCACCCAAGCTTCTCCACACTCTTTGCTCTGCTTAATCTTTAAGGACAGATCTCAGCTTCCTATCACCTTCTGTGCTCTCTCAGAGCTGAGACAGCTGATTTTTAAAAGTTCCAAGCTTTAAGTCTGCTGGTTGTATACGCTCACAAATGTCATCCCTTCTGATTTTCAAAGCCATAAGCTATGAGGATGTCTCTACGCTTTAGAGGCTCCCCGGTGTAGTAGTTTGTTTCTGGCCCCTCTGTGACTGTGGTTCCCTCCCTCTGGTGGTCAGAAATATGGGGTTTAGATTCCTACAGAGTCCTTGTCCTTCCTACCATCTTTGATGTGATTCCCTCTCTCCATTTAGTTGTATAGTTTTGTGGGGAAATCTGAAGGTCCATTTCTGGGTGACTCTGGTGTGAGTGTTACCTAGTTGTATCTGTGGGATGAGGTGAGTTTAGGGTCCTTCTACTCTGCCATCTTCCCCACAATTCAGTTTATTTTGTCTCATAAAAATATTACGACTCCAACTTTCTTTTCACTTCCATTTGCATGATAAATGGTTTTGTGTCCCATTACTTCCAATCTGCTTTTATTTTTAGGTCTGAAGTGATTCTCTGGTAGGCAGCATAGAGATGGGTCTTGCTTCCTCTTTACAGTCTATGTTTTCTGATTAGGATATTTAGTCCTTTTTTGTTAAAGCAATCATTGAGAAAGTATTTGTATCTCTCTAGTTGACTTCACAAGGAAAAGTGTGACAGGCTTCGCTCTGAGAAGGAGGTCTGCGTGGAACGCCTCTTTCAACTCATGGCTTGTTTCTGGCTGACGGAAGGCTTCTCAAGGGTGTGTACGGAAGCCTAGGGAAAAAGCGGCTACACTTCTCTCTCCGGGGGGAAAAAAGCAAGAACCCAAAAGCATCGGCGAGAAACCGTCTCTCAACGATCACCTTCTTTCCTGACGAGACAGAAACATGTTCAACTCTGTGTGTGTGTGTGTGTGTGTGTGTGTGTGTGTGTGTGAGTGTGTGTGTGTTAGGGCCCGCGCGCGCGCGCGTGCGTGAGTGAATAAGGAGAGTGCCATGTACTGACCTGGGAAAAGCAAGTCTGCGTCTACGGCGACTCGCCACTAGCATCTTCAGGTATCCTGGAGAGAGAAGCATTTCCAAAAGTGGGTGTGGAAGCATCATGAAAGTGCCGTACGCTTTACTACCTTTCCCTGGACCTAACTCCGAGAAACGTCCTCCCTGACGATCGAAAAGAGCTGAGCCATCTCAAGGCTGCGTGTGATCGCACAGGGACCGTTCCCTGGACCTAACTCCGAGAAACGCGTCGGGGTACAAGGCAGCTTTCAACGGACGTCTTCTTTCGTGAGCCCAGAAGCGTTTGCATATGTAGGCGTGGAAGCGTCAGGAGAGCGCCGTAGACCGCCCTCTAAGAGGCAACCTCGCTTTTGCGAAGCCGTCTTGCACCTGACATCCTTTGCCTTGGAGACGGGAGCCTTTTATATAGTCGTGGTGGAAGCACAAGGAACGTGCCGTGCCCTGTCCTCATCTCTTAGAAACAAGGCCGCGCGCAATGGGACTTTCAGCGTAGCATATGGACGGGGTCATGAAGTCAGTCGAGATTGCAAGTGGACGTGTGCAGGCATAAGGAGAGTGCCCTATCCTTAACTCCTTGAAAGCGTGACGGAGGGAGACCGTCTTTCAAGCGAACCCCTCTCCGGAGGATATATCGAAGCAGTGACAAAAGTGGATGTGGAAGCACAACGCAAGGGTTCTATACGAAACTCGGAAAAGAAGGTGGTGTAGAAGGCAGCTTTCCCCCGCGTCTTGGTTCAGGTTTAGGGAAGGGATACTCACTGCGCGTGTGGAAGCCTAGGGAAAGTACCATGGGCTGATGTGTGAAAACCAAGCCTGCGCAGAACGCAACGTTCAGCGCACATCTTGTTTCACGAAGAGAGAAGCCTTTCCAATCTGTGCGTGGAAGCCTAAGGCCAAGTGCCATATATCCTTACCCCCACGGAAAACCGCTGTAGGAAACCCGTCGTTCAACTCACAGCTTCCCGGAGGAAGTTTTTCTAAAGTGCGTGTGGAGGCCCAAGGAAAAGTGTGACAGGCTTCGCTCTGAGAAGGAGGTCTGTGTGGAACGCCTCTTTCAACTCACGGCTTGTTTCTGGCTGAGGGAAGGCTTCTCAAGGGTGTGTACGGAAGCCTAGGCAAAAAGCGCATACACTTCACTCTCCGGGGGGAAAAGGGCAAGCACCCAAAAGCATTGGCGAGAAACCGTCTCTCAACGAACACCTCCTTTCCTGACGAGACAGAAACATGTTCAACTCTGTGTGTGTGTGTGTGTGTGTGTGTGCGCGCGCGCGCGCGTGAGTGAATAAGGAATGTGCCATGCACTCACCTGGGAAAAGCAAGTCTGCGTATACGGCAACTCTCCACTAACATCTTCAGGTATCCTGGAGAGAGAAGCATTTCCAAAAGTGGGTGTGGAAGCATCATGAAAGTGCCGTACGCTTTACTACCGTTCAACACCCAAACTCAACACCCAAAAAACAAATAAGCGAGTCAAGAAATGGGCAGAAGATATGAACAGATATTTCTCCAAAGAAGACACACAAATGGCCAACAGACATATGACAAACTGCTCAACATCACTTGGCATGGGGAAAAAGAAATCCAAATGACAATGAGATACCACTTCACACCAGTCAGAATTGCAAAAATTAACAAGCGAAGAAATAACAAATGTTGGTGAGGAGAAAGGGGAACTCTCTTACACTTCTAAGTGGGAATGAAAACTGGTACAGCCACTTTGGAAAACAATATGGAGGTTCCTCACGAAGTTAAAACAGAGCTCCCTTACAACCCAGCAATTTTATTTACCCCAAAGCTACAAATGTAGTGATCTGAAGGGGCAACTGCACCCCGAATGTTTATAGCGACATTGTCCACAATAGCCAAACCGTGGAAGGAACCAAGACATCCATCGACAGATAATGGATAAAGAAAACATGGTATATACATATACAAAGGAATATGACTCAGCCATCAGATAGGATCAATATTTAGCATATCGATGTGGATGGCACTGGAGGGTATTATGCTGAGCAAAATAAGTCAGTCAGAGAAAAACAATTATTATATGGTTTTACTCATATGTGGAATAGAAGGAACAGCACAGAGGATCATAGGGGAAGGGAGGGAAAATGAATGCGAAGAAACCAGAGAGGAAGAAAATCCATGACAGGTTCCCAGCTATCGGAAACAAACTGAGGGTTGCTGGAGGAAAGGTGGGTGGGGAGATGGAGTAACTGTGTGATGGGCATTAAGGAATGCATGTGATGTGATGAACACTGGGTGTTATACACAACTGATGAATTGTGGAACGCTACATTTGAAACTACTGGTGTACTCTATGTTGGCTAATTCAATTTCAATGTTAAAAAAGTCTATTTTGTCTGATATAAGGATTGCTACTCTGACTTCTTTTGACATCCACTTGCATGATTAATGTTTCTCCATCTCTTAATTTCCATCTGCAGGTGTCTTTAGGTGTGAAATCTTTTATATATATATACAAACTCTGTCATGCTCTTTTGCTTGGAGCATTTAGTCCATTTACATTCAAACTAATTATCATTAGACATGTATTTATTGATGTTTTGTTACTTGTTTCATAGTTTTTTGTGTAGTTTTTCTCTGATCCTTTCTTCTCTTGCTCTCTCTCTCATGGTTTGCTCGTTTTCTTTAATGATATTCTTGGATTTCTTTCCCTTTATCTTTTGCATGTGTATTAGAGGTTTGGGTTTGTGGTGACCCCCTGGATTATATATAGCCTTTTCAGTCTATATTAAGTTGAATGCTGTTTAAGTTCAAACCCACTGTTGACTCCTCCTCATGTGTTAGGGTATATGTTTTCATATTTTACATACTGTTATTTTGTGAATCCCTTAACTGATTTTTACACAAATACTTATTTTTACTGCCTCCTTGATTCATTATTGTCATACTCTCACTTACGATTTTTTTCCACTCATAGTGTCCCCTTCAATATTTTTTGTAGTTAATTTAGTGGTCATGAACTCTTTTAGTTTGTGTGGCTAAGAAACTCTTTTTCTCCCCTTCTTTTCTGAAGGATAGGCTTGCTGGATAAATTATTCCTTGCTGCAGATTTTTCTCCTTCAGCACTTTGAATATTTAACGCCACTTTCTTCTGTCCTGCATAGTTTCTGCTGAAAACTCAGCTGATAGATTTATGGGCTTTCCCTTGCATGTTAACTGTCTTCTTTTATCTTGCTGCTTTAAATGTTTTTTCTTTATCACTACCTTTTCCCATTTGGATTACTATGTATCTTGATGTGGACCTCCTTAGGTTGATTTTGTGGGAGGGGATCTCTATGCCTTATGGATTTGTATAGGTTTCCTTCACCAGATTAGGTTAAGTTTTCAGCTCTTCTTTCGTCAAATAGATTTTCTGCCCCCTTTTCCCCCTTTTCACCTTCTGGGATCCCTCTCATGTGGGTGTGGTTACACTGGATGGAGTCACTGAATTCCCTAAGTCTCTTCTCATTTTTGCATACTTCTTTTTCCTCTCATTTGTTCCGCTTGATTACTTTCCATTACTGTCTTCTAGTTCATTAATTTGTTCCTCTGCTTCGTCCATCCTGCTAATTATTCTATCTAGTATATTCTTCATTTCATTTCTTGTGTTCCACATCTCTGATTATTTCTTTCATATCTCTTTGTTAAGAGTCTCAATGATGTTCCCCCTTCTGATGTCCTCCCTCTTTTCATTTCCCCAGTGAGTATCTTTATAATTGTTATCTTAAATTTTCTGTCAGGCATGTTCCTTATATCCATTTTGTTTAGGTCTCTTGCTGTGGCTTTGTCCTCTTCTTTCGTTTAGGACATAGTCCTCTGTCTGCTCATTTGGCCTACTTCTCAGAGAATATCTCTCTGTTAGGAAGGTCAGATATATTGCTTGTTCTTGAAAATACGGGGCAGAACATACATTTTTCACTTGGTGATGCTGGTTCTCCTCTGAAGGTAATGCATAGCAACAACAGAGACTGGATCTGGACTGTGTCATTGTGCACAACACATGGGGTGTGCTGTTTTAAGAAGACGCATGCGTGTTCTGTGGGTGATGGGGAGACATATTGTTGTCAAGGATTGTGTGGGTCTTATCAGGGAGGGTATCCACAGCACTGGGACTGAAGCAGGTGTGGTAGGTGTGGGGATGGGCCATGGTTTATGCAAGTTAGTGATTGCTAGATTGTGCTTGGTCTTGCAGGTAGGTGTGTGTTTATAATGAGGGGCCGTAGAGGGAAATGGCACCTGCCAGCTCCTTTGTTCCTGGACAAGTCCCTTAGCAAACTCTGAGTTCAGGAACTATGTCTCCCTTGTTTAATCCTCAAGCACCTTTCAACCTGCTTCACCCAAGCTTCTCCACACTCTTTGCTCTGCTTAATCTTTAAGGACAGATCTCAGCTTCCTATCACCTTCTGTGCTCTCTCAGAGCTGAGACAGCTGATTTTTAAAAGTTCCAAGCTTTAAGTCTGCTGGTTGTATACGCTCACAAATGTCATCCCTTCTGATTTTCAAAGCCATAAGCTATGAGGATGTCTCTACGCTTTAGAGGCTCCCCGGTGTAGTAGTTTGTTTCTGGCCCCTCTGTGACTGTGGTTCCCTCCCTCTGGTGGTCAGAAATATGGGCTTTAGATTCCTACAGAGTCCTTGTCCTTCCTACCATCTTTGATGTGATTCCCTCTCTCCATTTAGTTGTATAGTTTTGTGGGGAAATCTGAAGGTCCATTTCTGGGTGACTCTGGTGTGAGTGTTACCTAGTTGTATCTGTGGGATGAGGTGAGTTTAGGGTCCTTCTACTCTGCCATCTTCCCCACAATTCAGTTTATTTTGTCTCATAAAAATATTACGACTCCAACTTTCTTTTCACTTCCATTTGCATGATAAATGGTTTTGTGTCCCATTACTTCCAATCTGCTTTTATTTTTAGGTCTGAAGTGATTCTCTGGTAGGCAACATAGAGATGGGTCTTGCTTCCTCTTTACAGTCTATGTTTTCTGATTGGGATATTTAGTCCTTTTTTGTTAAAGCAATCATTGAGAAAGTATTTGTATCTCTCTAGTTGACTTCACAAGGAAAAGTGTGACAGGCTTCGCTCTGAGAAGGAGGTCTGCGTGGAACGCCTCTTTCAACTCATGGCTTGTTTCTGGCTGACGGAAGGCTTCTCAAGGGTGTGTACGGAAGCCTAGGGAAAAAGCGGCTACACTTCTCTCTCCGGGGGGAAAAAAGCAAGAACCCAAAAGCATCGGCGAGAAACCGTCTCTCAACGATCACCTTCTTTCCTGACGAGACAGAAACATGTTCAACTCTGTGTGTGTGTGTGTGTGTGTGTGTGTGTGTGTGTGTGAGGGCACGCGCGCGCGCGCGTGCGTGAGTGAATAAGGAGAGTGCCATGTACTGACCTGGGAAAAGCAAGTCTGCGTCTACGGCGACTCGCCACTAGCATCTTCAGGTATCCTGGAGAGAGAAGCATTTCCAAAAGTGGGTGTGGAAGCATCATGAAAGTGCCGTACGCTTTACTACCTTTCCCTGGACCTAACTCCGAGAAACGTCCTCCCTGACGATCGAAAAGAGCTGAGCCATCTCAAGGATGCGTGTGATCGCACAGGGACCGTTCCCTGGACCTAACTCCGAGAAACGCGTCGGGGTACAAGGCAGCTTTCAACGGACGTCTTCTTTCGTGAGCCCAGAAGCGTTTGCATATGTAGGCGTGGAAGCGTCAGCAGAGCGCCGTAGACCGCCCTCTAAGAGGCAACCTCGCTTTTGCGAAGCCGTCTTGCACCTGACATCCTTTGCCTTGGAGACGGGAGCCTTTTATATAGTCGTGGTGGAAGCACAAGGAACGTGCCGTGCCCTGTCCTCATCTCTTAGAAACAAGGCCGCGCGCAATGGGACTTTCAGCGTAGCATATGGACGGGGTCATGAAGTCAGTCGAGATTGCAAGTGGACGTGTGCAGGCATAAGGAGAGTGCCCTATCCTTCACTCCTTGAAAGCGTGACGGAGGGAGACCGTCTTTCAAGCGAACCCCTCTCCGGAGGATATATCGAAGCAGTGACAAAAGTGGATGTGGAAGCACAACGCAAGGGTTCTATACGAAACTCGGAAAAGAAGGTGGTGTAGAAGGCAGCTTTCCCCCGCGTCTTGGTTCAGGTTTAGGGAAGGGATACTCTCTGCGCGTGTGGAAGCCTAGGGAAAGTACCATCGGCTGATGTGTGAAAAGCAAGCCTTCGCAGAACGCAACGTTCAGCGCACATCTTGTTTCACGAAGAGAGAAGCCGTTTCCAATGTGTGCGTGGAAGCCTAAGGCCAAGTGCCATATATCCTTACCCCCACGGAAAACCGCTGTAGGAAACCCGTCGTTCAACTCACAGCTTCCCGGAGGAAGTTTTTCTAAAGTGCGTGTGGAGGCCCAAGGAAAAGTGTGACAGGCTTCGCTCTGAGAAGGAGGTCTGTGTGGAACGCCTCTTTCAACTCACGGCTTGTTTCTGAGTGACGGAAGGCTTCTCAAGGGTGTGTACGGAAGCCTAGGCAAAAAGCGCATACACTTCACTCTCCGGGGGGAAAAGGGCAAGCACCCAAAAGCATTGGCGAGAAACCGTCTCTCAACGAACACCTCCTTTCCTGACGAGACGGAAACATGTTCAACTCTGTGTGTGTGTGTGTGTGTGTGCGCGCGCGCGCGCGCGTGAGTGAATAAGGAATGTGCCATGCACTCACCTGGGAAAAGCAAGTCTGCGTATACGGCAACTCTCCACTAATATCTTCAGGTATCCTTGAGAGAGAAGCATTTCCAAAAGTGGGTGTGGAAGCATCATGAAAGTGCCGTACGCTTTACTACCGTTCAACACCCAAACTCAACACCCAAAATACAAATAACCGAGTCAAGAAATGGGCAGAAGATATGAACAGGTATTTCTCCAAAGAAGACACACAAATGGCCAACAGACATATGAGAAACTGCTCAACAGCACTTGGCAAGGGGAAAAAGAAATCCAAATGACAATGAGATATCACTTCACACCAGTCAGAATTGCAAAAATTAACAAGCAAAGAAATAACAAATGTTGGTGAGGAGAAAGGGGAACTCTCTTACACTTCAAAGTGGGAATGAAAACTGGTACAGCCACTTTGGAAAACAATATTGAGGTTCCTCAAGAAGTTAAAACAGAGCTCCCTTACACCCCAGCAATTTTATTTACCCCAAAGCTACAAATGTAGTGATCTGAAGGGGCAACTGCACCCCAAATGTTTATAGCGACATTGTCCACAGTAGCCAAACCGTGGAAGGAACCAAGACATCCATCGACAGATAAATGGATAAAGAAAACATGGTATATACATATACAAAGGAATGTGACTCAGCCATCAGAAAGGATCAATATTTAGCATATCGATGTGGATGGCACTGGAGGGTATTATGCTGAGCAAAATAAGTCAGTCAGAGAAAAACAATTATTATATGGTTTTACTCATATGTGGAATAGAAGGAACAGCACAGAGGATCATAGGGGAAGGGAGGGAAAATGAATGCGAAGAAACCAGAGAGGAAGAAAATCCATGACAGGTTCCTAACTATTGGAAACAAACTGAGGGTTGCTGGAGGAAAGGTGGGTGGGGAGATGGAGTAACTGTGTGATGGGCATTAAGGAATGCATGTGATGTGATGAACACTGGGTGTTATACACAACTGATGAATTGTGGAACGCTACATTTGAAACTACTGGTGTACTCTATGTTGGCTAATTCAATTTCAATGTTAAAAAAGTCTATTTTGTCTGATATAAGGATTGCTACTCTGACTTCTTTTGACATCCACTTGCATGATTAATGTTTCTCCATCTCTTAATTTCCATCTGCAGGTGTCTTTAGGTGTGAAATCTTTTATATATATATACAAACTCTGTCATGCTCTTTTGCTTGGAGCATTTAGTCCATTTACATTCAAACTAATTATCATTAGACATGTATTTATTGATGTTTTGTTACTTGTTTCATAGTTTTTTGTGTAGTTTTTCTCTGATCCTTTCTTCTCTTGCTCTCTCTGTCATGGTTTGCTCGTTTTCTTTAATGATATTCTTGGATTTCTTTCCCTTTATCTTTTGCATGTGTATTAGAGGTTTGGGTTTGTGGTGACCCCCTGGATTATATATAGCCTTTTCAGTCTATATTAAGTTGAATGCTGTTTAAGTTCAAACCCACTGTTGACTCCTCCTCATGTGTTAGGGTATATGTTTTCATATTTTACATACTTTTATTTTGTGAATCCCTTAACTGACTTTTACAGAAATACTTATTTTTACTGCTTCCTTGATTCATTATTGTCATACTCTCACTTACGATTTTTTTCCACTCATAGTGTCCCCTTCAATATTTTTTGTAGTTAATTTAGTGGTCATGAACTCTTTTAGTTTGTGTGGCTAAGAAACTCTTTTTCTCCCCTTCTTTTCTGAAGGATAGGCTTGCTGGATAAATTATTCCTTGCTGCAGATTTTTCTCATTCAGCACTTTGAATATTTAACGCCACTTTCTTCTGTCCTGCATAGTTTCTGCTGAAAACTCAGCTGATAGCTTTATGGGCTTTCCCTTGCATGTTACCTGTCTTCTTTTATCTTGCTGCTTTAAATGTTTTTTCTTTATCACTACCTTTTCCCATTTGGATTACTATGTATCTTGATGTGGACCTCCTTAGGTTGATTTTGTGGGAGGGGATCTCTATGCCTTATGGATTTGTATAGGTTTCCTTCACCAGATTAGGTTAAGTTTTCAGCTCTTCTTTGGTCAAATAGATTTTCTGCCCCCTTTTCCCCCTTTTCACCTTCTGGGATCCCTCTCATGTGGGTGTTGTTACACTGGATGGAGTCACTGAATTCCCTAAGTCTCTTCTCATTTTTGCATACTTCTTTTTCCTCTCATTTGTTCCGCTTGATTACTTTCCATTACTGTCTTCTAGTTCATTAATTTGTTCCTCTGTTTCGTCCATCCTGCTAATTATTCTATCTAGTATATTCTGCATTTCATTTCTTGTGTTCCACATCTCTGATTATTTCTTTCATATCTCTTTGTTAAGAGTCTCAATGATGTTCCCCCTTCTGATGTCCTCCCTCTTTTCATTTCCCCAGTGAGTATCTTTATAATTGTTATCTTAAATTTTCTGTCAGGCATGTTCCTTATATCCATTTTGTTTAGGTCTCTTGCTGTGGCTTTGTCCTCTTCTTTCGTTTAGGACATAGTCCTCTGTCTGCTCATTTGGCCTACTTCTCAGAGAATATCTCTCTGTTAGGAAGGTCAGATATATTGCTTGTTCTTGAAAATACGGGGCAGAACATACATTTTTCACTTGGTGATGCTGGTTCTCCTCTGAAGGTAATGCATAGCAACAACAGAGACTGGATCTGGACTGTGTCATTGTGCACAACACATGGGGTGTGCTGTTTTAAGAAGATGCATGCGTGTTCTGTGGGTGATGGGGAGACATATTGTTGTCAAGGATTGTGTGGGTCTTATCAGGGAGGGTATCCACAGCACTGGGACTGAAGCAGGTGTGGTAGGTGTGGGGATGGGCCATGGTTTATGCAAGTTAGTGATTGCTAGATTGTGCTTGGTCTTGCAGGTAGGTGTGTGTTTATAATGAGGGGCCGTAGAGGGAAATGGCACCTGCCAGCTCCTTTGTTCCTGGACAAGTCCCTTAGCAAACTCTGAGTTCAGGAACTATGTCTCCCTTGTTTAATCCTCAAGCACCTTTCAACCTGCTTCACCCAAGCTTCTCCACACTCTTTGCTCTGCTTAATCTTTAAGGACAGATCTCAGCTTCCTATCACCTTCTGTGCTCTCTCAGAGCTGAGACAGCTGATTTTTAAAAGTTCCAAGCTTTAAGTCTGCTGGTTGTATACGCTCACAAATGTCATCCCTTCTGATTTTCAAAGCCATAAGCTATGAGGATGTCTCTACGCTTTAGAGGCTCCCCGGTGTAGTAGTTTGTTTCTGGCCCCTCTGTGACTGTGGTTCCCTCCCTCTGGTGGTCAGAAATATGGGGTTTAGATTCCTACAGAGTCCTTGTCCTTCCTACCATCTTTGATGTGATTCCCTCTCTCCATTTAGTTGTATAGTTTTGTGGGGAAATCTGAAGGTCCATTTCTGGGTGACTCTGGTGTGAGTGTTACCTAGTTGTATCTGTGGGATGAGGTGAGTTTAGGGTCCTTCTACTCTGCCATCTTCCCCACAATTCAGTTTATTTTGTCTCATAAAAATATTACGACTCCAACTTTCTTTTCACTTCCATTTGCATGATAAATGGTTTTGTGTCCCATTACTTCCAATCTGCTTTTATTTTTAGGTCTGAAGTGATTCTCTGGTAGGCAGCATAGAGATGGGTCTTGCTTCCTCTTTACAGTCTATGTTTTCTGATTAGGATATTTAGTCCTTTTTTGTTAAAGCAATCATTGAGAAAGTATTTGTATCTCTCTAGTTGACTTCACAAGGAAAAGTGTGACAGGCTTCGCTCTGAGAAGGAGGTCTGCGTGGAACGCCTCTTTCAACTCATGGCTTGTTTCTGGCTGACGGAAGGCTTCTCAAGGGTGTGTACGGAAGCCTAGGGAAAAAGCGGCTACACTTCTCTCTCCGGGGGGAAAAAAGCAAGAACCCAAAAGCATCGGCGAGAAACCGTCTCTCAACGATCACCTTCTTTCCTGACGAGACAGAAACATGTTCAACTCTGTGTGTGTGTGTGTGTGTGTGTGTGTGTGTGTGTGTGTGAGTGTGTGTGTGTTAGGGCCCGCGCGCGCGCGCGTGCGTGAGTGAATAAGGAGAGTGCCATGTACTGACCTGGGAAAAGCAAGTCTGCGTCTACGGCGACTCGCCACTAGCATCTTCAGGTATCCTGGAGAGAGAAGCATTTCCAAAAGTGGGTGTGGAAGCATCATGAAAGTGCCGTACGCTTTACTACATTTCCCTGGACCTAACTCCGAGAAACGTCCTCCCTGACGATCGAAAAGAGCTGAGCCATCTCAAGGCTGCGTGTGATCGCACAGGGACCGTTCCCTGGACCTAACTCCGAGAAACGCGTCGTGTTACAAGGCAGCTTTCAACGGACGTCTTCTTTCGTGAGCCCAGAAGCGTTTGCATATGTAGGCGTGGAAGCGTCAGCAGAGCGCCGTAGACCGCCCTCTAAGAGGCAACCTCGCTTTTGCGAAGCCGTCTTGCACCTGACATCCTTTGCCTTGGAGACGGGAGCCTTTTATATAGTCGTGGTGGAAGCACAAGGAACGTGCTGTGCCCTGTCCTCATCTCTTAGAAACAAGGCCGCGCGCAATGGGACTTTCAGCGTAGCATATGGACGGGGTCATGAAGTCAGTCGAGATTGCAAGTGGACATGTGCAGGCATAAGGAGAGTGCCCTATCCTTAACTCCTTGAAAGCGTGACGGAGGGAGACCGTGTTTCAAGCGAACCCCTCTCCGGAGGATATATCGAAGCAGTGACAAAAGTGGATGTGGAAGCACAACGCAAGGGTTCTATACGAAACTCGGAAAAGAAGGTGGTGTAGAAGGCAGCTTTCCCCCGCGTCTTGGTTCAGGTTTAGGGAAGGGATACTCACTGCGCGTGTGGAAGCCTAGGGAAAGTACCATGGGCTGATGTGTGAAAACCAAGCCTGCGCAGAACGCAACGTTCAGCGCACATCTTGTTTCACGAAGAGAGAAGCCTTTCCAATCTGTGCGTGGAAGCATAAGGCCAAGTGCCATATATCCTTATCCCCACGGAAAACCGCTGTAGGAAACCCGTCGTTCAACTCACAGCTTCCCGGAGGAAGTTTTTCTAAAGTGCGTGTGGAGGCCCAAGGAAAAGTGTGACAGGCTTCGCTCTGAGAAGGAGGTCTGTGTGGAACGCCTCTTTCAACTCACGGCTTGTTTCTGGCTGAGGGAAGGCTTCTCAAGGGTGTGTACGGAAGCCTAGGCAAAAAGCGCATACACTTCACTCTCCGGGGGGAAAAGGGCAAGCACCCAAAAGCATTGGCGAGAAACCGTCTCTCAACGAACACCTCCTTTCCTGACGAGACAGAAACATGTTCAACTCTGTGTGTGTGTGTGTGTGTGTGTGCGCGCGCGCGCGCGTGAGTGAATAAGGAATGTGCCATGCACTCACCTGGGAAAAGCAAGTCTGCGTATACGGCAACTCTCCACTAACATCTTCAGGTATCCTGGAGAGAGAAGCATTTCCAAAAGTGGGTGTGGAAGCATCATGAAAGTGCCGTACGCTTTACTACCGTTCAACACCCAAACTCAACACCCAAAAAACAAATAAGCGAGTCAAGAAATGGGCAGAAGATATGAACAGATATTTCTCCAAAGAAGACACACAAATGGCCAACAGACATATGACAAACTGCTCAACATCACTTGGCATGGGGAAAAAGAAATCCAAATGACAATGAGATACCACTTCACACCAGTCAGAATTGCAAAAATTAACAAGCGAAGAAATAACAAATGTTGGTGAGGAGAAAGGGGAACTCTCTTACACTTCTAAGTGGGAATGAAAACTGGTACAGCCACTTTGGAAAACAATATGGAGGTTCCTCACGAAGTTAAAACAGAGCTCCCTTACAACCCAGCAATTTTATTTACCCCAAAGCTACAAATGTAGTGATCTGAAGGGGCAACTGCACCCCGAATGTTTATAGCGACATTGTCCACAATAGCCAAACCGTGGAAGGAACCAAGACATCCATCGACAGATAATGGATAAAGAAAACATGGTATATACATATACAAAGGAATATGACTCAGCCATCAGATAGGATCAATATTTAGCATATAGATATGGATGGCACTGGAGGGTATTATGCTGAGCAAAATAAGTCAGTCAGAGAAAAACAATTATTATATGGTTTTACTCATATGTGGAATAGAAGGAACAGCACAGAGGATCATAGGGGAAGGGAGGGAAAATGAATGCGAAGAAACCAGAGAGGAAGAAAATCCATGACAGGTTCCCAGCTATCGGAAACAAACTGAGGGTTGCTGGAGGAAAGGTGGGTGGGGAGATGGAGTAACTGTGTGATGGGCATTAAGGAATGCATGTGATGTGATGAACACTGGGTGTTATACACAACTGATGAATTGTGGAACGCTACATTTGAAACTACTGGTGTACTCTATGTTGGCTAATTCAATTTCAATGTTAAAAAAGTCTATTTTGTCTGATATAAGGATTGCTACTCTGACTTCTTTTGACATCCACTTGCATGATTAATGTTTCTCCATCTCTTAATTTCCATCTGCAGGTGTCTTTAGGTGTGAAATCTTTTATATATATATACAAACTCTGTCATGCTCTTTTGCTTGGAGCATTTAGTCCATTTACATTCAAACTAATTATCATTAGACATGTATTTATTGATGTTTTGTTACTTGTTTCATAGTTTTTTGTGTAGTTTTTCTCTGATCCTTTCTTCTCTTGCTCTCTCTCTCATGGTTTGCTCGTTTTCTTTAATGATATTCTTGGATTTCTTTCCCTTTATCTTTTGCATGTGTATTAGAGGTTTGGGTTTGTGGTGACCCCCTGGATTATATATAGCCTTTTCAGTCTATATTAAGTTGAATGCTGTTTAAGTTCAAACCCACTGTTGACTCCTCCTCATGTGTTAGGGTATATGTTTTCATATTTTACATACTGTTATTTTGTGAATCCCTTAACTGATTTTTACACAAATACTTATTTTTACTGCCTCCTTGATTCATTATTGTCATACTCTCACTTACGATTTTTTTCCACTCATAGTGTCCCCTTCAATATTTTTTGTAGTTAATTTAGTGGTCATGAACTCTTTTAGTTTGTGTGGCTAAGAAACTCTTTTTCTCCCCTTCTTTTCTGAAGGATAGGCTTGCTGGATAAATTATTCCTTGCTGCAGATTTTTCTCATTCAGCACTTTGAATATTTAACGCCACTTTCTTCTGTCCTGCATAGTTTCTGCTGAAAACTCAGCTGATAGATTTATGGGCTTTCCCTTGCATGTTAACTGTCTTCTTTTATCTTGCTGCTTTAAATGTTTTTTCTTTATCACTACCTTTTCCCATTTGGATTACTATGTATCTTGATGTGGACCTCCTTAGGTTGATTTTGTGGGAGGGGATCTCTATGCCTTATGGATTTGTATAGGTTTCCTTCACCAGATTAGGTTAAGTTTTCAGCTCTTCTTTGGTCAAATAGATTTTCTGCCCCCTTTTCCCCCTTTTCACCTTCTGGGATCCCTCTCATGTGGGTGTGGTTACACTGGATGGAGTCACTGAATTCCCTAAGTCTCTTCTCATTTTTGCATACTTCTTTTTCCTCTCATTTGTTCCGCTTGATTACTTTCCATTACTGTCTTCTAGTTCATTAATTTGTTCCTCTGCTTCGTCCATCCTGCTAATTATTCTATCTAGTATATTCTTCATTTCATTTCTTGTGTTCCACATCTCTGATTATTTCTTTCATATCTCTTTGTTAAGAGTCTCAATGATGTTCCCCCTTCTGATGTCCTCCCTCTTTTCATTTCCCCAGTGAGTATCTTTATAATTGTTATCTTAAATTTTCTGTCAGGCATGTTCCTTATATCCATTTTGTTTAGGTCTCTTGCTGTGGCTTTGTCCTCTTCTTTCGTTTAGGACATAGTCCTCTGTCTGCTCATTTGGCCTACTTCTCAGAGAATATCTCTCTGTTAGGAAGGTCAGATATATTGCTTGTTCTTGAAAATACGGGGCAGAACATACATTTTTCACTTGGTGATGCTGGTTCTCCTCTGAAGGTAATGCATAGCAACAACAGAGACTGGATCTGGACTGTGTCATTGTGCACAACACATGGGGTGTGCTGTTTTAAGAAGATGCATGCGTGTTCTGTGGGTGATGGGGAGACATATTGTTGTCAAGGATTGTGTGGGTCTTATCAGGGAGGGTATCCACAGCACTGGGACTGAAGCAGGTGTGGTAGGTGTGGGGATGGGCCATGGTTTATGCAAGTTAGTGATTGCTAGATTGTGCTTGGTCTTGCAGGTAGGTGTGTGTTTATAATGAGGGGCCGTAGAGGGAAATGGCACCTGCCAGCTCCTTTGTTCCTGGACAAGTCCCTTAGCAAACTCTGAGTTCAGGAACTATGTCTCCCTTGTTTAATCCTCAAGCACCTTTCAACCTGCTTCACCCAAGCTTCTCCACACTCTTTGCTCTGCTTAATCTTTAAGGACAGATCTCAGCTTCCTATCACCTTCTGTGCTCTCTCAGAGCTGAGACAGCTGATTTTTAAAAGTTCCAAGCTTTAAGTCTGCTGGTTGTATACGCTCACAAATGTCATCCCTTCTGATTTTCAAAGCCATAAGCTATGAGGATGTCTCTACGCTTTAGAGGCTCCCCGGTGTAGTAGTTTGTTTCTGGCCCCTCTGTGACTGTGGTTCCCTCCCTCTGGTGGTCAGAAATATGGGGTTTAGATTCCTACAGAGTCCTTGTCCTTCCTACCATCTTTGATGTGATTCCCTCTCTCCATTTAGTTGTATAGTTTTGTGGGGAAATCTGAAGGTCCATTTCTGGGTGACTCTGGTGTGAGTGTTACCTAGTTGTATCTGTGGGATGAGGTGAGTTTAGGGTCCTTCTACTCTGCCATCTTCCCCACAATTCAGTTTATTTTGTCTCATAAAAATATTACGACTCCAACTTTCTTTTCACTTCCATTTGCATGATAAATGGTTTTGTGTCCCATTACTTCCAATCTGCTTTTATTTTTAGGTCTGAAGTGATTCTCTGGTAGGCAGCATAGAGATGGGTCTTGCTTCCTCTTTACAGTCTATGTTTTCTGATTGGGATATTTAGTCCTTTTTTGTTAAAGCAATCATTGAGAAAGTATTTGTATCTCTCTAGTTGACTTCACAAGGAAAAGTGTGACAGGCTTCGCTCTGAGAAGGAGGTCTGCGTGGAACGCCTCTTTCAACTCATGGCTTGTTTCTGGCTGACGGAAGGCTTCTCAAGGGTGTGTACGGAAGCCTAGGGAAAAAGCGGCTACACTTCTCTCTCCGGGGGGAAAAAAGCAAGAACCCAAAAGCATCGGCGAGAAACCGTCTCTCAACGATCACCTTCTTTCCTGACGAGACAGAAACATGTTCAACTCTGTGTGTGTGTGTGTGTGTGTGTGTGTGTGTGTGTGTGAGTGTGTGTGTGTTAGGGCCCGCGCGCGCGCGCGTGCGTGAGTGAATAAGGAGAGTGCCATGTACTGACCTGGGAAAAGCAAGTCTGCGTCTACGGCGACTCGCCACTAGCATCTTCAGGTATCCTGGAGAGAGAAGCATTTCCAAAAGTGGGTGTGGAAGCATCATGAAAGTGCCGTACGCTTTACTACCTTTCCCTGGACCTAACTCCGAGAAACGTCCTCCCTGACGATCGAAAAGAGCTGAGCCATCTCAAGGCTGCGTGTGATCGCACAGGGACCGTTCCCTGGACCTAACTCCGAGAAACGCGTCGGGGTACAAGGCAGCTTTCAACGGACGTCTTCTTTCGTGAGCCCAGAAGCGTTTGCATATGTAGGCGTGGAAGCGTCAGGAGAGCGCCGTAGACCGCCCTCTAAGAGGCAACCTCGCTTTTGCGAAGCCGTCTTGCACCTGACATCCTTTGCCTTGGAGACGGGAGCCTTTTATATAGTCGTGGTGGAAGCACAAGGAACGTGCCGTGCCCTGTCCTCATCTCTTAGAAACAAGGCCGCGCGCAATGGGACTTTCAGCGTAGCATATGGACGGGGTCATGAAGTCAGTCGAGATTGCAAGTGGACGTGTGCAGGCATAAGGAGAGTGCCCTATCCTTAACTCCTTGAAAGCGTGACGGAGGGAGACCGTCTTTCAAGCGAACCCCTCTCCGGAGGATATATCGAAGCAGTGACAAAAGTGGATGTGGAAGCACAACGCAAGGGTTCTATACGAAACTCGGAAAAGAAGGTGGTGTAGAAGGCAGCTTTCCCCCGCGTCTTGGTTCAGGTTTAGGGAAGGGATACTCACTGCGCGTGTGGAAGCCTAGGGAAAGTACCATGGGCTGATGTGTGAAAACCAAGCCTGCGCAGAACGCAACGTTCAGCGCACATCTTGTTTCACGAAGAGAGAAGCCTTTCCAATCTGTGCGTGGAAGCCTAAGGCCAAGTGCCATATATCCTTACCCCCACGGAAAACCGCTGTAGGAAACCCGTCGTTCAACTCACAGCTTCCCGGAGGAAGTTTTTCTAAAGTGCGTGTGGAGGCCCAAGGAAAAGTGTGACAGGCTTCGCTCTGAGAAGGAGGTCTGTGTGGAACGCCTCTTTCAACTCACGGCTTGTTTCTGGCTGAGGGAAGGCTTCTCAAGGGTGTGTACGGAAGCCTAGGCAAAAAGCGCATACACTTCACTCTCCGGGGGGAAAAGGGCAAGCACCCAAAAGCATTGGCGAGAAACCGTCTCTCAACGAACACCTCCTTTCCTGACGAGACAGAAACATGTTCAACTCTGTGTGTGTGTGTGTGTGTGTGTGCGCGCGCGCGCGCGTGAGTGAATAAGGAATGTGCCATGCACTCACCTGGGAAAAGCAAGTCTGCGTATACGGCAACTCTCCACTAACATCTTCAGGTATCCTGGAGAGAGAAGCATTTCCAAATTGGGTGTGGAAGCATCATGAAAGTGCCGTACGCTTTACTACCGTTCAACACCCAAACTCAACACCCAAAAAACAAATAAGCGAGTCAAGAAATGGGCAGAAGATATGAACAGATATTTCTCCAAAGAAGACACACAAATGGCCAACAGACATATGACAAACTGCTCAACATCACTTGGCCTGGGGAAAAAGAAATCCAAATGACAATGAGATACCACTTCACACCAGTCAGAATTGCAAAAATTAACAAGCGAAGAAATAACAAATGTTGGTGAGGAGAAAGGGGAACTCTCTTACACTTCTAAGTGGGAATGAAAACTGGTACAGCCACTTTGGAAAACAATATGGAGGTTCCTCACGAAGTTAAAACAGAGCTCCCTTACAACCCAGCAATTTTATTTACCCCAAAGCTACAAATGTAGTGATCTGAAGGGGCAACTGCACCCCGAATGTTTATAGCGACATTGTCCACAATAGCCAAACCGTGGAAGGAACCAAGACATCCATCGACAGATAATGGATAAAGAAAACATGGTATATACATATACAAAGGAATATGACTCAGCCATCAGATAGGATCAATATTTAGCATATCGATGTGGATGGCACTGGAGGGTATTATGCTGAGCAAAATAAGTCAGTCAGAGAAAAACAATTATTATATGGTTTTACTCATATGTGGAATAGAAGGAACAGCACAGAGGATCATAGGGGAAGGGAGGGAAAATGAATGCGAAGAAACCAGAGAGGAAGAAAATCCATGACAGGTTCCCAGCTATCGGAAACAAACTGAGGGTTGCTGGAGGAAAGGTGGGTGGGGAGATGGAGTAACTGTGTGATGGGCATTAAGGAATGCATGTGATGTGATGAACACTGGGTGTTATACACAACTGATGAATTGTGGAACGCTACATTTGAAACTACTGGTGTACTCTATGTTGGCTAATTCAATTTCAATGTTAAAAAAGTCTATTTTGTCTGATATAAGGATTGCTACTCTGACTTCTTTTGACATCCACTTGCATGATTAATGTTTCTCCATCTCTTAATTTCCATCTGCAGGTGTCTTTAGGTGTGAAATCTTTTATATATATATACAAACTCTGTCATGCTCTTTTGCTTGGAGCATTTAGTCCATTTACATTCAAACTAATTATCATTAGACATGTATTTATTGATGTTTTGTTACTTGTTTCATAGTTTTTTGTGTAGTTTTTCTCTGATCCTTTCTTCTCTTGCTCTCTCTCTCATGGTTTGCTCGTTTTCTTTAATGATATTCTTGGATTTCTTTCCCTTTATCTTTTGCATGTGTATTAGAGGTTTGGGTTTGTGGTGACCCCCTGGATTATATATAGCCTTTTCAGTCTATATTAAGTTGAATGCTGTTTAAGTTCAAACCCACTGTTGACTCCTCCTCATGTGTTAGGGTATATGTTTTCATATTTTACATACTGTTATTTTGTGAATCCCTTAACTGATTTTTACAGAAATACTTATTTTTACTGCCTCCTTGATTCATTATTGTCATACTCTCACTTACGATTTTTTTCCACTCATAGTGTCCCCTTCAATATTTTTTGTAGTTAATTTAGTGGTCATGAACTCTTTTAGTTTGTGTGGCTAAGAAACTCTTTTTCTCCCCTTCTTTTCTGAAGGATAGGCTTGCTGGATAAATTATTCCTTGCTGCAGATATTTCTCATTCAGCACTTTGAATATTTAACGCCACTTTCTTCTGTCCTGCATAGTTTCTGCTGAAAACTCAGCTGATAGATTTATGGGCTTTCCCTTGCATGTTAACTGTCTTCTTTTATCTTGCTGCTTTAAATGTTTTTTCTTTATCACTACCTTTTCCCATTTGGATTACTATGTATCTTGATGTGGACCTCCTTAGGTTGATTTTGTGGGAGGGGATCTCTATGCCTTATGGATTTGTATAGGTTTCCTTCACCAGATTAGGTTAAGTTTTCAGCTCTTCTTTGGTCAAATAGATTTTCTGCCCCCTTTTCCCCCTTTTCACCTTCTGGGATCCCTCTCATGTGGGTGTGGTTACACTGGATGGAGTCACTGAATTCCCTAAGTCTCTTCTCATTTTTGCATACTTCTTTTTCCTCTCATTTGTTCCGCTTGATTACTTTCCATTACTGTCTTCTAGTTCATTAATTTGTTCCTCTGCTTCGTCCATCCTGCTAATTATTCTATCTAGTATATTCTTCATTTCATTTCTTGTGTTCCACATCTCTGATTATTTCTTTCATATCTCTTTGTTAAGAGTCTCAATGATGTTCCCCCTTCTGATGTCCTCCCTCTTTTCATTTCCCCAGTGAGTATCTTTATAATTGTTATCTTAAATTTTCTGTCAGGCATGTTCCTTATATCCATTTTGTTTAGGTCTCTTGCTGTGGCTTTGTCCTCTTCTTTCGTTTAGGACATAGTCCTCTGTGTGCTCATTTGGCCTACTTCTCAGAGAATATCTCTCGGTTAGGAAGGTCAGATATATTGCTTGTTCTTGAAAATACGGGGCAGAACATACATTTTTCACTTGGTGATGCTGGTTCTCCTCTGAAGGTAATGCATAGCAACAACAGAGACTGGATCTGGACTGTGTCATTGTGCACAACACATGGGGTGTGCTGTTTTAACAAGATGCATGCGTGTTCTGTGGGTGATGGGGAGACATATTGTTGTCAAGGATTGTGTGGGTCTTATCAGGGAGGGTATCCACAGCACTGGGACTGAAGCAGGTGTGGTAGGTGTGGGGATGGGCCATGGTTTATGCAAGTTAGTGATTGCTAGATTGTGCTTGGTCTTGCAGGTAGGTGTGTGTTTATAATGAGGGGCCGTAGAGGGAAATGGCACCTGCCAGCTCCTTTGTTCCTGGACAAGTCCCTTAGCAAACTCTGAGTTCAGGAACTATGTCTCCCTTGTTTAATCCTCAAGCACCTTTCAACCTGCTTCACCCAAGCTTCTCCACACTCTTTGCTCTGCTTAATCTTTAAGGACAGATCTCAGCTTCCTATCACCTTCTGTGCTCTCTCAGAGCTGAGACAGCTGATTTTTAAAAGTTCCAAGCTTTAAGTCTGCTGGTTGTATACGCTCACAAATGTCATCCCTTCTGATTTTCAAAGCCATAAGCTATGAGGATGTCTCTACGCTTTAGAGGCTCCCCGGTGTAGTAGTTTGTTTCTGGCCCCTCTGTGACTGTGGTTCCCTCCCTCTGGTGGTCAGAAATATGGGGTTTAGATTCCTACAGAGTCCTTGTCCTTCCTACCATCTTTGATGTGATTCCCTCTCTCCATTTAGTTGTATAGTTTTGTGGGGAAATCTGAAGGTCCATTTCTGGGTGACTCTGGTGTGAGTGTTACCTAGTTGTATCTGTGGGATGAGGTGAGTTTAGGGTCCTTCTACTCTGCCATCTTCCCCACAATTCAGTTTATTTTGTCTCATAAAAATATTACGACTCCAACTTTCTTTTCACTTCCATTTGCATGATAAATGGTTTTGTGTCCCATTACTTCCAATCTGCTTTTATTTTTAGGTCTGAAGTGATTCTCTGGTAGGCAGCATAGAGATGGGTCTTGCTTCCTCTTTACAGTCTATGTTTTCTGATTGGGATATTTAGTCCTTTTTTGTTAAAGCAATCATTGAGAAAGTATTTGTATCTCTCTAGTTGACTTCACAAGGAAAAGTGTGACAGGCTTCGCTCTGAGAAGGAGGTCTGCGTGGAACGCCTCTTTCAACTCATGGCTTGTTTCTGGCTGACGGAAGGCTTCTCAAGGGTGTGTACGGAAGCCTAGGGAAAAAGCGGCTACACTTCTCTCTCCGGGGGGAAAAAAGCAAGAACCCAAAAGCATCGGCGAGAAACCGTCTCTCAACGATCACCTTCTTTCCTGACGAGACAGAAACATGTTCAACTCTGTGTGTGTGTGTGTGTGTGTGTGTGTGTGTGTGTGTGAGTGTGTGTGTGTTAGGGCCCGCGCGCGCGCGCGTGCGTGAGTGAATAAGGAGAGTGCCATGTACTGACCTGGGAAAAGCAAGTCTGCGTCTACGGCGACTCGCCACTAGCATCTTCAGGTATCCTGGAGAGAGAAGCATTTCCAAAAGTGGGTGTGGAAGCATCATGAAAGTGCCGTACGCTTTACTACCTTTCCCTGGACCTAACTCCGAGAAACGTCCTCCCTGACGATCGAAAAGAGCTGAGCCATCTCAAGGCTGCGTGTGATCGCACAGGGACCGTTCCCTGGACCTAACTCCGAGAAACGCGTCGGGGTACAAGGCAGCTTTCAACGGACGTCTTCTTTCGTGAGCCCAGAAGCGTTTGCATATGTAGGCGTGGAAGCGTCAGGAGAGCGCCGTAGACCGCCCTCTAAGAGGCAACCTCGCTTTTGCGAAGCCGTCTTGCACCTGACATCCTTTGCCTTGGAGACGGGAGCCTTTTATATAGTCGTGGTGGAAGCACAAGGAACGTGCCGTGCCCTGTCCTCATCTCTTAGAAACAAGGCCGCGCGCAATGGGACTTTCAGCGTAGCATATGGACGGGGTCATGAAGTCAGTCGAGATTGCAAGTGGACGTGTGCAGGCATAAGGAGAGTGCCCTATCCTTAACTCCTTGAAAGCGTGACGGAGGGAGACCGTCTTTCAAGCGAACCCCTCTCCGGAGGATATATCGAAGCAGTGACAAAAGTGGATGTGGAAGCACAACGCAAGGGTTCTATACGAAACTCGGAAAAGAAGGTGGTGTAGAAGGCAGCTTTCCCCCGCGTCTTGGTTCAGGTTTAGGGAAGGGATACTCACTGCGCGTGTGGAAGCCTAGGGAAAGTACCATGGGCTGATGTGTGAAAACCAAGCCTGCGCAGAACGCAACGTTCAGCGCACATCTTGTTTCACGAAGAGAGAAGCCTTTCCAATCTGTGCGTGGAAGCCTAAGGCCAAGTGCCATATATCCTTACCCCCACGGAAAACCGCTGTAGGAAACCCGTCGTTCAACTCACAGCTTCCCGGAGGAAGTTTTTCTAAAGTGCGTGTGGAGGCCCAAGGAAAAGTGTGACAGGCTTCGCTCTGAGAAGGAGGTCTGTGTGGAACGCCTCTTTCAACTCACGGCTTGTTTCTGGCTGAGGGAAGGCTTCTCAAGGGTGTGTACGGAAGCCTAGGCAAAAAGCGCATACACTTCACTCTCCGGGGGGAAAAGGGCAAGCACCCAAAAGCATTGGCGAGAAACCGTCTCTCAACGAACACCTCCTTTCCTGACGAGACAGAAACATGTTCAACTCTGTGTGTGTGTGTGTGTGTGTGTGCGCGCGCGCGCGCGTGAGTGAATAAGGAATGTGCCATGCACTCACCTGGGAAAAGCAAGTCTGCGTATACGGCAACTCTCCACTAACATCTTCAGGTATCCTGGAGAGAGAAGCATTTCCAAAAGTGGGTGTGGAAGCATCATGAAAGTGCCGTACGCTTTACTACCGTTCAACACCCAAACTCAACACCCAAAAAACAAATAAGCGAGTCAAGAAATGGGCAGAAGATATGAACAGATATTTCTCCAAAGAAGACACACAAATGGCCAACAGACATATGACAAACTGCTCAACATCACTTGGCATGGGGAAAAAGAAATCCAAATGACAATGAGATACCACTTCACACCAGTCAGAATTGCAAAAATTAACAAGCGAAGAAATAACAAATGTTGGTGAGGAGAAAGGGGAACTCTCTTACACTTCTAAGTGGGAAAGAAAACTGGTACAGCCACTTTGGAAAACAATATGGAGGTTCCTCAAGAAGTTAAAACAGAGCTCCCTTACAACCCAGCAATTTTATTTACCCCAAAGCTACAAATGTAGTGATCTGAAGGGGCAACTGCACCCCGAATGTTTATAGCGACATTGTCCACAATAGCCAAACCGTGGAAGGAACCAAGACATCCATCGACAGATAAATGGATAAAGAAAACATGGTATATACATATACAATGGAATATGACTCAGCCATCAGAAAGGATCAATATTTAGCATATCGATGTGGAAGGCACTGGACGGTATTATACTGAGCAAAATAAGTCAGTCAGAGAAAAACAATTATTATATTGTTTTACTCATATGTGGAATAGAAGGAACAGCACAGAGGATCATAGGGGAAGGGAGGGAAAATGAATGCGAAGAAACCAGAGAGGAAGAAAATCCATGACAGGTTCCCAGCTATTGGAAACCATCTGAGGGTTGCTGGAGGAAAGGTGGGTGGGGAGATGGAGTAACTGTGTGATGGGCATTAAGGAATGCATGTGATGTGGTGAACACTGGGTGTTATACACAACTGATGAATTGTGGAACGCTACATTTGAAATTACTGGTGTACTCTATGTTGGCTAATTCAATTTCAATGTTAAAAAAGTCTATTTTGTCTGATATAAGGATTGCTACTCTGACTTCTCTTGACATCCACTTGCATGATTAATGTTTCTCCATCTCTTAATTTCCATCTGCAGGTGTCTTTAGGTGTGAAATCTTTTATATATATATACAAACTCTGTCATGCTCTTTTGCTTGGAGCATTTAGTCCATTTACATTCAAACTAATTATCATTAGACATGTATTTATTGATGTTTTGTTACTTGTTTCATAGTTTTTTGTGTAGTTTTTCTCTGATCCTTTCTTCTCTTGCTCTCTCTCTCATGGTTTGCTCGTTTTCTTTAATGATATTCTTGGATTTCTTTCCCTTTATCTTTTGCATGTGTATTAGAGGTTTGGGTTTGTGGTGACCCCCTGGATTATATATAGCCTTTTCAGTCTATATTAAGTTGAATGCTGTTTAAGTTCAAACCCACTGTTGACTCCTCCTCATGTGTTAGGGTATATGTTTTCATATTTTACATACTTTTATTTTGTGAATCCCTTAACTGATTTTTACAGAAATACTTATTTTTACTGCTTCCTTGATTCATTATTGTCATACTCTCACTTACGATTTTTTTCCACTCATAGTGTCCCCTTCAATATTTTTTGTAGTTAATTTAGTGGTCATGAACTCTTTTAGTTTGTGTGGCTAAGAAACTCTTTTTCTCCCCTTCTTTTCTGAAGGATAGGCTTGCTGGATAAATTATTCCTTGCTGCAGATTTTTCTCCTTCAGCACTTTGAATATTTAACGCCACTTTCTTCTGTCCTGCTTAGTTTCTGCTGAAAACTCAGCTGATAGCTTTATGGGCTTTCCCTTGCATGTTACCTGTCTTCTTTTATCTTGCTGCTTTAAATGTTTTTTCTTTATCACTACCTTTTCCCATTTGGATTACTATGTATCTTGATGTGGACCTCCTTAGGTTGATTTTGTGGGAGGGGATCTCTATGCCTTATGGATTTGTATAGGTTTCCTTCACCAGATTAGGTTAAGTTTTCAGCTCTTCTTTGGTCAAATAGATTTTCTGCCCCCTTTTCCCCCTTTTCACCTTCTGGGATCCCTCTCATGTGGGTGTGGTTACACTGGATGGAGTCACTGAATTCCCTAAGTCTCTTCTCATTTTTGCATACTTCTTTTTCCTCTCATTTGTTCCGCTTGATTACTTTCCATTACTGTCTTCTAGTTCATTAATTTGTTCCTCTGCTTCGTCCATCCTGCTAATTATTCTATCTAGTATATTCTGCATTTCATTTCTTGTGTTCCACATCTCTGATTATTTCTTTCATATCTCTTTGTTAAGAGTCTCAATGATGTTCCCCCTTCTGATGTCCTCCCTCTTTTCATTTCCCCAGTGAGTATCTTTATAATTGTTATCTTAAATTTTCTGTCAGGCATGTTCCTTATATCCATTTTGTTTAGGTCTCTTGCTGTGGCTTTGTCCTCTTCTTTCGTTTAGGACATAGTCCTCTGTCTGCTCATTTGGCCTACTTCTCAGAGAATATCTCTCTGTTAGGAAGGTCAGATATATAGCTTGTTCTTGAAAATACGGGGCAGAACATACATTTTTCACTTGGTGATGCTGGTTCTCCTCTGAAGGTAATGCATAGCAACAACAGAGACTGGATCTGGACTGTGTCATTGTGCACAACACATGGGGTGTGCTGTTTTAACAAGATGCATGCGTGTTCTGTGGGTGATGGGGAGACTTATTGTTGTCAAGGATTGTGTGGGTCTTATCAGGGAGGGTATCCACAGCACTGGGACTGAAGCAGGTGTGGTAGGTTTGGGGATGGGCCATGGTTTATGCAAGTTAGTGATTGCTAGATTGTGCTTGGTCTTGCAGGTAGGTGTGTGTTTATAATGAGGGGCCGTAGAGGGAAATGGCACCTGCCAGCTCCTTTGTTCCTGGACAAGTCCCTTAGCAAACTCTGAGTTCAGGAACTATGTCTCCCTTGTTTAATCCTCAAGCACCTTTCAACCTGCTTCACCCAAGCTTCTCCACACTCTTTGCTCTGCTTAATCTTTAAGGACAGATCTCAGCTTCCTATCACCTTCTGTGCTCTCTCAGAGCTGAGACAGCTGATTTTTAAAAGTTCCAAGCTTTAAGTCTGCTGGTTGTATACGCTCACAAATGTCATCCCTTCTGATTTTCAAAGCCATAAGCTATGAGGATGTCTCTACGCTTTAGAGGCTCCCCGGTGTAGTAGTTTGTTTCTGGCCCCTCTGTGACTGTGGTTCCCTCCCTCTGGTGGTCAGAAATATGGGCTTTAGATTCCTACAGAGTCCTTGTCCTTCCTACCATCTTTGATGTGATTCCCTCTCTCCATTTAGTTGTATAGTTTTGTGGGGAAACCTGAAGGTCCATTTCTGGGTGACTCTGGTGTGAGTGTTACCTAGTTGTATCTGTGGGATGAGGTGAGTTTAGGGTCCTTCTACTCTGCCATCTTCCCCACAATTCAGTTTATTTTGTCTCATAAAAATATTACGACTCCAACTTTCTTTTCACTTCCATTTGCATGATAAATGGTTTTGTGTCCCATTACTTCCAATCTGCTTTTATTTTTAGGTCTGAAGTGATTCTCTGCTAGGCAGCATAGAGATGGGTCTTGCTTCCTCTTTACAGTCTATGTTTTCTGATTGGGATATTTAGTCCTTTTTTGTTAAAGCAATCATTGAGAAAGTATTTGTATCTCTCTAGTTGACTTCACAAGGAAAAGTGTGACAGGCTTCGCTCTGAGAAGGAGGTCTGCGTGGAACGCCTCTTTCAACTCATGGCTTGTTTCTGGCTGACGGAAGGCTTCTCAAGGGTGTGTACGGAAGCCTAGGGAAAAAGCGGCTACACTTCTCTCTCCGGGGGGAAAAAAGCAAGAACCCAAAAGCATCGGCGAGAAACCGTCTCTCAACGATCACCTTCTTTCCTGACGAGACAGAAACATGTTCAACTCTGTGTGTGTGTGTGTGTGTGTGTGTGTGTGTGTGTGTGTGAGGGCACGGGCACGCGCGCGTGCGTGAGTGAATAAGGAGAGTGCCATGTACTGACCTGGGAAAAGCAAGTCTGCGTCTACGGCGACTCGCCACTAGCATCTTCAGGTATTCTGGAGAGAGAAGCATTTCCAAAAGTGGGTGTGGAAGCATCATGAAAGTGCCGTACGCTTTACTACATTTCCCTGGACCTAACTCCGAGAAACGTCCTCCCTGACGATCGAAAAGAGCTGAGCCATCTCAAGGCTGCGTGTGATCGCACAGGGACCGTTCCCTGGATCTAACTCCGAGAAACGCGTCGGGGTACAAGGCAGTTTCAACGGACGTCTTCTTTCGTGAGCCCAGAAGCGTTTGCATATGTAGGCGTGGAAGCGTCAGCAGAGCGCCGTAGACCGCCCTCTAAGAGGCAACCTCGCTTTTGCGAAGCCGTCTTGCACCTGACATCCTTTGCCTTGGAGACGGGAGCCTTTTATATAGTCGTGGTGGAAGCACAAGGAACGTGCCGTGCCCTGTCCTCATCTCTTAGAAACAAGGCCGCGCGCAATGGGACTTTCAGCGTAGCATATGGACGGGGTCATGAAGTCAGTCGAGATTGCAAGTGGACGTGTGCAGGCATAAGGAGAGTGCCCTATCCTTAACTCCTTGAAAGCGTGACGGAGGGAGACCGTCTTTCAAGCGAACCCCTCTCCGGAGGATATATCGAAGCAGTGACAAAAGTGGATGTGGAAGCACAACGCAAGGGTTCTATACGAAACTCGGAAAAGAAGGTGGTGTAGAAGGCAGCTTTCCCCCGCGTCTTGGTTCAGGTTTAGGGAAGGGATACTCACTGCGCGTGTGGAAGCCTAGGGAAAGTACCATGGGCTGATGTGTGAAAACCAAGCCTGCGCAGAACGCAACGTTCAGCGCACATCTTGTTTCACGAAGAGAGAAGCCTTTCCAATCTGTGCGTGGAAGCCTAAGGCCAAGTGCCATATACCCTTACCCCCACGGAAAACCGCTGTAGGAAACCCGTCGTTCAACTCACAGCTTCCCGGAGGAAGTTTTTCTAAAGTGCGTGTGGAGGCCCAGGGAAAAGTGTGACAGGCTTCGCTCTGAGAAGGAGGTCTGTGTGGAACGCCTCTTTCAACTCACGGTTTGTTTCTGGCTGAGGGAAGGCTTCTCAAGGGTGTGTACGGAAGCCTAGGCAAAAAGCGCATACACTTCACTCTCCGGGGGGAAAAGGGCAAGCACCCAAAAGCATTGGCGAGAAACCGTCTCTCAACGAACACCTCCTTTCCTGACGAGACAGAAACATGTTCAACTCTGTGTGTGTGTGTGTGTGTGTGTGTGTGTGTGTGCGCGCGCGCGCGCGCGTGAGTGAATAAGGAATGTGCCATGCACTCACCTGGGAAAAGCAAGTCTGCGTATACGGCAACTCTCCACTAACATCTTCAGGTATCCTTGAGAGAGAAGCATTTCCAAAAGTGGGTGTGGAAGCATCATGAAAGTGTCGTACGCTTTACTACCGTTCAACACCCAAACTCAACACCCAAAAAACAAATAAGCGAGTCAAGAAATGGGCAGAAGATATGAACAGATATTTCTCCAAAGAAGACACACAAATGGCCAACAGACATATGACAAACTGCTCAACATCACTTGGCATGGGGAAAAAGAAATCCAAATGACAATGAGATACCACTTCACACCAGTCAGAATTGCAAAAATTAACAAGCGAAGAAATAACAAATGTTGGTGAGGAGAAAGGGGAACTCTCTTACACTTCTAAGTGGGAATGAAAACTGGTACAGCCACTTTGGAAAACAATATGGAGGTTCCTCAAGAACTTAAAACAGAGCTCCCTTACAACCCAGCAATTTTATTTACCCCAAAGCTACAAATGTAGTGATCTGAAGGGGCAACTGCACCCCGAATGTTTATAGCGACATTGTCCACAATAGCCAAACCGTGGAAGGAACCAAGACATCCATCGACAGATAAATGGATAAAGAAAACATGGTATATACATATACAATGGAATATGACTCAGCCATCAGAAAGGATCAATATTTAGCATATCGATGTGGAAGGCACTGGACGGTATTATGCTGAGCAAAATAAGTCAGTCAGAGAAAAACAATTATTATATGGTTTTACTCATATGTGGAATAGAAGGAACAGCACAGAGGATCATAGGGGAAGGGAGGGAAAATGAATGCGAAGAAACCAGAGAGGAAGAAAATCCATGACAGGTTCCCAGCTATTGGAAACAAACTGAGGGTTGCTGGAGGAAAGGTGGGTGGGGAGATGGAGTAACTGTGTGATGGGCATTAACGAATGCATGTGATGTGGTGAACACTGGGTGTTATACACAACTGATGAATTGTGGAACGCTACATTTGAAATTACTGGTGTACTCTATGTTGGCTAATTCAATTTCAATGTTAAAAAAGTCTATTTTGTCTGATATAAGGATTGCTACTCTGACTTCTCTTGACATCCACTTGCATGATTAATGTTTCTCCATCTCTTAATTTCCATCTGCAGGTGTCTTTAGGTGTGAAATCTTTTATATATATATACAAACTCTGTCATGCTCTTTTGCTTGGAGCATTTAGTCCATTTACATTCAAACTAATTATCATTAGACATGTATTTATTGATGTTTTGTTACTTGTTTCATAGTTTTTTGTGTAGTTTTTCTCTGATCCTTTCTTCTCTTGCTCTCTCTCTCATGGTTTGCTCGTTTTCTTTAATGATATTCTTGGATTTCTTTCCCTTTATCTTTTGCATGTGTATTAGAGGTTTGGGTTTGTGGTGACCCCCTGGATTATATATAGCCTTTTCAGTCTATATTAAGTTGAATGTTGTTTAAGTTCAAACCCACTGTTGACTCCTCCTCATGTGTTAGGGTATATGTTTTCATATTTTACATACTTTTATTTTGTGAATCCCTTAACTGATTTTTACAGAAATACTTATTTTTACTGCTTCCTTGATTCATTATTGTCATACTCTCACTTACGATTTTTTTCCACTCATAGTGTCCCCTTCAATATTTTTTGTAGTTAATTTAGTGGTCATGAACTCTTTTAGTTTGTGTGGCTAAGAAACTCTTTTTCTCCCCTTCTTTTCTGAAGGATAGGCTTGCTGGATAAATTATTCCTTGCTGCAGATTTTTCTCATTCAGCACTTTGAATATTTAACGCCACTTTCTTCTGTCCTGCATAGTTTCTGCTGAAAACTCAGCTGATAGCTTTATGGGCTTTCCCTTGCATGTTACCTGTCTTCTTTTATCTTGCTGCTTTAAATGTTTTTTCTTTATCACTACCTTTTCCCATTTTGATTACTATGTATCTTGATGTGGACCTCCTTAGGTTGATTTTGTGGGAGGGGATCTCTATGCCTTATGGATTTGTATAGGTTTCCTTCACCAGATTAGGTTGTTTTCAGCTCTTCTTTGGTCAAATAGATTTTCTGCCCCCTTTTCCCCCTTTTCACCTTCTGGGATCCCTCTCATGTGGGTGTTGTTACACTGGATGGAGTCACTGAATTCCCTAAGTCTCTTCTCATTTTTGCATACTTCTTTTTCCTCTCATTTGTTCCGCTTGATTACTTTCCATTACTGTCTTCTAGTTCATTAATTTGTTCCTCTGCTTCGTCCATCCTGCTAATTATTCTATCTAGTATATTCTTCATTTCATTTCTTGTGTTCCACATCTCTGATTATTTCTTTCATATCTCTTTGTTAAGAGTCTCAATGATGTTCCCCCTTCTGATGTCCTCCCTCTTTTCATTTCCCCAGTGAGTATCTTTATAATTGTTATCTTAAATTTTCTGTCAGGCATGTTCCTTATATCCATTTTGTTTAGGTCTCTTGCTGTGGCTTTGTCCTCTTCTTTCGTTTAGGACATAGTCCTCTGTCTGCTCATTTGGCCTACTTCTCAGAGAATATCTCTCTGTTAGGAAGGTCAGATATATTGCTTGTTCTTGAAAATACGGGGCAGAACATACATTTTTCACTTAGTGATGCTGGTTCTCCTCTGAAGGTAATGCATAGCAACAACAGAGACTGGATCTGGACTGTGTCATTGTGCACAACACATGGGGTGTGCTGTTTTAACAAGACGCATGCGTGTTCTGTGGGTGATGGGGAGACATATTGTTGTCAAGGATTGTGTGGGTCTTATCAGGGAGGGTATCCACAGCACTGGGACTGAAGCAGGTGTGGTAGGTTTGGGGATGGGCCATGGTTTATGCAAGTTAGTGATTGCTAGATTGTGCTTGGTCTTGCAGGTAGGTGTGTGTTTATAATGAGGGGCCGTAGAGGGAAATGGCACCTGCCAGCTCCTTTGTTCCTGGACAAGTCCCTTAGCAAACTCTGAGTTCAGGAACTATGTCTCCCTTGTTTAATCCTCAAGCACCTTTCAACCTGCTTCACCCAAGCTTCTCCACACTCTTTGCTCTGCTTAATCTTTAAGGACAGATCTCAGCTTCCTATCACCTTCTGTGCTCTCTCAGAGCTGAGACAGCTGATTTTTAAAAGTTCCAAGCTTTAAGTCTGCTGGTTGTATACGCTCACAAATGTCATCCCTTCTGATTTTCAAAGCCATAAGCTATGAGGATGTCTCTACGCTTTAGAGGCTCCCCGGTGTAGTAGTTTGTTTCTGGCCCCTCTGTGACTGTGGTTCCCTCCCTCTGGTGGTCAGAAATATGGGCTTTAGATTCCTACAGAGTCCTTGTCCTTCCTACCATCTTTGATGTGATTCCCTCTCTCCATTTAGTTGTATAGTTTTGTGGGGAAACCTGAAGGTCCATTTCTGGGTGACTCTGGTGTGAGTGTTACCTAGTTGTATCTGTGGGATGAGGTGAGTTTAGGGTCCTTCTACTCTGCCATCTTCCCCACAATTCAGTTTATTTTGTCTCATAAAAATATTACGACTCCAACTTTCTTTTCACTTCCATTTGCATGATAAATGGTTTTGTGTCCCATTACTTCCAATCTGCTTTTATTTTTAGGTCTGAAGTGATTCTCTGCTAGGCAGCATAGAGATGGGTCTTGCTTCCTCTTTACAGTCTATGTTTTCTGATTGGGATATTTAGTCCTTTTTTGTTAAAGCAATCATTGAGAAAGTATTTGTATCTCTCTAGTTGACTTCACAAGGAAAAGTGTGACAGGCTTCGCTCTGAGAAGGAGGTCTGCGTGGAACGCCTCTTTCAACTCATGGCTTGTTTCTGGCTGACGGAAGGCTTCTCAAGGGTGTGTACGGAAGCCTAGGGAAAAAGCGGCTACACTTCTCTCTCCGGGGGGAAAAAAGCAAGAACCCAAAAGCATCGGCGAGAAACCGTCTCTCAACGATCACCTTCTTTCCTGACGAGACAGAAACATGTTCAACTCTGTGTGTGTGTGTGTGTGTGTGTGTGTGTGTGTGTGTGTGTGTGAGGGCACGGGCACGCGCGCGTGCGTGAGTGAATAAGGAGAGTGCCATGTACTGACCTGGGAAAAGCAAGTCTGCGTCTACGGCGACTCGCCACTAGCATCTTCAGGTATTCTGGAGAGAGAAGCATTTCCAAAAGTGGGTGTGGAAGCATCATGAAAGTGCCGTACGCTTTACTACATTTCCCTGGACCTAACTCCGAGAAACGTCCTCCCTGACGATCGAAAAGAGCTGAGCCATCTCAAGGCTGCGTGTGATCGCACAGGGACCGTTCCCTGGATCTAACTCCGAGAAACGCGTCGGGGTACAAGGCAGTTTCAACGGACGTCTTCTTTCGTGAGCCCAGAAGCGTTTGCATATGTAGGCGTGGAAGCGTCAGCAGAGCGCCGTAGACCGCCCTCTAAGAGGCAACCTCGCTTTTGCGAAGCCGTCTTGCACCTGACATCCTTTGCCTTGGAGACGGGAGCCTTTTATATAGTCGTGGTGGAAGCACAAGGAACGTGCCGTGCCCTGTCCTCATCTCTTAGAAACAAGGCCGCGCGCAATGGGACTTTCAGCGTAGCATATGGACGGGGTCATGAAGTCAGTCGAGATTGCAAGTGGACGTGTGCAGGCATAAGGAGAGTGCCCTATCCTTAACTCCTTGAAAGCGTGACGGAGGGAGACCGTCTTTCAAGCGAACCCCTCTCCGGAGGATATATCGAAGCAGTGACAAAAGTGGATGTGGAAGCACAACGCAAGGGTTCTATACGAAACTCGGAAAAGAAGGTGGTGTAGAAGGCAGCTTTCCCCCGCGTCTTGGTTCAGGTTTAGGGAAGGGATACTCACTGCGCGTGTGGAAGCCTAGGGAAAGTACCATGGGCTGATGTGTGAAAACCAAGCCTGCGCAGAACGCAACGTTCAGCGCACATCTTGTTTCACGAAGAGAGAAGCCTTTCCAATCTGTGCGTGGAAGCCTAAGGCCAAGTGCCATATACCCTTACCCCCACGGAAAACCGCTGTAGGAAACCCGTCGTTCAACTCACAGCTTCCCGGAGGAAGTTTTTCTAAAGTGCGTGTGGAGGCCCAGGGAAAAGTGTGACAGGCTTCGCTCTGAGAAGGAGGTCTGTGTGGAACGCCTCTTTCAACTCACGGCTTGTTTCTGGCTGAGGGAAGGCTTCTCAAGGGTGTGTACGGAAGCCTAGGCAAAAAGCGCATACACTTCACTCTCCGGGGGGAAAAGGGCAAGCACCCAAAAGCATTGGCGAGAAACCGTCTCTCAACGAACACCTCCTTTCCTGACGAGACAGAAACATGTTCAACTCTGTGTGTGTGTGTGTGTGTGTGTGTGTGTGTGTGCGCGCGCGCGCGCGCGTGAGTGAATAAGGAATGTGCCATGCACTCACCTGGGAAAAGCAAGTCTGCGTATACGGCAACTCTCCACTAACATCTTCAGGTATCCTTGAGAGAGAAGCATTTCCAAAAGTGGGTGTGGAAGCATCATGAAAGTGTCGTACGCTTTACTACCGTTCAACACCCAAACTCAACACCCAAAAAACAAATAAGCGAGTCAAGAAATGGGCAGAAGATATGAACAGATATTTCTCCAAAGAAGACACACAAATGGCCAACAGACATATGACAAACTGCTCAACATCACTTGGCATGGGGAAAAAGAAATCCAAATGACAATGAGATACCACTTCACACCAGTCAGAATTGCAAAAATTAACAAGCGAAGAAATAACAAATGTTGGTGAGGAGAAAGGGGAACTCTCTTACACTTCTAAGTGGGAATGAAAACTGGTACAGCCACTTTGGAAAACAATATGGAGGTTCCTCAAGAACTTAAAACAGAGCTCCCTTACAACCCAGCAATTTTATTTACCCCAAAGCTACAAATGTAGTGATCTGAAGGGGCAACTGCACCCCGAATGTTTATAGCGACATTGTCCACAATAGCCAAACCGTGGAAGGAACCAAGACATCCATCGACAGATAAATGGATAAAGAAAACATGGTATATACATATACAATGGAATATGACTCAGCCATCAGAAAGGATCAATATTTAGCATATCGATGTGGAAGGCACTGGACGGTATTATGCTGAGCAAAATAAGTCAGTCAGAGAAAAACAATTATTATATGGTTTTACTCATATGTGGAATAGAAGGAACAGCACAGAGGATCATAGGGGAAGGGAGGGAAAATGAATGCGAAGAAACCAGAGAGGAAGAAAATCCATGACAGGTTCCCAGCTATTGGAAACAAACTGAGGGTTGCTGGAGGAAAGGTGGGTGGGGAGATGGAGTAACTGTGTGATGGGCATTAACGAATGCATGTGATGTGGTGAACACTGGGTGTTATACACAACTGATGAATTGTGGAACGCTACATTTGAAATTACTGGTGTACTCTATGTTGGCTAATTCAATTTCAATGTTAAAAAAGTCTATTTTGTCTGATATAAGGATTGCTACTCTGACTTCTCTTGACATCCACTTGCATGATTAATGTTTCTCCATCTCTTAATTTCCATTTCCAGGTGTCTTTAGGTGTGAAATCTTTTATATATATATACAAACTCTGTCATGCTCTTTTGCTTGGAGCATTTAGTCCATTTACATTCAAACTAATTATCATTAGACATGTATTTATTGATGTTTTGTTACTTGTTTCATAGTTTTTTGTGTAGTTTTTCTCTGATCCTTTCTTCTCTTGCTCTCTCTCTCATGGTTTGCTCGTTTTCTTTAATGATATTCTTGGATTTCTTTCCCTTTATCTTTTGCATGTGTATTAGAGGTTTGGGTTTGTGGTGACCCCCTGGATTATATATAGCCTTTTCAGTCTATATTAAGTTGAATGTTGTTTAAGTTCAAACCCACTGTTGACTCCTCCTCATGTGTTAGGGTATATGTTTTCATATTTTACATACTTTTATTTTGTGAATCCCTTAACTGATTTTTACAGAAATACTTATTTTTACTGCTTCCTTGATTCATTATTGTCATACTCTCACTTACGATTTTTTTCCACTCATAGTGTCCCCTTCAATATTTTTTGTAGTTAATTTAGTGGTCATGAACTCTTTTAGTTTGTGTGGCTAAGAAACTCTTTTTCTCCCCTTCTTTTCTGAAGGATAGGCTTGCTGGATAAATTATTCCTTGCTGCAGATTTTTCTCATTCAGCACTTTGAATATTTAACGCCACTTTCTTCTGTCCTGCATAGTTTCTGCTGAAAACTCAGCTGATAGCTTTATGGGCTTTCCCTTGCATGTTACCTGTCTTCTTTTATCTTGCTGCTTTAAATGTTTTTTCTTTATCACTACCTTTTCCCATTTTGATTACTATGTATCTTGATGTGGACCTCCTTAGGTTGATTTTGTGGGAGGGGATCTCTATGCCTTATGGATTTGTATAGGTTTCCTTCACCAGATTAGGTTGTTTTCAGCTCTTCTTTGGTCAAATAGATTTTCTGCCCCCTTTTCCCCCTTTTCACCTTCTGGGATCCCTCTCATGTGGGTGTTGTTACACTGGATGGAGTCACTGAATTCCCTAAGTCTCTTCTCATTTTTGCATACTTCTTTTTCCTCTCATTTGTTCCGCTTGATTACTTTCCATTACTGTCTTCTAGTTCATTAATTTGTTCCTCTGCTTCGTCCATCCTGCTAATTATTCTATCTAGTATATTCTTCATTTCATTTCTTGTGTTCCACATCTCTGATTATTTCTTTCATATCTCTTTGTTAAGAGTCTCAATGATGTTCCCCCTTCTGATGTCCTCCCTCTTTTCATTTCCCCAGTGAGTATCTTTATAATTGTTATCTTAAATTTTCTGTCAGGCATGTTCCTTATATCCATTTTGTTTAGGTCTCTTGCTGTGGCTTTGTCCTCTTCTTTCGTTTAGGACATAGTCCTCTGTCTGCTCATTTGGCCTACTTCTCAGAGAATATCTCTCTGTTAGGAAGGTCAGATATATTGCTTGTTCTTGAAAATACGGGGCAGAACATACATTTTTCACTTAGTGATGCTGGTTCTCCTCTGAAGGTAATGCATAGCAACAACAGAGACTGGATCTGGACTGTGTCATTGTGCACAACACATGGGGTGTGCTGTTTTAACAAGACGCATGCGTGTTCTGTGGGTGATGGGGAGACATATTGTTGTCAAGGATTGTGTGGGTCTTATCAGGGAGGGTATCCACAGCACTGGGACTGAAGCAGGTGTGGTAGGTGTGGGGATGGGCCATGGTTTATGCAAGTTAGTGATTGCTAGATTGTGCTTGGTCTTGCAGGTAGGTGTGTGTTTATAATGAGGGGCCGTAGAGGGAAATGGCACCTGCCAGCTCCTTTGTTCCTGGACAAGTCCCTTAGCAAACTCTGAGTTCAGGAACTATGTCTCCCTTGTTTAATCCTCAAGCACCTTTCAACCTGCTTCACCCAAGCTTCTCCACACTCTTTGCTCTGCTTAATCTTTAAGGACAGATCTCAGCTTCCTATCACCTTCTGTGCTCTCTCAGAGCTGAGACAGCTGATTTTTAAAAGTTCCAAGCTTTAAGTCTGCTGGTTGTATACGCTCACAAATGTCATCCCTTCTGATTTTCAAAGCCATAAGCTATGAGGATGTCTCTACGCTTTAGAGGCTCCCCGGTGTAGTAGTTTGTTTCTGGCCCCTCTGTGACTGTGGTTCCCTCCCTCTGGTGGTCAGAAATATGGGCTTTAGATTCCTACAGAGTCCTTGTCCTTCCTACCATCTTTGATGTGATTCCCTCTCTCCATTTAGTTGTATAGTTTTGTGGGGAAATCTGAAGGTCCATTTCTGGGTGACTCTGGTGTGAGTGTTACCTAGTTGTATCTGTGGGATGAGGTGAGTTTAGGGTCCTTCTACTCTGCCATCTTCCCCACAATTCAGTTTATTTTGTCTCATAAAAATATTACGACTCCAACTTTCTTTTCACTTCCATTTGCATGATAAATGGTTTTGTGTCCCATTACTTCCAATCTGCTTTTATTTTTAGGTCTGAAGTGATTCTCTGGTAGGCAGCATAGAGATGGGTCTTGCTTCCTCTTTACAGTCTATGTTTTCTGATTGGGATATTTAGTCCTTTTTTGTTAAAGCAATCATTGAGAAAGTATTTGTATCTCTCTAGTTGACTTCACAAGGAAAAGTGTGACAGGCTTCGCTCTGAGAAGGAGGTCTGCGTGGAACGCCTCTTTCAACTCATGGCTTGTTTCTGGCTGACGGAAGGCTTCTCAAGGGTGTGTACGGAAGCCTAGGGAAAAAGCGGCTACACTTCTCTCTCCGGGGGGAAAAAAGCAAGAACCCAAAAGCATCGGCGAGAAACCGTCTCTCAACGATCACCTTCTTTCCTGACGAGACAGAAACATGTTCAACTCTGTGTGTGTGTGTGTGTGTGTGTGTGTGTGTGTGTGTGAGGGCACGCGCGCGCGCGCGTGCGTGAGTGAATAAGGAGAGTGCCATGTACTGACCTGGGAAAAGCAAGTCTGCGTCTACGGCGACTCGCCACTAGCATCTTCAGGTATCCTGGAGAGAGAAGCATTTCCAAAAGTGGGTGTGGAAGCATCATGAAAGTGCCGTACGCTTTACTACCTTTCCCTGGACCTAACTCCGAGAAACGTCCTCCCTGACGATCGAAAAGAGCTGAGCCATCTCAAGGATGCGTGTGATCGCACAGGGACCGTTCCCTGGACCTAACTCCGAGAAACGCGTCGGGGTACAAGGCAGCTTTCAACGGACGTCTTCTTTCGTGAGCCCAGAAGCGTTTGCATATGTAGGCGTGGAAGCGTCAGCAGAGCGCCGTAGACCGCCCTCTAAGAGGCAACCTCGCTTTTGCGAAGCCGTCTTGCACCTGACATCCTTTGCCTTGGAGACGGGAGCCTTTTATATAGTCGTGGTGGAAGCACAAGGAACGTGCCGTGCCCTGTCCTCATCTCTTAGAAACAAGGCCGCGCGCAATGGGACTTTCAGCGTAGCATATGGACGGGGTCATGAAGTCAGTCGAGATTGCAAGTGGACGTGTGCAGGCATAAGGAGAGTGCCCTATCCTTCACTCCTTGAAAGCGTGACGGAGGGAGACCGTCTTTCAAGCGAACCCCTCTCCGGAGGATATATCGAAGCAGTGACAAAAGTGGATGTGGAAGCACAACGCAAGGGTTCTATACGAAACTCGGAAAAGAAGGTGGTGTAGAAGGCAGCTTTCCCCCGCGTCTTGGTTCAGGTTTAGGGAAGGGATACTCTCTGCGCGTGTGGAAGCCTAGGGAAAGTACCATCGGCTGATGTGTGAAAAGCAAGCCTTCGCAGAACGCAACGTTCAGCGCACATCTTGTTTCACGAAGAGAGAAGCCGTTTCCAATGTGTGCGTGGAAGCCTAAGGCCAAGTGCCATATATCCTTACCCCCACGGAAAACCGCTGTAGGAAACCCGTCGTTCAACTCACAGCTTCCCGGAGGAAGTTTTTCTAAAGTGCGTGTGGAGGCCCAAGGAAAAGTGTGACAGGCTTCGCTCTGAGAAGGAGGTCTGTGTGGAACGCCTCTTTCAACTCACGGCTTGTTTCTGAGTGACGGAAGGCTTCTCAAGGGTGTGTACGGAAGCCTAGGCAAAAAGCGCATACACTTCACTCTCCGGGGGGAAAAGGGCAAGCACCCAAAAGCATTGGCGAGAAACCGTCTCTCAACGAACACCTCCTTTCCTGACGAGACGGAAACATGTTCAACTCTGTGTGTGTGTGTGTGTGTGTGCGCGCGCGCGCGCGCGTGAGTGAATAAGGAATGTGCCATGCACTCACCTGGGAAAAGCAAGTCTGCGTATACGGCAACTCTCCACTAATATCTTCAGGTATCCTTGAGAGAGAAGCATTTCCAAAAGTGGGTGTGGAAGCATCATGAAAGTGCCGTACGCTTTACTACCGTTCAACACCCAAACTCAACACCCAAAATACAAATAACCGAGTCAAGAAATGGGCAGAAGATATGAACAGGTATTTCTCCAAAGAAGACACACAAATGGCCAACAGACATATGAGAAACTGCTCAACAGCACTTGGCAAGGGGAAAAAGAAATCCAAATGACAATGAGATACCACTTCACACCAGTCAGAATTGCAAAAATTAACAAGCAAAGAAATAACAAATGTTGGTGAGGAGAAAGGGGAACTCTCTTACACTTCAAAGTGGGAATGAAAACTGGTACAGCCACTTTGGAAAACAATATTGAGGTTCCTCAAGAAGTTAAAACAGAGCTCCCTTACACCCCAGCAATTTTATTTACCCCAAAGCTACAAATGTAGTGATCTGAAGGGGCAACTGCACCCCAAATGTTTATAGCGACATTGTCCACAGTAGCCAAACCGTGGAAGGAACCAAGACATCCATCGACAGATAAATGGATAAAGAAAACATGGTATATACATATACAAAGGAATGTGACTCAGCCATCAGAAAGGATCAATATTTAGCATATCGATGTGGATGGCACTGGAGGGTATTATGCTGAGCAAAATAAGTCAGTCAGAGAAAAACAATTATTATATGGTTTTACTCATATGTGGAATAGAAGGAACAGCACAGAGGATCATAGGGGAAGGGAGGGAAAATGAATGCGAAGAAACCAGAGAGGAAGAAAATCCATGACAGGTTCCTAACTATTGGAAACAAACTGAGGGTTGCTGGAGGAAAGGTGGGTGGGGAGATGGAGTAACTGTGTGATGGGCATTAAGGAATGCATGTGATGTGATGAACACTGGGTGTTATACACAACTGATGAATTGTGGAACGCTACATTTGAAACTACTGGTGTACTCTATGTTGGCTAATTCAATTTCAATGTTAAAAAAGTCTATTTTGTCTGATATAAGGATTGCTACTCTGACTTCTTTTGACATCCACTTGCATGATTAATGTTTCTCCATCTCTTAATTTCCATCTGCAGGTGTCTTTAGGTGTGAAATCTTTTATATATATATACAAACTCTGTCATGCTCTTTTGCTTGGAGCATTTAGTCCATTTACATTCAAACTAATTATCATTAGACATGTATTTATTGATGTTTTGTTACTTGTTTCATAGTTTTTTGTGTAGTTTTTCTCTGATCCTTTCTTCTCTTGCTCTCTCTGTCATGGTTTGCTCGTTTTCTTTAATGATATTCTTGGATTTCTTTCCCTTTATCTTTTGCATGTGTATTAGAGGTTTGGGTTTGTGGTGACCCCCTGGATTATATATAGCCTTTTCAGTCCATATTAAGTTGAATGCTGTTTAAGTTCAAACCCACTGTTGACTCCTCCTCATGTGTTAGGGTATATGTTTTCATATTTTACATACTTTTATTTTGTGAATCCCTTAACTGACTTTTACAGAAATACTTATTTTTACTGCTTCCTTGATTCATTATTGTCATACTCTCACTTACGATTTTTTTCCACTCATAGTGTCCCCTTCAATATTTTTTGTAGTTAATTTAGTGGTCATGAACTCTTTTAGTTTGTGTGGCTAAGAAACTCTTTTTCTCCCCTTCTTTTCTGAAGGATAGGCTTGCTGGATAAATTATTCCTTGCTGCAGATTTTTCTCATTCAGCACTTTGAATATTTAACGCCACTTTCTTCTGTCCTGCATAGTTTCTGCTGAAAACTCAGCTGATAGCTTTATGGGCTTTCCCTTGCATGTTACCTGTCTTCTTTTATCTTGCTGCTTTAAATGTTTTTTCTTTATCACTACCTTTTCCCATTTGGATTACTATGTATCTTGATGTGGACCTCCTTAGGTTGATTTTGTGGGAGGGGATCTCTATGCCTTATGGATTTGTATAGGTTTCCTTCACCAGATTAGGTTAAGTTTTCAGCTCTTCTTTGGTCAAATAGATTTTCTGCCCCCTTTTCCCCCTTTTCACCTTCTGGGATCCCTCTCATGTGGGTGTTGTTACACTGGATGGAGTCACTGAATTCCCTAAGTCTCTTCTCATTTTTGCATACTTCTTTTTCCTCTCATTTGTTCCGCTTGATTACTTTCCATTACTGTCTTCTAGTTCATTAATTTGTTCCTCTGCTTCGTCCATCCTGCTAATTATTCTATCTAGTATATTCTGCATTTCATTTCTTGTGTTCCACATCTCTGATTATTTCTTTCATATCTCTTTGTTAAGAGTCTCAATGATGTTCCCCCTTCTGATGTCCTCCCTCTTTTCATTTCCCCAGTGAGTATCTTTATAATTGTTATCTTAAATTTTCTGTCAGGCATGTTCCTTATATCCATTTTGTTTAGGTCTCTTGCTGTGGCTTTGTCCTCTTCTTTCGTTTAGGACATAGTCCTCTGTCTGCTCATTTGGCCTACTTCTCAGAGAATATCTCTCTGTTAGGAAGGTCAGATATATTGCTTGTTCTTGAAAATACGGGGCAGAACATACATTTTTCACTTGGTGATGCTGGTTCTCCTCTGAAGGTAATGCATAGCAACAACAGAGACTGGATCTGGACTGTGTCATTGTGCACAACACATGGGGTGTGCTGTTTTAAGAAGATGCATGCGTGTTCTGTGGGTGATGGGGAGACATATTGTTGTCAAGGATTGTGTGGGTCTTATCAGGGAGGGTATCCACAGCACTGGGACTGAAGCAGGTGTGGTAGGTGTGGGGATGGGCCATGGTTTATGCAAGTTAGTGATTGCTAGATTGTGCTTGGTCTTGCAGGTAGGTGTGTGTTTATAATGAGGGGCCGTAGAGGGAAATGGCACCTGCCAGCTCCTTTGTTCCTGGACAAGTCCCTTAGCAAACTCTGAGTTCAGGAACTATGTCTCCCTTGTTTAATCCTCAAGCACCTTTCAACCTGCTTCACCCAAGCTTCTCCACACTCTTTGCTCTGCTTAATCTTTAAGGACAGATCTCAGCTTCCTATCACCTTCTGTGCTCTCTCAGAGCTGAGACAGCTGATTTTTAAAAGTTCCAAGCTTTAAGTCTGCTGGTTGTATACGCTCACAAATGTCATCCCTTCTGATTTTCAAAGCCATAAGCTATGAGGATGTCTCTACGCTTTAGAGGCTCCCCGGTGTAGTAGTTTTTTCTGGCCCCTCTGTGACTGTGGTTCCCTCCCTCTGGTGGTCAGAAATATGGGGTTTAGATTCCTACAGAGTCCTTGTCCTTCCTACCATCTTTGATGTGATTCCCTCTCTCCATTTAGTTGTATAGTTTTGTGGGGAAATCTGAAGGTCCATTTCTGGGTGACTCTGGTGTGAGTGTTACCTAGTTGTATCTGTGGGATGAGGTGAGTTTAGGGTCCTTCTACTCTGCCATCTTCCCCACAATTCAGTTTATTTTGTCTCATAAAAATATTACGACTCCAACTTTCTTTTCACTTCCATTTGCATGATAAATGGTTTTGTGTCCCATTACTTCCAATCTGCTTTTATTTTTAGGTCTGAAGTGATTCTCTGGTAGGCAGCATAGAGATGGGTCTTGCTTCCTCTTTACAGTCTATGTTTTCTGATTAGGATATTTAGTCCTTTTTTGTTAAAGCAATCATTGAGAAAGTATTTGTATCTCTCTAGTTGACTTCACAAGGAAAAGTGTGACAGGCTTCGCTCTGAGAAGGAGGTCTGCGTGGAACGCCTCTTTCAACTCATGGCTTGTTTCTGGCTGACGGAAGGCTTCTCAAGGGTGTGTACGGAAGCCTAGGGAAAAAGCGGCTACACTTCTCTCTCCGGGGGGAAAAAAGCAAGAACCCAAAAGCATCGGCGAGAAACCGTCTCTCAACGATCACCTTCTTTCCTGACGAGACAGAAACATGTTCAACTCTGTGTGTGTGTGTGTGTGTGTGTGTGTGTGTGTGTGTGTGTGAGTGTGTGTGTGTTAGGGCCCGCGCGCGCGCGCGTGCGTGAGTGAATAAGGAGAGTGCCATGTACTGACCTGGGAAAAGCAAGTCTGCGTCTACGGCGACTCGCCACTAGCATCTTCAGGTATCCTGGAGAGAGAAGCATTTCCAAAAGTGGGTGTGGAAGCATCATGAAAGTGCCGTACGCTTTACTACATTTCCCTGGACCTAACTCCGAGAAACGTCCTCCCTGACGATCGAAAAGAGCTGAGCCATCTCAAGGCTGCGTGTGATCGCACAGGGACCGTTCCCTGGACCTAACTCCGAGAAACGCGTCGTGTTACAAGGCAGCTTTCAACGGACGTCTTCTTTCGTGAGCCCAGAAGCGTTTGCATATGTAGGCGTGGAAGCGTCAGCAGAGCGCCGTAGACCGCCCTCTAAGAGGCAACCTCGCTTTTGCGAAGCCGTCTTGCACCTGACATCCTTTGCCTTGGAGACGGGAGCCTTTTATATAGTCGTGGTGGAAGCACAAGGAACGTGCTGTGCCCTGTCCTCATCTCTTAGAAACAAGGCCGCGCGCAATGGGACTTTCAGCGTAGCATATGGACGGGGTCATGAAGTCAGTCGAGATTGCAAGTGGACATGTGCAGGCATAAGGAGAGTGCCCTATCCTTAACTCCTTGAAAGCGTGACGGAGGGAGACCGTGTTTCAAGCGAACCCCTCTCCGGAGGATATATCGAAGCAGTGACAAAAGTGGATGTGGAAGCACAACGCAAGGGTTCTATACGAAACTCGGAAAAGAAGGTGGTGTAGAAGGCAGCTTTCCCCCGCGTCTTGGTTCAGGTTTAGGGAAGGGATACTCACTGCGCGTGTGGAAGCCTAGGGAAAGTACCATGGGCTGATGTGTGAAAACCAAGCCTGCGCAGAACGCAACGTTCAGCGCACATCTTGTTTCACGAAGAGAGAAGCCTTTCCAATCTGTGCGTGGAAGCATAAGGCCAAGTGCCATATATCCTTATCCCCACGGAAAACCGCTGTAGGAAACCCGTCGTTCAACTCACAGCTTCCCGGAGGAAGTTTTTCTAAAGTGCGTGTGGAGGCCCAAGGAAAAGTGTGACAGGCTTCGCTCTGAGAAGGAGGTCTGTGTGGAACGCCTCTTTCAACTCACGGCTTGTTTCTGGCTGAGGGAAGGCTTCTCAAGGGTGTGTACGGAAGCCTAGGCAAAAAGCGCATACACTTCACTCTCCGGGGGGAAAAGGGCAAGCACCCAAAAGCATTGGCGAGAAACCGTCTCTCAACGAACACCTCCTTTCCTGACGAGACAGAAACATGTTCAACTCTGTGTGTGTGTGTGTGTGTGTGTGCGCGCGCGCGCGCGTGAGTGAATAAGGAATGTGCCATGCACTCACCTGGGAAAAGCAAGTCTGCGTATACGGCAACTCTCCACTAACATCTTCAGGTATCCTGGAGAGAGAAGCATTTCCAAAAGTGGGTGTGGAAGCATCATGAAAGTGCCGTACGCTTTACTACCGTTCAACACCCAAACTCAACACCCAAAAAACAAATAAGCGAGTCAAGAAATGGGCAGAAGATATGAACAGATATTTCTCCAAAGAAGACACACAAATGGCCAACAGACATATGACAAACCGCTCAACATCACTTGGCATGGGGAAAAAGAAATCCAAATGACAATGAGATACCACTTCACACCAGTCAGAATTGCAAAAATTAACAAGCGAAGAAATAACAAATGTTGGTGAGGAGAAAGGGGAACTCTCTTACACTTCTAAGTGGGAATGAAAACTGGTACAGCCACTTTGGAAAACAATATGGAGGTTCCTCACGAAGTTAAAACAGAGCTCCCTTACAACCCAGCAATTTTATTTACCCCAAAGCTACAAATGTAGTGATCTGAAGGGGCAACTGCACCCCGAATGTTTATAGCGACATTGTCCACAATAGCCAAACCGTGGAAGGAACCAAGACATCCATCGACAGATAATGGATAAAGAAAACATGGTATATACATATACAAAGGAATATGACTCAGCCATCAGATAGGATCAATATTTAGCATATAGATATGGATGGCACTGGAGGGTATTATGCTGAGCAAAATAAGTCAGTCAGAGAAAAACAATTATTATATGGTTTTACTCATATGTGGAATAGAAGGAACAGCACAGAGGATCATAGGGGAAGGGAGGGAAAATGAATGCGAAGAAACCAGAGAGGAAGAAAATCCATGACAGGTTCCCAGCTATCGGAAACAAACTGAGGGTTGCTGGAGGAAAGGTGGGTGGGGAGATGGAGTAACTGTGTGATGGGCATTAAGGAATGCATGTGATGTGATGAACACTGGGTGTTATACACAACTGATGAATTGTGGAACGCTACATTTGAAACTACTGGTGTACTCTATGTTGGCTAATTCAATTTCAATGTTAAAAAAGTCTATTTTGTCTGATATAAGGATTGCTACTCTGACTTCTTTTGACATCCACTTGCATGATTAATGTTTCTCCATCTCTTAATTTCCATCTGCAGGTGTCTTTAGGTGTGAAATCTTTTATATATATATACAAACTCTGTCATGCTCTTTTGCTTGGAGCATTTAGTCCATTTACATTCAAACTAATTATCATTAGACATGTATTTATTGATGTTTTGTTACTTGTTTCATAGTTTTTTGTGTAGTTTTTCTCTGATCCTTTCTTCTCTTGCTCTCTCTCTCATGGTTTGCTCGTTTTCTTTAATGATATTCTTGGATTTCTTTCCCTTTATCTTTTGCATGTGTATTAGAGGTTTGGGTTTGTGGTGACCCCCTGGATTATATATAGCCTTTTCAGTCTATATTAAGTTGAATGCTGTTTAAGTTCAAACCCACTGTTGACTCCTCCTCATGTGTTAGGGTATATGTTTTCATATTTTACATACTGTTATTTTGTGAATCCCTTAACTGATTTTTACACAAATACTTATTTTTACTGCCTCCTTGATTCATTATTGTCATACTCTCACTTACGATTTTTTTCCACTCATAGTGTCCCCTTCAATATTTTTTGTAGTTAATTTAGTGGTCATGAACTCTTTTAGTTTGTGTGGCTAAGAAACTCTTTTTCTCCCCTTCTTTTCTGAAGGATAGGCTTGCTGGATAAATTATTCCTTGCTGCAGATTTTTCTCATTCAGCACTTTGAATATTTAACGCCACTTTCTTCTGTCCTGCATAGTTTCTGCTGAAAACTCAGCTGATAGATTTATGGGCTTTCCCTTGCATGTTAACTGTCTTCTTTTATCTTGCTGCTTTAAATGTTTTTTCTTTATCACTACCTTTTCCCATTTGGATTACTATGTATCTTGATGTGGACCTCCTTAGGTTGATTTTGTGGGAGGGGATCTCTATGCCTTATGGATTTGTATAGGTTTCCTTCACCAGATTAGGTTAAGTTTTCAGCTCTTCTTTGGTCAAATAGATTTTCTGCCCCCTTTTCCCCCTTTTCACCTTCTGGGATCCCTCTCATGTGGGTGTGGTTACACTGGATGGAGTCACTGAATTCCCTAAGTCTCTTCTCATTTTTGCATACTTCTTTTTCCTCTCATTTGTTCCGCTTGATTACTTTCCATTACTGTCTTCTAGTTCATTAATTTGTTCCTCTGCTTCGTCCATCCTGCTAATTATTCTATCTAGTATATTCTTCATTTCATTTCTTGTGTTCCACATCTCTGATTATTTCTTTCATATCTCTTTGTTAAGAGTCTCAATGATGTTCCCCCTTCTGATGTCCTCCCTCTTTTCATTTCCCCAGTGAGTATCTTTATAATTGTTATCTTAAATTTTCTGTCAGGCATGTTCCTTATATCCATTTTGTTTAGGTCTCTTGCTGTGGCTTTGTCCTCTTCTTTCGTTTAGGACATAGTCCTCTGTCTGCTCATTTGGCCTACTTCTCAGAGAATATCTCTCTGTTAGGAAGGTCAGATATATTGCTTGTTCTTGAAAATACGGGGCAGAACATACATTTTTCACTTGGTGATGCTGGTTCTCCTCTGAAGGTAATGCATAGCAACAACAGAGACTGGATCTGGACTGTGTCATTGTGCACAACACATGGGGTGTGCTGTTTTAAGAAGATGCATGCGTGTTCTGTGGGTGATGGGGAGACATATTGTTGTCAAGGATTGTGTGGGTCTTATCAGGGAGGGTATCCACAGCACTGGGACTGAAGCAGGTGTGGTAGGTGTGGGGATGGGCCATGGTTTATGCAAGTTAGTGATTGCTAGATTGTGCTTGGTCTTGCAGGTAGGTGTGTGTTTATAATGAGGGGCCGTAGAGGGAAATGGCACCTGCCAGCTCCTTTGTTCCTGGACAAGTCCCTTAGCAAACTCTGAGTTCAGGAACTATGTCTCCCTTGTTTAATCCTCAAGCACCTTTCAACCTGCTTCACCCAAGCTTCTCCACACTCTTTGCTCTGCTTAATCTTTAAGGACAGATCTCAGCTTCCTATCACCTTCTGTGCTCTCTCAGAGCTGAGACAGCTGATTTTTAAAAGTTCCAAGCTTTAAGTCTGCTGGTTGTATACGCTCACAAATGTCATCCCTTCTGATTTTCAAAGCCATAAGCTATGAGGATGTCTCTACGCTTTAGAGGCTCCCCGGTGTAGTAGTTTGTTTCTGGCCCCTCTGTGACTGTGGTTCCCTCCCTCTGGTGGTCAGAAATATGGGGTTTAGATTCCTACAGAGTCCTTGTCCTTCCTACCATCTTTGATGTGATTCCCTCTCTCCATTTAGTTGTATAGTTTTGTGGGGAAATCTGAAGGTCCATTTCTGGGTGACTCTGGTGTGAGTGTTACCTAGTTGTATCTGTGGGATGAGGTGAGTTTAGGGTCCTTCTACTCTGCCATCTTCCCCACAATTCAGTTTATTTTGTCTCATAAAAATATTACGACTCCAACTTTCTTTTCACTTCCATTTGCATGATAAATGGTTTTGTGTCCCATTACTTCCAATCTGCTTTTATTTTTAGGTCTGAAGTGATTCTCTGGTAGGCAGCATAGAGATGGGTCTTGCTTCCTCTTTACAGTCTATGTTTTCTGATTGGGATATTTAGTCCTTTTTTGTTAAAGCAATCATTGAGAAAGTATTTGTATCTCTCTAGTTGACTTCACAAGGAAAAGTGTGACAGGCTTCGCTCTGAGAAGGAGGTCTGCGTGGAACGCCTCTTTCAACTCATGGCTTGTTTCTGGCTGACGGAAGGCTTCTCAAGGGTGTGTACGGAAGCCTAGGGAAAAAGCGGCTACACTTCTCTCTCCGGGGGGAAAAAAGCAAGAACCCAAAAGCATCGGCGAGAAACCGTCTCTCAACGATCACCTTCTTTCCTGACGAGACAGAAACATGTTCAACTCTGTGTGTGTGTGTGTGTGTGTGTGTGTGTGTGTGTGTGAGTGTGTGTGTGTTAGGGCCCGCGCGCGCGCGCGTGCGTGAGTGAATAAGGAGAGTGCCATGTACTGACCTGGGAAAAGCAAGTCTGCGTCTACGGCGACTCGCCACTAGCATCTTCAGGTATCCTGGAGAGAGAAGCATTTCCAAAAGTGGGTGTGGAAGCATCATGAAAGTGCCGTACGCTTTACTACCTTTCCCTGGACCTAACTCCGAGAAACGTCCTCCCTGACGATCGAAAAGAGCTGAGCCATCTCAAGGCTGCGTGTGATCGCACAGGGACCGTTCCCTGGACCTAACTCCGAGAAACGCGTCGGGGTACAAGGCAGCTTTCAACGGACGTCTTCTTTCGTGAGCCCAGAAGCGTTTGCATATGTAGGCGTGGAAGCGTCAGGAGAGCGCCGTAGACCGCCCTCTAAGAGGCAACCTCGCTTTTGCGAAGCCGTCTTGCACCTGACATCCTTTGCCTTGGAGACGGGAGCCTTTTATATAGTCGTGGTGGAAGCACAAGGAACGTGCCGTGCCCTGTCCTCATCTCTTAGAAACAAGGCCGCGCGCAATGGGACTTTCAGCGTAGCATATGGACGGGGTCATGAAGTCAGTCGAGATTGCAAGTGGACGTGTGCAGGCATAAGGAGAGTGCCCTATCCTTAACTCCTTGAAAGCGTGACGGAGGGAGACCGTCTTTCAAGCGAACCCCTCTCCGGAGGATATATCGAAGCAGTGACAAAAGTGGATGTGGAAGCACAACGCAAGGGTTCTATACGAAACTCGGAAAAGAAGGTGGTGTAGAAGGCAGCTTTCCCCCGCGTCTTGGTTCAGGTTTAGGGAAGGGATACTCACTGCGCGTGTGGAAGCCTAGGGAAAGTACCATGTGCTGATGTGTGAAAACCAAGCCTGCGCAGAACGCAACGTTCAGCGCACATCTTGTTTCACGAAGAGAGAAGCCTTTCCAATCTGTGCGTGGAAGCCTAAGGCCAAGTGCCATATATCCTTACCCCCACGGAAAACCGCTGTAGGAAACCCGTCGTTCAACTCACAGCTTCCCGGAGGAAGTTTTTCTAAAGTGCGTGTGGAGGCCCAAGGAAAAGTGTGACAGGCTTCGCTCTGAGAAGGAGGTCTGTGTGGAACGCCTCTTTCAACTCACGGCTTGTTTCTGGCTGAGGGAAGGCTTCTCAAGGGTGTGTACGGAAGCCTAGGCAAAAAGCGCATACACTTCACTCTCCGGGGGGAAAAGGGCAAGCACCCAAAAGCATTGGCGAGAAACCGTCTCTCAACGAACACCTCCTTTCCTGACGAGACAGAAACATGTTCAACTCTGTGTGTGTGTGTGTGTGTGTGTGCGCGCGCGCGCGCGTGAGTGAATAAGGAATGTGCCATGCACTCACCTGGGAAAAGCAAGTCTGCGTATACGGCAACTCTCCACTAACATCTTCAGGTATCCTGGAGAGAGAAGCATTTCCAAATTGGGTGTGGAAGCATCATGAAAGTGCCGTACGCTTTACTACCGTTCAACACCCAAACTCAACACCCAAAAAACAAATAAGCGAGTCAAGAAATGGGCAGAAGATATGAACAGATATTTCTCCAAAGAAGACACACAAATGGCCAACAGACATATGACAAACTGCTCAACATCACTTGGCCTGGGGAAAAAGAAATCCAAATGACAATGAGATACCACTTCACACCAGTCAGAATTGCAAAAATTAACAAGCGAAGAAATAACAAATGTTGGTGAGGAGAAAGGGGAACTCTCTTACACTTCTAAGTGGGAATGAAAACTGGTACAGCCACTTTGGAAAACAATATGGAGGTTCCTCACGAAGTTAAAACAGAGCTCCCTTACAACCCAGCAATTTTATTTACCCCAAAGCTACAAATGTAGTGATCTGAAGGGGCAACTGCACCCCGAATGTTTATAGCGACATTGTCCACAATAGCCAAACCGTGGAAGGAACCAAGACATCCATCGACAGATAATGGATAAAGAAAACATGGTATATACATATACAAAGGAATATGACTCAGCCATCAGATAGGATCAATATTTAGCATATCGATGTGGATGGCACTGGAGGGTATTATGCTGAGCAAAATAAGTCAGTCAGAGAAAAACAATTATTATATGGTTTTACTCATATGTGGAATAGAAGGAACAGCACAGAGGATCATAGGGGAAGGGAGGGAAAATGAATGCGAAGAAACCAGAGAGGAAGAAAATCCATGACAGGTTCCCAGCTATCGGAAACAAACTGAGGGTTGCTGGAGGAAAGGTGGGTGGGGAGATGGAGTAACTGTGTGATGGGCATTAAGGAATGCATGTGATGTGATGAACACTGGGTGTTATACACAACTGATGAATTGTGGAACGCTACATTTGAAACTACTGGTGTACTCTATGTTGGCTAATTCAATTTCAATGTTAAAAAAGTCTATTTTGTCTGATATAAGGATTGCTACTCTGACTTCTTTTGACATCCACTTGCATGATTAATGTTTCTCCATCTCTTAATTTCCATCTGCAGGTGTCTTTAGGTGTGAAATCTTTTATATATATATACAAACTCTGTCATGCTCTTTTGCTTGGAGCATTTAGTCCATTTACATTCAAACTAATTATCATTAGACATGTATTTATTGATGTTTTGTTACTTGTTTCATAGTTTTTTGTGTAGTTTTTCTCTGATCCTTTCTTCTCTTGCTCTCTCTCTCATGGTTTGCTCGTTTTCTTTAATGATATTCTTGGATTTCTTTCCCTTTATCTTTTGCATGTGTATTAGAGGTTTGGGTTTGTGGTGACCCCCTGGATTATATATAGCCTTTTCAGTCTATATTAAGTTGAATGCTGTTTAAGTTCAAACCCACTGTTGACTCCTCCTCATGTGTTAGGGTATATGTTTTCATATTTTACATACTGTTATTTTGTGAATCCCTTAACTGATTTTTACAGAAATACTTATTTTTACTGCCTCCTTGATTCATTATTGTCATACTCTCACTTACGATTTTTTTCCACTCATAGTGTCCCCTTCAATATTTTTTGTAGTTAATTTAGTGGTCATGAACTCTTTTAGTTTGTGTGGCTAAGAAACTCTTTTTCTCCCCTTCTTTTCTGAAGGATAGGCTTGCTGGATAAATTATTCCTTGCTGCAGATATTTCTCATTCAGCACTTTGAATATTTAACGCCACTTTCTTCTGTCCTGCATAGTTTCTGCTGAAAACTCAGCTGATAGATTTATGGGCTTTCCCTTGCATGTTAACTGTCTTCTTTTATCTTGCTGCTTTAAATGTTTTTTCTTTATCACTACCTTTTCCCATTTGGATTACTATGTATCTTGATGTGGACCTCCTTAGGTTGATTTTGTGGGAGGGGATCTCTATGCCTTATGGATTTGTATAGGTTTCCTTCACCAGATTAGGTTAAGTTTTCAGCTCTTCTTTGGTCAAATAGATTTTCTGCCCCCTTTTCCCCCTTTTCACCTTCTGGGATCCCTCTCATGTGGGTGTGGTTACACTGGATGGAGTCACTGAATTCCCTAAGTCTCTTCTCATTTTTGCATACTTCTTTTTCCTCTCATTTGTTCCGCTTGATTACTTTCCATTACTGTCTTCTAGTTCATTAATTTGTTCCTCTGCTTCGTCCATCCTGCTAATTATTCTATCTAGTATATTCTTCATTTCATTTCTTGTGTTCCACATCTCTGATTATTTCTTTCATATCTCTTTGTTAAGAGTCTCAATGATGTTCCCCCTTCTGATGTCCTCCCTCTTTTCATTTCCCCAGTGAGTATCTTTATAATTGTTATCTTAAATTTTCTGTCAGGCATGTTCCTTATATCCATTTTGTTTAGGTCTCTTGCTGTGGCTTTGTCCTCTTCTTTCGTTTAGGACATAGTCCTCTGTGTGCTCATTTGGCCTACTTCTCAGAGAATATCTCTCGGTTAGGAAGGTCAGATATATTGCTTGTTCTTGAAAATACGGGGCAGAACATACATTTTTCACTTGGTGATGCTGGTTCTCCTCTGAAGGTAATGCATAGCAACAACAGAGACTGGATCTGGACTGTGTCATTGTGCACAACACATGGGGTGTGCTGTTTTAACAAGATGCATGCGTGTTCTGTGGGTGATGGGGAGACATATTGTTGTCAAGGATTGTGTGGGTCTTATCAGGGAGGGTATCCACAGCACTGGGACTGAAGCAGGTGTGGTAGGTGTGGGGATGGGCCATGGTTTATGCAAGTTAGTGATTGCTAGATTGTGCTTGGTCTTGCAGGTAGGTGTGTGTTTATAATGAGGGGCCGTAGAGGGAAATGGCACCTGCCAGCTCCTTTGTTCCTGGACAAGTCCCTTAGCAAACTCTGAGTTCAGGAACTATGTCTCCCTTGTTTAATCCTCAAGCACCTTTCAACCTGCTTCACCCAAGCTTCTCCACACTCTTTGCTCTGCTTAATCTTTAAGGACAGATCTCAGCTTCCTATCACCTTCTGTGCTCTCTCAGAGCTGAGACAGCTGATTTTTAAAAGTTCCAAGCTTTAAGTCTGCTGGTTGTATACGCTCACAAATGTCATCCCTTCTGATTTTCAAAGCCATAAGCTATGAGGATGTCTCTACGCTTTAGAGGCTCCCCGGTGTAGTAGTTTGTTTCTGGCCCCTCTGTGACTGTGGTTCCCTCCCTCTGGTGGTCAGAAATATGGGGTTTAGATTCCTACAGAGTCCTTGTCCTTCCTACCATCTTTGATGTGATTCCCTCTCTCCATTTAGTTGTATAGTTTTGTGGGGAAATCTGAAGGTCCATTTCTGGGTGACTCTGGTGTGAGTGTTACCTAGTTGTATCTGTGGGATGAGGTGAGTTTAGGGTCCTTCTACTCTGCCATCTTCCCCACAATTCAGTTTATTTTGTCTCATAAAAATATTACGACTCCAACTTTCTTTTCACTTCCATTTGCATGATAAATGGTTTTGTGTCCCATTACTTCCAATCTGCTTTTATTTTTAGGTCTGAAGTGATTCTCTGGTAGGCAGCATAGAGATGGGTCTTGCTTCCTCTTTACAGTCTATGTTTTCTGATTGGGATATTTAGTCCTTTTTTGTTAAAGCAATCATTGAGAAAGTATTTGTATCTCTCTAGTTGACTTCACAAGGAAAAGTGTGACAGGCTTCGCTCTGAGAAGGAGGTCTGCGTGGAACGCCTCTTTCAACTCATGGCTTGTTTCTGGCTGACGGAAGGCTTCTCAAGGGTGTGTACGGAAGCCTAGGGAAAAAGCGGCTACACTTCTCTCTCCGGGGGGAAAAAAGCAAGAACCCAAAAGCATCGGCGAGAAACCGTCTCTCAACGATCACCTTCTTTCCTGACGAGACAGAAACATGTTCAACTCTGTGTGTGTGTGTGTGTGTGTGTGTGTGTGTGTGTGAGTGTGTGTGTGTTAGGGCCCGCGCGCGCGCGCGTGCGTGAGTGAATAAGGAGAGTGCCATGTACTGACCTGGGAAAAGCAAGTCTGCGTCTACGGCGACTCGCCACTAGCATCTTCAGGTATCCTGGAGAGAGAAGCATTTCCAAAAGTGGGTGTGGAAGCATCATGAAAGTGCCGTACGCTTTACTACCTTTCCCTGGACCTAACTCCGAGAAACGTCCTCCCTGACGATCGAAAAGAGCTGAGCCATCTCAAGGCTGCGTGTGATCGCACAGGGACCGTTCCCTGGACCTAACTCCGAGAAACGCGTCGGGGTACAAGGCAGCTTTCAACGGACGTCTTCTTTCGTGAGCCCAGAAGCGTTTGCATATGTAGGCGTGGAAGCGTCAGGAGAGCGCCGTAGACCGCCCTCTAAGAGGCAACCTCGCTTTTGCGAAGCCGTCTTGCACCTGACATCCTTTGCCTTGGAGACGGGAGCCTTTTATATAGTCGTGGTGGAAGCACAAGGAACGTGCCGTGCCCTGTCCTCATCTCTTAGAAACAAGGCCGCGCGCAATGGGACTTTCAGCGTAGCATATGGACGGGGTCATGAAGTCAGTCGAGATTGCAAGTGGACGTGTGCAGGCATAAGGAGAGTGCCCTATCCTTAACTCCTTGAAAGCGTGACGGAGGGAGACCGTCTTTCAAGCGAACCCCTCTCCGGAGGATATATCGAAGCAGTGACAAAAGTGGATGTGGAAGCACAACGCAAGGGTTCTATACGAAACTCGGAAAAGAAGGTGGTGTAGAAGGCAGCTTTCCCCCGCGTCTTGGTTCAGGTTTAGGGAAGGGATACTCACTGCGCGTGTGGAAGCCTAGGGAAAGTACCATGGGCTGATGTGTGAAAACCAAGCCTGCGCAGAACGCAACGTTCAGCGCACATCTTGTTTCACGAAGAGAGAAGCCTTTCCAATCTGTGTGTGGAAGCCTAAGGCCAAGTGCCATATATCCTTACCCCCACGGAAAACCGCTGTAGGAAACCCGTCGTTCAACTCACAGCTTCCCGGAGGAAGTTTTTCTAAAGTGCGTGTGGAGGCCCAAGGAAAAGTGTGACAGGCTTCGCTCTGAGAAGGAGGTCTGTGTGGAACGCCTCTTTCAACTCACGGCTTGTTTCTGGCTGAGGGAAGGCTTCTCAAGGGTGTGTACGGAAGCCTAGGCAAAAAGCGCATACACTTCACTCTCCGGGGGGAAAAGGGCAAGCACCCAAAAGCATTGGCGAGAAACCGTCTCTCAACGAACACCTCCTTTCCTGACGAGACAGAAACATGTTCAACTCTGTGTGTGTGTGTGTGTGTGTGTGCGCGCGCGCGCGCGTGAGTGAATAAGGAATGTGCCATGCACTCACCTGGGAAAAGCAAGTCTGCGTATACGGCAACTCTCCACTAACATCTTCAGGTATCCTGGAGAGAGAAGCATTTCCAAAAGTGGGTGTGGAAGCATCATGAAAGTGCCGTACGCTTTACTACCGTTCAACACCCAAACTCAACACCCAAAAAACAAATAAGCGAGTCAACAAATGGGCAGAAGATATGAACAGATATTTCTCCAAAGAAGACACACAAATGGCCAACAGACATATGACAAACTGCTCAACATCACTTGGCATGGGGAAAAAGAAATCCAAATGACAATGAGATACCACTTCACACCAGTCAGAATTGCAAAAATTAACAAGCGAAGAAATAACAAATGTTGGTGAGGAGAAAGGGGAACTCTCTTACACTTCTAAGTGGGAATGAAAACTGGTACAGCCACTTTGGAAAACAATATGGGGTTCCTCACGAAGTTAAAACAGAGCTCCCTTACAACCCAGCAATTTTATTTACCCCAAAGCTACAAATGTAGTGATCTGAAGGGGCAACTGCACCCCGAATGTTTATAGCGACATTGTCCACAATAGCCAAACCGTGGAAGGAACCAAGACATCCATCGACAGATAATGGATAAAGAAAACATGGTATATACATATACAAAGGAATGTGACTCAGCCATCAGATAGGATCAATATTTAGCATATCGATGTGGATGGCACTGGAGGGTATTATGCTGAGCAAAATAAGTCAGTCAGAGAAAAACAATTATTATATGGTTTTACTCATATGTGGAATAGAAGGAACAGCACAGAGGATCATAGGGGAAGGGAGGGAAAATGAATGCGAAGAAACCAGAGAGGAAGAAAATCCATGACAGGTTCCCAGCTATCGGAAACAAACTGAGGGTTGCTGGAGGAAAGGTGGGTGGGGAGATGGAGTAACTGTGTGATGGGCATTAAGGAATGCATGTGATGTGATGAACACTGGGTGTTATACACAACTGATGAATTGTGGAACGCTACATTTGAAACTACTGGTGTACTCTATGTTGGCTAATTCAATTTCAATGTTAAAAAAGTCTATTTTGTCTGATATAAGGATTGCTACTCTGACTTCTTTTGACATCCACTTGCATGATTAATGTTTCTCCATCTCTTAATTTCCATCTGCAGGTGTCTTTAGGTGTGAAATCTTTTATATATATATACAAACTCTGTCATGCTCTTTTGCTTGGAGCATTTAGTCCATTTACATTCAAACTAATTATCATTAGACATGTATTTATTGATGTTTTGTTACTTGTTTCATAGTTTTTTGTGTAGTTTTTCTCTGATCCTTTCTTCTCTTGCTCTCTCTCTCATGGTTTGCTCGTTTTCTTTAATGATATTCTTGGATTTCTTTCCCTTTATCTTTTGCATGTGTATTAGAGGTTTGGGTTTGTGGTGACCCCCTGGATTATATATAGCCTTTTCAGTCTATATTAAGTTGAATGCTGTTTAAGTTCAAACCCACTGTTGACTCCTCCTCATGTGTTAGGGTATATGTTTTCATATTTTACATACTGTTATTTTGTGAATCCCTTAACTGATTTTTACAGAAATACTTATTTTTACTGCCTCCTTGATTCATTATTGTCATACTCTCACTTACGATTTTTTTCCACTCATAGTGTCCCCTTCAATATTTTTTGTAGTTAATTTAGTGGTCATGAACTCTTTTAGTTTGTGTGGCTAAGAAACTCTTTTTCTCCCCTTCTTTTCTGAAGGATAGGCTTGCTGGATAAATTATTCCTTGCTGCAGATTTTTCTCATTCAGCACTTTGAATATTTAACGCCACTTTCTTCTGTCCTGCATAGTTTCTGCTGAAAACTCAGCTGATAGATTTATGGGCTTTCCCTTGCATGTTAACTGTCTTCTTTTATCTTGCTGCTTTAAATGTTTTTTCTTTATCACTACCTTTTCCCATTTGGATTACTATGTATCTTGATGTGGACCTCCTTAGGTTGATTTTGTGGGAGGGGATCTCTATGCCTTATTGATTTGTATAGGTTTCCTTCACCAGATTAGGTTAAGTTTTCAGCTCTTCTTTGGTCAAATAGATTTTCTGCCCCCTTTTCCCCCTTTTCACCTTCTGGGATCCCTCTCATGTGGGTGTGGTTACACTGGATGGAGTCACTGAATTCCCTAAGTCTCTTCTCATTTTTGCATACTTCTTTTTCCTCTCATTTGTTCCGCTTGATTACTTTCCATTACTGTCTTCTAGTTCATTAATTTGTTCCTCTGCTTCGTCCATCCTGCTAATTATTCTATCTAGTATATTCTTCATTTCATTTCTTGTGTTCCACATCTCTGATTATTTCTTTCATATCTCTTTGTTAAGAGTCTCAATGATGTTCCCCCTTCTGATGTCCTCCCTCTTTTCATTTCCCCAGTGAGTATCTTTATAATTGTTATCTTAAATTTTCTGTCAGGCATGTTCCTTATATCCATTTTGTTTAGGTCTCTTGCTGTGGCTTTGTCCTCTTCTTTCGTTTAGGACATAGTCCTCTGTGTGCTCATTTGGCCTACTTCTCAGAGAATATCTCTCGGTTAGGAAGGTCAGATATATTGCTTGTTCTTGAAAATACGGGGCAGAACATACATTTTTCACTTGGTGATGCTGGTTCTCCTCTGAAGGTAATGCATAGCAACAACAGAGACTGGATCTGGACTGTGTCATTGTGCACAACACATGGGGTGTGCTGTTTTAACAAGATGCATGCGTGTTCTGTGGGTGATGGGGAGACATATTGTTGTCAAGGATTGTGTGGGTCTTATCAGGGAGGGTATCCACAGCACTGGGACTGAAGCAGGTGTGGTAGGTGTGGGGATGGGCCATGGTTTATGCAAGTTAGTGATTGCTAGATTGTGCTTGGTCTTGCAGGTAGGTGTGTGTTTATAATGAGGGGCCGTAGAGGGAAATGGCACCTGCCAGCTCCTTTGTTCCTGGACAAGTCCCTTAGCAAACTCTGAGTTCAGGAACTATGTCTCCCTTGTTTAATCCTCAAGCACCTTTCAACCTGCTTCACCCAAGCTTCTCCACACTCTTTGCTCTGCTTAATCTTTAAGGACAGATCTCAGCTTCCTATCACCTTCTGTGCTCTCTCAGAGCTGAGACAGCTGATTTTTAAAAGTTCCAAGCTTTAAGTCTGCTGGTTGTATACGCTCACAAATGTCATCCCTTCTGATTTTCAAAGCCATAAGCTATGAGGATGTCTCTACGCTTTAGAGGCTCCCCGGTGTAGTAGTTTGTTTCTGGCCCCTCTGTGACTGTGGTTCCCTCCCTCTGGTGGTCAGAAATATGGGGTTTAGATTCCTACAGAGTCCTTGTCCTTCCTACCATCTTTGATGTGATTCCCTCTCTCCATTTAGTTGTATAGTTTTGTGGGGAAATCTGAAGGTCCATTTCTGGGTGACTCTGGTGTGAGTGTTACCTAGTTGTATCTGTGGGATGAGGTGAGTTTAGGGTCCTTCTACTCTGCCATCTTCCCCACAATTCAGTTTATTTTGTCTCATAAAAATATTACGACTCCAACTTTCTTTTCACTTCCATTTGCATGATAAATGGTTTTGTGTCCCATTACTTCCAATCTGCTTTTATTTTTAGGTCTGAAGTGATTCTCTGGTAGGCAGCATAGAGATGGGTCTTGCTTCCTCTTTACAGTCTATGTTTTCTGATTGGGATATTTAGTCCTTTTTTGTTAAAGCAATCATTGAGAAAGTATTTGTATCTCTCTAGTTGACTTCACAAGGAAAAGTGTGACAGGCTTCGCTCTGAGAAGGAGGTCTGCGTGGAACGCCTCTTTCAACTCATGGCTTGTTTCTGGCTGACGGAAGGCTTCTCAAGGGTGTGTACGGAAGCCTAGGGAAAAAGCGGCTACACTTCTCTCTCCGGGGGGAAAAAAGCAAGAACCCAAAAGCATCGGCGAGAAACCGTCTCTCAACGATCACCTTCTTTCCTGACGAGACAGAAACATGTTCAACTCTGTGTGTGTGTGTGTGTGTGTGTGTGTGTGTGTGTGTGTGTGTGTGAGTGTGTGTGTGTTAGGGCCCGCGCGCGCGCGCGTGCGTGAGTGAATAAGGAGAGTGCCATGTACTGACCTGGGAAAAGCAAGTCTGCGTCTACGGCGACTCGCCACTAGCATCTTCAGGTATCCTGGAGAGAGAAGCATTTCCAAAAGTGGGTGTGGAAGCATCATGAAAGTGCCGTACGCTTTACTACCTTTCCCTGGACCTAACTCCGAGAAACGTCCTCCCTGACGATCGAAAAGAGCTGAGCCATCTCAAGGCTGCGTGTGATCGCACAGGGACCGTTCCCTGGACCTAACTCCGAGAAACGCGTCGGGGTACAAGGCAGCTTTCAACGGACGTCTTCTTTCGTGAGCCCAGAAGCGTTTGCATATGTAGGCGTGGAAGCGTCAGCAGAGCGCCGTAGACCGCCCTCTAAGAGGCAACCTCGCTTTTGCGAAGCCGTCTTGCACCTGACATCCTTTGCCTTGGAGACGGGAGCCTTTTATATAGTCGTGGTGGAAGCACAAGGAACGTGCCGTGCCCTGTCCTCATCTCTTAGAAACAAGGCCGCGCGCAATGGGACTTTCAGCGTAGCATATGGACGGGGTCATGAAGTCAGTCGAGATTGCAAGTGGACGTGTGCAGGCATAAGGAGAGTGCCCTATCCTTAACTCCTTGAAAGCGTGACGGAGGGAGACCGTCTTTCAAGCGAACCCCTCTCCGGAGGATATATCGAAGCAGTGACAAAAGTGGATGTGGAAGCACAACGCAAGGGTTCTATACGAAACTCGGAAAAGAAGGTGGTGTAGAAGGCAGCTTTCCCCCGCGTCTTGGTTCAGGTTTAGGGAAGGGATACTCACTGCGCGTGTGGAAGCCTAGGGAAAGTACCATGGGCTGATGTGTGAAAACCAAGCCTGCGCAGAACGCAACGTTCAGCGCACATCTTGTTTCACGAAGAGAGAAGCCTTTCCAATCTGTGCGTGGAAGCCTAAGGCCAAGTGCCATATATCCTTACCCCCACGGAAAACCGCTGTAGGAAACCCGTCGTTCAACTCACAGCTTCCCGGAGGAAGTTTTTCTAAAGTGCGTGTGGAGGCCCAAGGAAAAGTGTGACAGGCTTCGCTCTGAGAAGGAGGTCTGTGTGGAACGCCTCTTTCAACTCACGGCTTGTTTCTGGCTGAGGGAAGGCTTCTCAAGGGTGTGTACGGAAGCCTAGGCAAAAAGCGCATACACTTCACTCTCCGGGGGGAAAAGGGCAAGCACCCAAAAGCATTGGCGAGAAACCGTCTCTCAACGAACACCTCCTTTCCTGACGAGACAGAAACATGTTCAACTCTGTGTGTGTGTGTGTGTGTGTGTGTGTGCGCGCGCGCGCGCGTGAGTGAATAAGGAATGTGCCATGCACTCACCTGGGAAAAGCAAGTCTGCGTATACGGCAACTCTCCACTAACATCTTCAGGTATCCTGGAGAGAGAAGCATTTCCAAAAGTGGGTGTGGAAGCATCATGAAAGTGCCGTACGCTTTACTACCGTTCAACACCCAAACTCAACACCCAAAAAACAAATAAGCGAGTCAAGAAATGGGCAGAAGATATGAACAGATATTTCTCCAAAGAAGACACACAAATGGCCAACAGACATATGACAAACTGCTCAACATCACTTGGCATGGGGAAAAAGAAATCCAAATGACAATGAGATACCACTTCACACCAGTCAGAATTGCAAAAATTAACAAGCGAAGAAATAACAAATGTTGGTGAGGAGAAAGGGGAACTCTCTTACACTTCTAAGTGGGAATGAAAACTGGTACAGCCACTTTGGAAAACAATATGGAGGTTCCTCACGAAGTTAAAACAGAGCTCCCTTACAACCCAGCAATTTTATTTACCCCAAAGCTACAAATGTAGTGATCTGAAGGGGCAACTGCACCCCGAATGTTTATAGCGACATTGTCCACAATAGCCAAACCGTGGAAGGAACCAAGACATCCATCGACAGATAATGGATAAAGAAAACATGGTATATACATATACAAAGGAATGTGACTCAGCCATCAGATAGGATCAATATTTAGCATATCGATGTGGATGGCACTGGAGGGTATTATGCTGAGCAAAATAAGTCAGTCAGAGAAAAACAATTATTATATGGTTTTACTCATATGTGGAATAGAAGGAACAGCACAGAGGATCATAGGGGAAGGGAGGGAAAATGAATGCGAAGAAACCAGAGAGGAAGAAAATCCATGACAGGTTCCCAGCTATCGGAAACAAACTGAGGGTTGCTGGAGGAAAGGTGGGTGGGGAGATGGAGTAACTGTGTGATGGGCATTAAGGAATGCATGTGATGTGATGAACACTGGGTGTTATACACAACTGATGAATTGTGGAACGCTACATTTGAAACTACTGGTGTACTCTATGTTGGCTAATTCAATTTCAATGTTAAAAAAGTCTATTTTGTCTGATATAAGGATTGCTACTCTGACTTCTTTTGACATCCACTTGCATGATTAATGTTTCTCCATCTCTTAATTTCCATCTGCAGGTGTCTTTAGGTGTGAAATCTTTTATATATATATACAAACTCTGTCATGCTCTTTTGCTTGGAGCATTTAGTCCATTTACATTCAAACTAATTATCATTAGACATGTATTTATTGATGTTTTGTTACTTGTTTCATAGTTTTTTGTGTAGTTTTTCTCTGATCCTTTCTTCTCTTGCTCTCTCTCTCATGGTTTGCTCGTTTTCTTTAATGATATTCTTGGATTTCTTTCCCTTTATCTTTTGCATGTGTATTAGAGGTTTGGGTTTGTGGTGACCCCCTGGATTATATATAGCCTTTTCAGTCTATATTAAGTTGAATGCTGTTTAAGTTCAAACCCACTGTTGACTCCTCCTCATGTGTTAGGGTATATGTTTTCATATTTTACATACTGTTATTTTGTGAATCCCTTAACTGATTTTTACACAAATACTTATTTTTACTGCCTCCTTGATTCATTATTGTCATACTCTCACTTACGATTTTTTTCCACTCATAGTGTCCTCTTCAATATTTTTTGTAGTTAATTTAGTGGTCATGAACTCTTTTAGTTTGTGTGGCTAAGAAACTCTTTTTCTCCCCTTCTTTTCTGAAGGATAGGCTTGCTGGATAAATTATTCCTTGCTGCAGATTTTTCTCATTCAGCACTTTGAATATTTAACGCCACTTTCTTCTGTCCTGCATAGTTTCTGCTGAAAACACAGCTGATAGATTTATGGGCTTTCCCTTGCATGTTAACTGTCTTCTTTTATCTTGCTGCTTTAAATGTTTTTTCTTTATCACTACCTTTTCCCATTTGGATTACTATGTATCTTGATGTGGACCTCCTTAGGTTGATTTTGTGGGAGGGGAATCTCTATGCCTTATGGATTTGTATAGGTTTCCTTCACCAGATTAGGTTAAGTTTTCAGCTCTTCTTTGGTCAAATAGATTTTCTGCCCCCTTTTCCCCCTTTTCACCTTCTGGGATCCCTCTAAAGTGGGTGTTGTTACACTGGATGGAGTCACTGAATTCCCTAAGTCTCTTCTCATTTTTGCATACTTCTTTTTCCTCTCATTTGTTCCGCTTGATTACTTTCCATTACTGTCTTCTAGTTCATTAATTTGTTCCTCTGCTTCGTCCATCCTGCTAATTATTCTATCTAGTATATTCTTCATTTCATTTCTTGTGTTCCACATCTCTGATTATTTCTTTCATATCTCTTTGTTAAGAGTCTCAATGATGTTCCCCCTTCTGATGTCCTCCCTCTTTTCATTTCCCCAGTGAGTATCTTTATAATTGTTATCTTAAATTTTCTGTCAGGCATGTTCCTTATATCCATTTTGTTTAGGTCTCTTGCTGTGGCTTTGTCCTCTTCTTTCGTTTAGGACATAGTCCTCTGTCTGCTCATTTGGCCTACTTCTCAGAGAATATCTCTCTGTTAGGAAGGTCAGATATATTGCTTGTTCTTGAAAATACGGGGCAGAACATACATTTTTCACTTGGTGATGCTGGTTCTCCTCTGAAGGTAATGCATAGCAACAACAGAGACTGGATCTGGACTGTGTCATTGTGCACAACACATGGGGTGTGCTGTTTTAACAAGATGCATGCGTGTTCTGTGGGTGATGGGGAGACATATTGTTGTCAAGGATTGTGTGGGTCTTATCAGGGAGGGTATCCACAGCACTGGGACTGAAGCAGGTGTGGTAGGTGTGGGGATGGGCCATGGTTTATGCAAGTTAGTGATTGCTAGATTGTGCTTGGTCTTGCAGGTAGGTGTGTGTTTATAATGAGGGGCCGTAGAGGGAAATGGCACCTGCCAGCTCCTTTGTTCCTGGACAAGTCCCTTAGCAAACTCTGAGTTCAGGAACTATGTCTCCCTTGTTTAATCCTCAAGCACCTTTCAACCTGCTTCACCCAAGCTTCTCCACACTCTTTGCTCTGCTTAATCTTTAAGGACAGATCTCAGCTTCCTATCACCTTCTGTGCTCTCTCAGAGCTGAGACAGCTGATTTTTAAAAGTTCCAAGCTTTAAGTCTGCTGGTTGTATACGCTCACAAATGTCATCCCTTCTGATTTTCAAAGCCATAAGCTATGAGGATGTCTCTACGCTTTAGAGGCTCCCCGGTGTAGTAGTTTGTTTCTGGCCCCTCTGTGACTGTGGTTCCCTCCCTCTGGTGGTCAGAAATATGGGGTTTAGATTCCTACAGAGTCCTTGTCCTTCCTACCATCTTTGATGTGATTCCCTCTCTCCATTTAGTTGTATAGTTTTGTGGGGAAATCTGAAGGTCCATTTCTGGGTGACTCTGGTGTGAGTGTTACCTAGTTGTATCTGTGGGATGAGGTGAGTTTAGGGTCCTTCTACTCTGCCATCTTCCCCACAATTCAGTTTATTTTGTCTCATAAAAATATTACGACTCCAACTTTCTTTTCACTTCCATTTGCATGATAAATGGTTTTGTGTCCCATTACTTCCAATCTGCTTTTATTTTTAGGTCTGAAGTGATTCTCTGGTAGGCAGCATAGAGATGGGTCTTGCTTCCTCTTTACAGTCTATGTTTTCTGATTAGGATATTTAGTCCTTTTTTGTTAAAGCAATCATTGAGAAAGTATTTGTATCTCTCTAGTTGACTTCACAAGGAAAAGTGTGACAGGCTTCGCTCTGAGAAGGAGGTCTGCGTGGAACGCCTCTTTCAACTCATGGCTTGTTTCTGGCTGACGGAAGGCTTCTCAAGGGTGTGTACGGAAGCCTAGGGAAAAAGCGGCTACACTTCTCTCTCCGGGGGGAAAAAAGCAAGAACCCAAAAGCATCGGCGAGAAACCGTCTCTCAACGATCACCTTCTTTCCTGACGAGACAGAAACATGTTCAACTCTGTGTGTGTGTGTGTGTGTGTGTGTGTGTGTGTGTGTGTGAGTGTGTGTGTGTTAGGGCCCGCGCGCGCGCGCGTGCGTGAGTGAATAAGGAGAGTGCCATGTACTGACCTGGGAAAAGCAAGTCTGCGTCTACGGCGACTCGCCACTAGCATCTTCAGGTATCCTGGAGAGAGAAGCATTTCCAAAAGTGGGTGTGGAAGCATCATGAAAGTGCCGTACGCTTTACTACCTTTCCCTGGACCTAACTCCGAGAAACGTCCTCCCTGACGATCGAAAAGAGCTGAGCCATCTCAAGGCTGCGTGTGATCGCACAGGGACCGTTCCCTGGACCTAACTCCGAGAAACGCGTCGGGTTACAAGGCAGCTTTCAACGGACGTCTTCTTTCGTGAGCCCAGAAGCGTTTGCATATGTAGGCGTGGAAGCGTCAGCAGAGCGCCGTAGACCGCCCTCTAAGAGGCAACCTCGCTTTTGCGAAGCCGTCTTGCACCTGACATCCTTTGCCTTGGAGACGGGAGCCTTTTATATAGTCGTGGTGGAAGCACAAGGAACGTGCCGTGCCCTGTCCTCATCTCTTAGAAACAAGGCCGCGCGCAATGGGACTTTCAGCGTAGCATATGGACGGGGTCATGAAGTCAGTCGAGATTGCAAGTGGACGTGTGCAGGCATAAGGAGAGTGCCCTCTCCTTAACTCCTTGAAAGCGTGACGGAGGGAGACCGTCTTTCAAGCGAACCCCTCTCCGGAGGATATATCGAAGCAGTGACAAAAGTGGATGTGGAAGCACAACGCAAGGGTTCTATACGAAACTCGGAAAAGAAGGTGGTGTAGAAGGCAGCTTTCCCCCGCGTCTTGGTTCAGGTTTAGGGAAGGGATACTCACTGCGCGTGTGGAAGCCTAGGGAAAGTACCATGGGCTGATGTGTGAAAACCAAGCCTGCGCAGAACGCAACGTTCAGCGCACATCTTGTTTCACGAAGAGAGAAGCCTTTCCAATCTGTGCGTGGAAGCCTAAGGCCAAGTGCCATATATCCTTACCCCCACGGAAAACCGCTGTAGGAAACCCGTCGTTCAACTCACAGCTTCCCGGAGGAAGTTTTTCTAAAGTGCGTGTGGAGGCCCAAGGAAAAGTGTGACAGGCTTCGCTCTGAGAAGGAGGTCTGTGTGGAACGCCTCTTTCAACTCACGGCTTGTTTCTGGCTGAGGGAAGGCTTCTCAAGGGTGTGTAAGGAAGCCTAGGCAAAAAGCGCATACACTTCACTCTCCGGGGGGAAAAGGGCAAGCACCCAAAAGCATTGGCGAGAAACCGTCTCTCAACGAACACCTCCTTTCCTGACGAGAAAGAAACATGTTCAACTCTGTGTGTGTGTGTGTGTGTGTGTGTGCGCGCGCGCGCGCGTGAGTGAATAAGGAATGTGCCATGCACTCACCTGGGAAAAGCAAGTCTGCGTATACGGCAACTCTCCACTAACATCTTCAGGTATCCTGGAGAGAGAAGCATTTCCAAAAGTGGGTGTGGAAGCATCATGAAAGTGCCGTACGCTTTACTACCGTTCAACACCCAAACTCAACACCCAAAAAACAAATAAGCGAGTCAAGAAATGGGCAGAAGATATGAACAGATATTTCTCCAAAGAAGACACACAAATGGCCAACAGACATATGACAAACTGCTCAACATCACTTGGCATGGGGAAAAAGAAATCCAAATGACAATGAGATACCACTTCACACCAGTCAGAATTGCAAAAATTAACAAGCGAAGAAATAACAAATGTTGGTGAGAAGAAAGGGGAACTCTCTTACACTTCTAAGTGGGAATGAAAACTGGTACAGCCACTTTGGAAAACAATATGGAGGTTCCCCAAGAACTTAAAAGAGAGCTCCCTTACAACCCAGCAATTTTATTTACCCCAAAGCTACAAATGTAGTGATCTGAAGGGGCAACTGCACCCCGAATGTTTATAGCGACATTGTCCACAATAACCAAACCGTGGAAGGAACCAAGACATCCATCGACAGATAAATGGATAAAGAAAACATGGTATATACATATACAATGGAATATGACTCAGCCATCAGAAAGGATCAATATTTAGCATATCGATGTGGAAGGCACTGGAGGGTATTATGCTGAGCAAAATAAGTCAGTCAGAGAAAAACAATTATTATATGGTTTTACTCATATGTGGAATAGAAGGAACAGCACAGAGGATCATAGGGGAAGGGAGGGAAAATGAATGCGAAGAAACCAGAGAGGAAGAAAATCCATGACAGGTTCCCAGCTATTGGAAACAAACTGAGGGTTGCTGGAGGAAAGGTGGGTGGGGAGATGGAGTAACTGTGTGATGGGCATTAAGGAATGCATGTGATGTGATGAACACTGGGTGTTATACACAACTGATGAATTGTGGAACGCTACATTTGAAATTACTGGTGTACTCTATGTTGGCTAATTCAATTTCAATGTTAAAAAAGTCTATTTTGTCTGATATAAGGATTGCTACTCTGACTTCTTTTGACATCCACTTGCATGATTAATGTTTCTCCATCTCTTAATTTCCATCTGCAGGTGTCTTTAGGTGTGAAATCTTTTATATATATATACAAACTCTGTCATGCTCTTTTGCTTGGAGCATTTAGTCCATTTACATTCAAACTAATTATCATTAGACATGTATTTATTGATGTTTTGTTACTTGTTTCATATTTTTTGTGTAGTTTTTCTCTGATCCTTTCTTCTCTTGCTCTCTCTCTCATGGTTTGCTCGTTTTCTTTAATGATATTCTTGGATTTCTTTCCCTTTATCTTTTGCATGTGTATTAGAGGTTTGGGTTTGTGGTGACCCCCTGGATTATATATAGCCTTTTCAGTCTATATTAAGTTGAATGCTGTTTAAGTTCAAACCCACTGTTGACTCCTCCTCATGTGTTAGGGTATATGTTTTCATATTTTACATACTTTTATTTTGTGAATCCCTTAACTGATTTTTACAGAAATACTTATTTTTACTGCTTCCTTGATTCATTATTGTCATACTCTCACTTACGATTTTTTTCCACTCATAGTGTCCCCTTCAATATTTTTGTAGTTAATTTAGTGGTCATGAACTCTTTTAGTTTGTGTGGCTAAGAAACTCTTTTTCTCCCCTTCTTTTCTGAAGGATAGGCTTGCTGGATAAATTATTCCTTGCTGCAGATTTTTCTCATTCAGCGCTTTGAATATTTAACGCCACTTTCTTCTGTCCTGCATAGTTTCTGCTGAAAACTCAGCTGATAGATTTATGGGCTTTCCCTTGCATGTTAACTGTCTTCTTTTATCTTGCTGCTTTAAATGTTTTTTCTTTATCACTACCTTTTCCCATTTTGATTACTATGTATCTTGATGTGGACCTCCTTAGGGTGATTTTGTGGGAGGGGATCTCTATGCCTTATGGATTTGTATAGGTTTCCTTCACCAGATTAGGTTAAGTTTTCAGCTCTTCTTTGGTCAAATAGATTTTCTGCCCCCTTTTCCCCTTTTTCACCTTCTGGGATCCCTCTCATGTGGGTGTTGTTACACTGGATGGAGTCACTGAATTCCCTAAGTCTCTTCTCATTTTTGCATACTTCTTTTTCCTCTCATTTGTTCCGCTTGATTACTTTCCATTACTGTCTTCTAGTTCATTAATTTGTTCCTCTGCTTCGTCCATCCTGCTAATTATTCTATCTAGTATATTCTTCATTTCATTTCTTGTGTTCCACATCTCTGATTATTTCTTTCATATCTCTTTGTTAAGAGTCTCAATGATGTTCCCCCTTCTGATGTCCTCCCTCTTTTCATTTCCCCAGTGAGTATCTTTATAATTGTTATCTTAAATTTTCTGTCAGGCATGTTCCTTATATCCATTTTGTTTAGGTCTCTTGCTGTGGCTTTGTCCTCTTCTTTCGTTTAGGACATAGTCCTCTGTCTGCTCATTTGGCCTACTTCTCAGAGAATATCTCTCTGTTAGGAAGGTCAGATATATTGCTTGTTCTTGAAAATACGGGGCAGAACATACATTTTTCACTTGGTGATGCTGGTTCTCCTCTGAAGGTAATGCATAGCAACAACAGAGACTGGATCTGGACTGTGTCATTGTGCACAACACATGGGGTGTGCTGTTTTAACAAGATGCATGCGTGTTCTGTGGGTGATGGGGAGACATATTGTTGTCAAGGATTGTGTGGGTCTTATCAGGGAGGGTATCCACAGCACTGGGACTGAAGCAGGTGTGGTAGGTGTGGGGATGGGCCATGGTTTATGCAAGTTAGTGATTGCTAGATTGTGCTTGGTCTTGCAGGTAGGTGTGTGTTTATAATGAGGGGCCGTAGAGGGAAATGGCACCTGCCAGCTCCTTTGTTCCTGGACAAGTCCCTTAGCAAACTCTGAGTTCAGGAACTATGTCTCCCTTGTTTAATCCTCAAGCACCTTTCAACCTGCTTCACCCAAGCTTCTCCACACTCTTTGCTCTGCTTAATCTTTAAGGACAGATCTCAGCTTCCTATCACCTTCTGTGCTCTCTCAGAGCTGAGACAGCTGATTTTTAAAAGTTCCAAGCTTTAAGTCTGCTGGTTGTATACGCTCACAAATGTCATCCCTTCTGATTTTCAAAGCCATAAGCTATGAGGATGTCTCTACGCTTTAGAGGCTCCCCGGTGTAGTAGTTTGTTTCTGGCCCCTCTGTGACTGTGGTTCCCTCCCTCTGGTGGTCAGAAATATGGGGTTTAGATTCCTACAGAGTCCTTGTCCTTCCTACCATCTTTGATGTGATTCCCTCTCTCCATTTAGTTGTATAGTTTTGTGGGGAAATCTGAAGGTCCATTTCTGGGTGACTCTGGTGTGAGTGTTACCTAGTTGTATCTGTGGGATGAGGTGAGTTTAGGGTCCTTCTACTCTGCCATCTTCCCCACAATTCAGTTTATTTTGTCTCATAAAAATATTACGACTCCAACTTTCTTTTCACTTCCATTTGCATGATAAATGGTTTTGTGTCCCATTACTTCCAATCTGCTTTTATTTTTAGGTCTGAAGTGATTCTCTGGTAGGCAGCATAGAGATGGGTCTTGCTTCCTCTTTACAGTCTATGTTTTCTGATTGGGATATTTAGTCCTTTTTTGTTAAAGCAATCATTGAGAAAGTATTTGTATCTCTCTAGTTGACTTCACAAGGAAAAGTGTGACAGGCTTCGCTCTGAGAAGGAGGTCTGCGTGGAACGCCTCTTTCAACTCATGGCTTGTTTCTGGCTGACGGAAGGCTTCTCAAGGGTGTGTACGGAAGCCTAGGGAAAAAGCGGCTACACTTCTCTCTCCGGGGGGAAAAAAGCAAGAACCCAAAAGCATCGGCGAGAAACCGTCTCTCAACGATCACCTTCTTTCCTGACGAGACAGAAACATGTTCAACTCTGTGTGTGTGTGTGTGTGTGTGTGTGTGTGTGTGTGAGTGTGTGTGTGTTAGGGCCCGCGCGCGCGCGCGTGCGTGAGTGAATAAGGAGAGTGCCATGTACTGACCTGGGAAAAGCAAGTCTGCGTCTACGGCGACTCGCCACTAGCATCTTCAGGTATCCTGGAGAGAGAAGCATTTCCAAAAGTGGGTGTGGAAGCATCATGAAAGTGCCGTACGCTTTACTACCTTTCCCTGGACCTAACTCCGAGAAACGTCCTCCCTGACGATCGAAAAGAGCTGAGCCATCTCAAGGCTGCGTGTGATCGCACAGGGACCGTTCCCTGGACCTAACTCCGAGAAACGCGTCGGGGTACAAGGCAGCTTTCAACGGACGTCTTCTTTCGTGAGCCCAGAAGCGTTAGCATATGTAGGCGTGGAAGCGTCAGCAGAGCGCCGTAGACCGCCCTCTAAGAGGCAACCTCGCTTTTGCGAAGCCGTCTTGCACCTGACATCCTTTGCCTTGGAGACGGGAGCCTTTTATATAGTCGTGGTGGAAGCACAAGGAACGTGCCGTGCCCTGTCCTCATCTCTTAGAATCAAGGCCGCGCGCAATGGGACTTTCAGCGTAGCATATGGACGGGGTCATGAAGTCAGTCGAGATTGCAAGTGGACGTGTGCAGGCATAAGGAGAGTGCCCTCTCCTTAACTCCTTGAAAGCGTGACGGAGGGAGACCGTCTTTCAAGCGAACCCCTCTCCGGAGGATATATCGAAGCAGTGACAAAAGTGGATGTGGAAGCACAACGCAAGGGTTCTATACGAAACTCGGGAAAGAAGGTGGTGTAGAAGGCAGCTTTCCCCCGCGTCTTGGTTCAGGTTTAGGGAAGGGATACTCACTGCGCGTGTGGAAGCCTAGGGAAAGTACCATGGGCTGATGTGTGAAAACCAAGCCTGCGCAGAACGCAACGTTCAGCGCACATCTTGTTTCACGAAGAGAGAAGCCTTTCCAATCTGTGCGTGGAAGCCTAAGGCCAAGTGCCATATATCCTTACCCCCACGGAAAACCGCTGTAGGAAACCCGTCGTTCAACTCACAGCTTCCCGGAGGAAGTTTTTCTAAAGTGCGTGTGGAGGCCCAAGGAAAAGTGTGACAGGCTTCGCTCTGAGAAGGAGGTCTGTGTGGAACGCCTCTTTCAACTCACGGCTTGTTTCTGGCTGAGGGAAGGCTTCTCAAGGGTGTGTAAGGAAGCCTAGGCAAAAAGCGCATACACTTCACTCTCCGGGGGGAAAAGGGCAAGCACCCAAAAGCATTGGCGAGAAACCGTCTCTCAACGAACACCTCCTTTCCTGACGAGAAAGAAACATGTTCAACTCTGTGTGTGTGTGTGTGTGTGTATGTGTGTGTGTGCGCGCGCGCGCGCGTGAGTGAATAAGGAATGTGCCATGCACTCACCTGGGAAAAGCAAGTCTGCGTATACGGCAACTCTCCACTAACATCTTCAGGTATCCTGGAGAGAGAAGCATTTCCAAAAGTGGGTGTGGAAGCATCATGAAAGTGCCGTACGCTTTACTACCGTTCAACACCCAAACTCAACACCCAAAAAACAAATAAGCGAGTCAAGAAATGGGCAGAAGATATGAACAGATATTTCTCCAAAGAAGACACACAAATGGCCAACAGACATATGACAAACTGCTCAACATCACTTGGCATGGGGAAAAAGAAATCCAAATGACAATGAGATACCACTTCACACCAGTCAGAATTGCAAAAATTAACAAGCGAAGAAATAACAAATGTTGGTGAGGAGAAAGGGGAACTCTCTTACACTTCTAAGTGGGAATGAAAACTGGTACAGCCACTTTGGAAAACAATATGGAGGTTCCCCAAGAACTTAAAAGAGAGCTCCCTTACAAACCAGCAATTTTATTTACCCCAAAGCTACAAATGTAGTGATCTGAAGGGGCAACTGCACCCCGAATGTTTATACCGACATTGTCCACAATAGCCAAACCGTGGAAGGAACCAAGACATCCATCGACAGATAAATGGATAAAGAAAACATGGTATATACATATACAATGGAATATGACTCAGCCATCAGAAAGGATCAATATTTAGCATATCGATGTGGAAGGCACTGGAGGGTATTATGCTGAGCAAAATAAGTCAGTCAGAGAAAAACAATTATTATATGGTTTTACTCATATGTGGAATAGAAGGAACAGCACAGAGGATCATAGGGGAAGGGAGGGAAAATGAATGCGGAGAAACCAGAGAGGAAGAAAATCCATGACAGGTTCCCAGCTATTGGAAACAAACTGAGGGTTGCTGGAGGAAAGGTGGGTGGGGAGATGGAGTAACTGTGTGATGGGCATTAAGGAATGCATGTGATGTGATGAACACTGGGTGTTATACACAACTGATGAATTGTGGAACGCTACATTTGAAATTACTGGTGTACTCTATGTTGGCTAATTCAATTTCAATGTTAAAAAAGTCTATTTTGTCTGATATAAGGATTGCTACTCTGACTTCTTTTGACATCCACTTGCATGATTAATGTTTCTCCATCTCTTAATTTCCATCTGCAGGTGTCTTTAGGTGTGAAATCTTTTATATATATATACAAACTCTGTCATGCTCTTTTGCTTGGAGCATTTAGTCCATTTACATTCAAACTAATTATCATTAGACATGTATTTATTGATGTTTTGTTACTTGTTTCATAGTTTTTTGTGTAGTTTTTCTCTGATCCTTTCTTCTCTTGCTCTCTCTCTCATGGTTTGCTCGTTTTCTTTAATGATATCCTTGGATTTCTTTCCCTTTATCTTTTGCATGTGTATTAGAGGTTTGGGTTTGTGGTGACCCCCTGGATTATATATAGCCTTTTCAGTCTATATTAAGTTGAATGCTGTTTAAGTTCAAACCCACTGTTGACTCCTCCTCATGTGTTAGGGTATATGTTTTCATATTTTACATACTTTTATTTTGTGAATCCCTTAACTGATTTTTACAGAAATACTTATTTTTACTGCTTCCTTGATTCATTATTGTCATACTCTCACTTACGATTTTTTTCCACTCATAGTGTCCCCTTCAATATTTTTTGTAGTTAATTTAGTGGTCATGAACTCTTTTAGTTTGTGTGGCTAAGAAACTCTTTTTCTCCCCTTCTTTTCTGAAGGATAGGCTTGCTGGATAAATTATTCCTTGCTGCAGATTTTTCTCATTCAGCGCTTTGAATATTTAACGCCACTTTCTTCTGTCCTGCATAGTTTCTGCTGAAAACTCAGCTGATAGATTTATGGGCTTTCCCTTGCATGTTAACTGTCTTCTTTTATCTTGCTGCTTTAAATGTTTTTTCTTTATCACTACCTTTTCCCATTTGGATTACTATGTATCTTGATGTGGACCTCCTTAGGTTGATTTTGTGGGAGGGGATCTCTATGCCTTATGGATTTGTATAGGTTTCCTTCACCAGATTAGGTTAAGTTTTCAGCTCTTCTTTGGTCAAATAGATTTTCTGCCCCCTTTTCCCCCTTTTCACCTTCTGGGATCCCTCTCATGTGGGTGTGGTTACACTGGATGGAGTCACTGAATTCCCTAAGTCTCTTCTCATTTTTGCATACTTCTTTTTCCTCTCATTTGTTCCGCTTGATTACTTTCCATTACTGTCTTCTAGTTCATTAATTTGTTCCTCTGCTTCGTCCATCCTGCTAATTATTCTATCTAGTATATTCTTCATTTCATTTCTTGTGTTCCACATCTCTGATTATTTCTTTCATATCTCTTTGTTAAGAGTCTCAATGATGTTCCCCCTTCTGATGTCCTCCCTCTTTTCATTTCCCCAGTGAGTATCTTTATAATTGTTATCTTAAATTTTCTGTCAGGCATGTTCCTTATATCCATTTTGTTTAGGTCTCTTGCTGTGGCTTTGTCCTCTTCTTTCGTTTAGGACATAGTCCTCTGTGTGCTCATTTGGCCTACTTCTCAGAGAATATCTCTCGGTTAGGAAGGTCAGATATATTGCTTGTTCTTGAAAATACGGGGCAGAACATACATTTTTCACTTGGTGATGCTGGTTCTCCTCTGAAGGTAATGCATAGCAACAACAGAGACTGGATCTGGACTGTGTCATTGTGCACAACACATGGGGTGTGCTGTTTTAACAAGATGCATGCGTGTTCTGTGGGTGATGGGGAGACATATTGTTGTCAAGGATTGTGTGGGTCTTATCAGGGAGGGTATCCACAGCACTGGGACTGAAGCAGGTGTGGTAGGTGTGGGGATGGGCCATGGTTTATGCAAGTTAGTGATTGCTAGATTGTGCTTGGTCTTGCAGGTAGGTGTGTGTTTATAATGAGGGGCCGTAGAGGGAAATGGCACCTGCCAGCTCCTTTGTTCCTGGACAAGTCCCTTAGCAAACTCTGAGTTCAGGAACTATGTCTCCCTTGTTTAATCCTCAAGCACCTTTCAACCTGCTTCACCCAAGCTTCTCCACACTCTTTGCTCTGCTTAATCTTTAAGGACAGATCTCAGCTTCCTATCACCTTCTGTGCTCTCTCAGAGCTGAGACAGCTGATTTTTAAAAGTTCCAAGCTTTAAGTCTGCTGGTTGTATACGCTCACAAATGTCATCCCTTCTGATTTTCAAAGCCATAAGCTATGAGGATGTCTCTACGCTTTAGAGGCTCCCCGGTGTAGTAGTTTGTTTCTGGCCCCTCTGTGACTGTGGTTCCCTCCCTCTGGTGGTCAGAAATATGGGGTTTAGATTCCTACAGAGTCCTTGTCCTTCCTACCATCTTTGATGTGATTCCCTCTCTCCATTTAGTTGTATAGTTTTGTGGGGAAATCTGAAGGTCCATTTCTGGGTGACTCTGGTGTGAGTGTTACCTAGTTGTATCTGTGGGATGAGGTGAGTTTAGGGTCCTTCTACTCTGCCATCTTCCCCACAATTCAGTTTATTTTGTCTCATAAAAATATTACGACTCCAACTTTCTTTTCACTTCCATTTGCATGATAAATGGTTTTGTGTCCCATTACTTCCAATCTGCTTTTATTTTTAGGTCTGAAGTGATTCTCTGGTAGGCAGCATAGAGATGGGTCTTGCTTCCTCTTTACAGTCTATGTTTTCTGATTGGGATATTTAGTCCTTTTTTGTTAAAGCAATCATTGAGAAAGTATTTGTATCTCTCTAGTTGACTTCACAAGGAAAAGTGTGACAGGCTTCGCTCTGAGAAGGAGGTCTGCGTGGAACGCCTCTTTCAACTCATGGCTTGTTTCTGGCTGACGGAAGGCTTCTCAAGGGTGTGTACGGAAGCCTAGGGAAAAAGCGGCTACACTTCTCTCTCCGGGGGGAAAAAAGCAAGAACCCAAAAGCATCGGCGAGAAACCGTCTCTCAACGATCACCTTCTTTCCTGACGAGACAGAAACATGTTCAACTCTGTGTGTGTGTGTGTGTGTGTGTGTGTGTGTGTGAGTGTGTGTGTGTTAGGGCCCGCGCGCGCGCGCGTGCGTGAGTGAATAAGGAGTGTGCCATGTACTGACCTGGGAAAAGCAAGTCTGCGTCTACGGCGACTCGCCACTAGCATCTTCAGGTATCCTGGAGAGAGAAGCATTTCCAAAAGTGGGTGTGGAAGCATCATGAAAGTGCCGTACGCTTTACTACCTTTCCCTGGACCTAACTCCGAGAAACGTCCTCCCTGACGATCGAAAAGAGCTGAGCCATCTCAAGGCTGCGTGTGATCGCACAGGGACCGTTCCCTGGACCTAACTCCGAGAAACGCGTCGGGGTACAAGGCAGCTTTCAACGGACGTCTTCTTTCGTGAGCCCAGAAGCGTTAGCATATGTAGGCGTGGAAGCGTCAGCAGAGCGCCGTAGACCGCCCTCTAAGAGGCAACCTCGCTTTTGCGAAGCCGTCTTGCACCTGACATCCTTTGCCTTGGAGACGGGAGCCTTTTATATAGTCGTGGTGGAAGCACAAGGAACGTGCCGTGCCCTGTCCTCATCTCTTAGAAACAAGGCCGCGCGCAATGGGACTTTCAGCGTAGCATATGGACGGGGTCATGAAGTCAGTCGAGATTGCAAGTGGACGTGTGCAGGCATAAGGAGAGTGCCCTATCCTTAACTCCTTGAAAGCGTGACGGAGGGAGACCGTCTTTCAAGCGAACCCCTCTCCGGAGGATATATCGAAGCAGTGACAAAAGTGGATGTGGAAGCACAACGCAAGGGTTCTATACGAAACTCGGGAAAGAAGGTGGTGTAGAAGGCAGCTTTCCCCCGCGTCTTGGTTCAGGTTTAGGGAAGGGATACTCACTGCGCGTGTGGAAGCCTAGGGAAAGTACCATGGGCTGATGTGTGAAAACCAAGCCTGCGCAGAACGCAACGTTCAGCGCACATCTTGTTTCACGAAGAGAGAAGCCTTTCCAATCTGTGCGTGGAAGCCTAAGGCCAAGTGCCATATATCCTTACCCCCACGGAAAACCGCTGTAGGAAACCCGTCGTTCAACTCACAGCTTCCCGGAGGAAGTTTTTCTAAAGTGCGTGTGGAGGCCCAAGGAAAAGTGTGACAGGCTTCGCTCTGAGAAGGAGGTCTGTGTGGAACGCCTCTTTCAACTCACGGCTTGTTTCTGGCTGAGGGAAGGCTTCTCAAGTGTGTGTAAGGAAGCCTAGGCAAAAAGCGCATACACTTCACTCTCCGGGGGGAAAAGGGCAAGCACCCAAAAGCATTGGCGAGAAACCGTCTCTCAACGAACACCTCCTTTCCTGACGAGAAAGAAACATGTTCAACTCTGTGTGTGTGTGTGTGTGTGTATGTGTGTGTGTGCGCGCGCGCGCGCGTGAGTGAATAAGGAATGTGCCATGCACTCACCTGGGAAAAGCAAGTCTGCGTATACGGCAACTCTCCACTAACATCTTCAGGTATCCTGGAGAGAGAAGCATTTCCAAAAGTGGGTGTGGAAGCATCATGAAAGTGCCGTACGCTTTACTACCGTTCAACACCCAAACTCAACACCCAAAAAACAAATAAGCGAGTCAAGAAATGGGCAGAAGATATGAACAGATATTTCTCCAAAGAAGACACACAAATGGCCAACAGACATATGACAAACTGCTCAACATCACTTGGCATGGGGAAAAAGAAATCCAAATGACAATGAGATACCACTTCACACCAGTCAGAATTGCAAAAATTAACAAGCGAAGAAATAACAAATGTTGGTGAGGAGAAAGGGGAACTCTCTTACACTTCTAAGTGGGAATGAAAACTGGTACAGCCACTTTGGAAAACAATATGGAGGTTCCCCAAGAACTTAAAAGAGAGCTCCCTTACAAACCAGCAATTTTATTTACCCCAAAGCTACAAATGTAGTGATCTGAAGGGGCAACTGCACCCCGAATGTTTATAGCGACATTGTCCACAATAGCCAAACCGTGGAAGGAACCAAGACATCCATCGACAGATAAATGGATAAAGAAAACATGGTATATACATATACAATGGAATATGACTCAGCCATCAGAAAGGATCAATATTTAGCATATCGATGTGGAAGGCACTGGAGGGTATTATGCTGAGCAAAATAAGTCAGTCAGAGAAAAACAATTATTATATGGTTTTACTCATATGTGGAATAGAAGGAACAGCACAGAGGATCATAGGGGAAGGGAGGGAAAATGAATGCGAAGAAACCAGAGAGGAAGAAAATCCATGACAGGTTCCCAGCTATTGGAAAGAAACTGAGGGTTGCT